>NW_006436288.1:7091152-7092775 GCF_000325575.1 Pteropus alecto
ACCCCCGCCCCCCACAAACCCTGCCCGAGGCTGTACTTCCTTCTAGTCATCTCTAGATTCTCACTGCTTGTTTTGGGTTTGGGGGTCGCCCTGTTAGATGGATGCTCCTCGGCCCAAGGGACCAGGGAGAGGCGGCCGCGGACTACAACTCCCAGCGTGCCCCGCGAGGGGGCGGGACGTGGCGGAGCGAGGCCAGGAACAGCCACCCCGGCTATCGGTGAGGCGGGGAGATCCGGCGGCGCCGAGCTGAGGTGGCGAAAGAAGAGGTCCCGGATGTGGAGAAGCTGGGGAGAAGGCGTGGGAGGAAGATGGACTCGGTGGAGAAGGGGGCCACCACCTCTGTCTCCAACCCGCGGGGGCGTCCGTCCCGGGGCCGGCCGCCTAAGCTACAGCGCAACTCCCGCGGCGGCCAGGGTCGAGGTGTGGAGAAGCCCCCGCACCTGGCGGCCTTAATTCTGGCCCGGGGCGGCAGCAAGGGCATCCCCCTGAAGAACATTAAGCACCTGGCGGGGGTCCCGCTCATTGGCTGGGTCCTGCGTGCGGCCCTGGACTCGGGGGTCTTCCAGAGGTGCGCATGTGCGAGAGTGGGCATCGCGGACTGGGCGGGGGTCCGGAGTGGGAGCTGGGCCGCGGGAGAAGCTGGGGCTTCTGGGGCGATTGCTCCTGGAAGGGGTGTGCAAGATCAGGGGTGTCTGGGCCCCAGCTGAGAGCCCAGGGAGGACGGGCTCCAGCTTCTTCCTTGTTCTGTAGCTGCTAATAGTCATGACCTGGGACAGTTCCTGTCCCCGCCCTTGAGAATGCCATCCGTAAAAAAGGGAAATTTTCTCTTCTCAACCTTCTCCGCCGCTCTTGTTGACGTTACAGGTTAAAGGAGGCCACTCCTGTGAAACGTGTGCGATTATATGTGAACTCTTAGACAAGAGGCCATTGGGGTTCCACTGTTGCTCTGCGTCTGATAACCACTTAGTGCTAATTGATCAATTAGGGAGGTATCGGGTTCATTGATGGAGTGGGGTGTGAAGGCTTTCTAGTTTCAGGTTGGAAATCTTTTCCTGACCTTTGAAAAATACTCAAAGCTATCTGCCTGTGAGTCAGCACAATCTAGCACTCTCTACGTTTATACATAGGTGAGAGATTGGGAAAGCGTATAGCTGGCTGTTTTCTATGCTTGTAAATGATTTTATCATACCTTTGGAACCTTGGCTGCCCTAAGGACAGTTTTAATTGTGCATCATATAGAGACATTGCCATATGCCATGTTGATTAGGAGTTACAAGCTGATGTCATCCATAAAAGAAAGGAGACAGAATTCTGTGCCAAGAATGAATTTACACACAGTAATTTCAACCTAATTATGTTTTAATTTGTTATTGTGGAAAGTAAATTATTTTCACCTTTTGATGTTCGGGTTTTGGTTTTGAAAGAGATGGCTGTTTTTGAAGCATATTATGCACACTAATATATGGATAATTGATTTTCATTTAACCCATCTTGTTTAAATTTATACCAAAAATGTAAAAATTTACTAATTTCTTTAATGTTTTAACCCAAGGGAAGCCTGGGTGGAGCGAGGTAAATAGGAGCTGGCACCCAGAAGATAACACTACTGTAATAGGAAATGTG
>NW_006436288.1:7092826-7107094 GCF_000325575.1 Pteropus alecto
TTAACATTTACTGAACCCTAATATCTGCTGTATACATCCAAGGGGATACCACAGTGAATATGACAGGTTTTTTCCTTGTGAAACCCACAGACTTTTGGAGATTTTTACCTCCTTACAAAGGGTGTACACTGAAAAATAACAGAGAAGGTGCATCCAGGCAGCAGTGATGTAATAAAATCCTATTTTTGTGAAGAACTAGAAATCAAAATCACATTTATAATAGATTGAGAACAAAACTTATTTTCAACTCTTTAGTTGCATGTGTCAGGAAACCTCTTTCAAACTGGATTAACAATAAAAAGGTAAGGCATGTTTGAAGTACCATCATCTTCAAAAGCAAAAATTCATTCATTCAGCAAATATTTATTGACTACTTATTATGTGACAAGCAGTGTTCTGTGTCTTTCACCAGAGGTTATAGCAGTAGCAATAGGGTCAGTCTTTAGTCTTGTGGAGCTTGTATAAAAATAGGGAGAGAGACAATATACAAACAAATATATACTTATCAAGTAGTAATAAATATTTTTTAAAAAATAATAAAGTAAGATGATGGTGCACTTTGTCACCAGAATCCTCTTTCTTGTTTTTTTTTTTTTTTTTTTGGATAGGCTCTCCCTTTAGGGTGTCAACGTGGTCATGTTGAGAACTGCAGAACTTTCCAAACATAATGACTTTGTCCAAACTTAGGTGCTCAAGCAAACTCCAGCATGGTTTCTAGCAGGTTAAGTCTGTGTTCTTAGGATGATCCCAACCCCCCTTAAAAATGCTTGCCTGAGAAAAAGCTCAATGCTTCCTGCCGGAAGAATTTACTTTTGTTCTGGCAGGTAGCCCATTAACCCCCTCTTACAACAGTTACTTTAGAAAGTTTGCAATGATAAGTCCCTTCTCTGCCCTTTCAGATCTAAATTTACCACCCAAAACTTTGCTCAAGAACCTGAGCACCATCTCTTTTATATGAAAACATTCTAGGAGATAACTCTCTCTCCTTCCCAGTCCCTAGGGGAGGATAAAGGCACCTTCATCTTGCACCTCTCCTGCTGTCATAAATTTAGACATTTGTTTCTCCTCTGTGGTAGGATAAGCACCAGTTAACAAACCCACATGGCCTAGTCACATGGACTAACCCCACTTTAACATTCCTCAGTACCTTATCCTTAGCACACCCCAGCCTTTAAAATGTCTCCAGCCTTGTTTGGGAGAATATGAGTTCGGTTCATGCTGGATTTTTCCCTCTATTGCAGTAGTTAACAAATAGAACCTGTCCTCACTGCTCTAACCAGTATCTGACTTTGTTTATTCTTGACAATATTCCTCATATCCTGCCGGGTTTAGAGGACAGCTCTTTGTAGCTTTAACAAAAGTCTCATTAGGTTTCATTGAGTCCCTGCTCATCCTTGAACCAGTCACTGTGGCTAGAACACAGTGCTTGTATTGGTACGGTTTAGCCACACCCCCATCAAGAGAAAAATTGGAGTGCAGTTACCAAAAGGAGGAGTAGAAGCTGGAAGTCAAAACCAAATAAATAGCCATTACAGCAGACATTGAAGATTTTACCATGAAATGAGTGGAAAATAAATATATATATTGAACAATGATTTTCCTGTTTCCATGTATTAAAATGCATTTGTTCAAAATTCCATGAAAGAATAAATGACTCTTGAGTACTGTATTAACTTTTTCTGTGCCAGTTTTATTTAATACATCTAGACTAGAGTATAAACTCCCTGATGATGATAATGATGTGTTTTATACTTTGAGACACCTATGGTATCTGCCACTATACTGCTAATAGTAATTAGAAGAAATAAAACCAGTGTTTCCCTTACTAACAAAACGAGTATAACCTTTCTAACGCTCCCTTTTCTAACTTGCAATATTATCTAATAATGTGATTTTACTCTGTTCGGGTCACATAGCTGCTTGCTATCTGGCATCCTTTCTAGGGATCTGGGAAGTTTTAACTCAAAAGTTAGTAGAAGGGATCAGCACTACTTCCATGAAGTTTTTGCTGATTCCCCTCAGTGGAAAGTAATCATGCCTTTGTTTTCTCATGTATAGCAGTGTTGTTCATACTTTCATCTAGTGCATGCACTATGCTGGGAGATAAGATCACAGACCCTGGAAGCAAAGAGTATGGATGTATTAACTGTGCAACTTTGGGTAAATCCCTTAATGACTCTGCTTCAATATTGCCATCTGCATAATGGACTTAAGTTTCTATCTCATAGGCCTGCTGAGGGGAATTAAGTAAGTATATACGGCCCTTAGAATAGTGCCTGGCGTGTAGTGTGGATCTATCCTTGACATTTTCCTCTTGTGTTGAAGGTTTTTACAGTCTTCATCTCCCATGGGCCACAGGTTTTTTTTACTTGTAAAATGAGAATGTTGTGATCTTCAAAATTCTTTTTAATGCTAATATTTTGAGCCAGATTTGGCCTGGGATGACCTCTACTAAATGAAAAGCTTCCTATGAGCAGGTACTATCTTATTCACTTTGGTATGCTTTATATATCGGAACCTCAATTCAGATATGTTGGTTTGAATTTAATTGACTTATTCTGAAGCTATAGTCACAGTTTGGAGCAACCTTCCTGCCTCTCACCCTCTACTTTCTTTTTTCAACAAATACTTAACCCTACGAAGGAAATTAAGGAAATTTGATTTTTTTTTTTCAGGACTAGTTTATATTTTGGAGATTATTTTATTCAAAATCATGATGTGATTCAATTGAGGCAGATTTTCCTGGCCTGCTCAGAATCAAAGCTACCAATAATTTAAAAGTTATTAACTTGACTAGTTAGCAGTCAAGGAAAATGCTGAGATAATTTATTTTCATTTATTAAAAAGTTATTGTTAGAGGTGAGTTCGTAAGAACTTGATTTTTCAGCAGTGGTTCAGTGCTATGTAAGTAAACCTCAGAACAAGTTGATTTTTTAAAATGTTGTCTAACATACTCGTGAAAAATAAACATTTGTAGGCTGCGGATTTATGACTAATGAAAGACCTATGTTGTGTTATCCTTAAATGGCACTTTATGATTTGAAATAACTTTCATAGGCACCTTGGTTGACATTCCTGTTCATCCTGTTAGCGATAGTATGACTTCATTTGAGGCTAAAGCCATTGGCATGAGACTTTGACATTTACTCTATACTTAATTTTAAATTTTATTAGCCCTGTTTGTTCACTTGCTCATTCTTTCTTTTGCCCGCCTTCATCTGATTCTTCTAATCCAAAGGAAAATTATCTACTTATTTAGACCCTTTAATAGATTATGATCATTGTATTTTAAGTGTACATACGGGATGCTATTTTCGTATCCCTACTGCCGTTCCTAATATATACAAATTAGACATTTGGACCTTCGTAGGTCTGAAAGCAGAACTTCAGTTTTACTTACAACAGAGTTTGTGTCAGGATTAAATGAGACCTTGTCGATGTTTCTTTATTACCATTTCTATTTTATTATTTTGAATAGTGAACATTTATTAGATGTTTATTCTGTGTTGTGGTTGATATTTAATCCTAATAACCATATGAGGTAATTACTATTATCACCTCCATTATACTGAAAATTGAGGCTTTGGGAGATTATGGATATTGCATAGGGTCATTAGCTAGCATGTGGTGGAGCCAGAATTTGAACCCCTTCCTTCAGAGCCCAGGCTCTTAGCCATTTACTGTTTCATTCAATGAATATATATTGAGCACCTGTTATACAGCAGGCAGTATAAAAATACTTTGTAAAAAGTAAAGCATCATAGGTTAGTTATTGCTTCCTTACCTTTCTGTAACAGCGTAAAGGAAATTGCAGTACTGTGTTGGCCTTTGTCTCTATGCTAGGCTGAGAGTTTCTCAAGAAAATGGTCTGTATATTCTCATTGTCCAGACTAGTGCCTGAAACAGAATAGGCACCTATAAACATCTCATCATGAATAAAGGAATGAAAGAATGATAAAAGGGAGAAAAAAAGAAAAAGAAGCAAATAAACCTCTTCCCAAACCTCTACAATTTCTTATTTATCGTTTAAGCATTTCAGAAAGATCACTGAATCCTGTGGTGTAAAGGGTTTCAGTAATTTATTTCAATTAATGATATAAATTAGATGTCAAAACCCATCTTTTTTGATTTTACTGTTCACCTTTTACAATATTCTGTTACCATCTTCCCACCCTTCCTTCACCTCTATTTTAAAAATTCACTAGGTTTTCACTGGAATTTTACTTTATTACATACCTTTAACTGACATTTCTCCAGTGAAAAACCTGTCCACAAATTATTTCAAATTTCAAGACAGAGGAAGACGGGCTCCTATGTTCTGCCTTGCACAGAGTGACATGAGTAGATATGAGCCAGTGGCTCATATTATATACTAAAATTTCTTAGAAAAAAATTGCCAGAGGGAGGAGGGTGTTAACTTTACCTCTAGATTTAAATCCTTTTACATATATTGAAGGGAATAAACAAAATTAATAAAACATAGAGATGTCAGAAATTTTTATTTTAGTTACTTTCTTTTCACTCTTGGCATCTGAAACATGTAGTTCCTCTTTCTCTCAGGGGATGTTGAATGAAGGGGATAAAAGAAAAATATATATGCCAAAGACTAAATCATTACATTATCTTCGTATATTATCACTATTAAAACATTTTGGCTAGAGTAATATTCACATCTGTTTCCAGCAGTGGGAATTTGTAAAGGTCCAGGAAATTTAACTTCAATAGAGAGTAATACACCTTCCCAGAATAGCATTTACTTTTAGTCATTCATTATTCAAAGTCTAAATGGGCAACTATGTTGGCTGCTGTTAATAGAGTTGTTAAGCTAAACTCTCCTGAGCCAATCAAGTCATGTTCTCCATTTCTCTAATTGTTATCAATGGCTGTAACCGAGTCAACTGATTGTGTTCAAATATTTATATGCCCGTCGTTAATTGGCCAAAAAAAAAAAAAAAAAATAGAGTTGGATATTTTTGTTATTTTGAGCCCAAGCTTGGATATTTCATCTCTTCTAAACTTGAAACTCTTAGCTTCATGGTTTGGCTAAGTCAAGTCCACTTATTTTTTAGTAAGTGTATTAAAATACTTTATAAAATAGTCTGGATTTGGTTGGGGAATAAGAAGCCGGGTCTTCCTTAGTTCTTTTTAATTTGAACTTCTAACACTACTGTTTTGCTTTATATACCAGTAGCCTTAAAAATACCAAATATCTTTCCAATTTTATAAAATTATATCTAGAGCTACATAAATATTTATATAAATAACGTAGTATAAATACATAGTAAATATAAATCAAAGACATTTTTGATTCAGACATTAAGAAAATAGTTTATATACAAAATATAATTTTTTAAATTTTATAGTACTTTGGATCTGTAACAATATTTTGATGAAACAAAAACTAACATTATATAAACTGATTTTTGGGTTTTAAAGCTCCTTTTTGTCTTTAATGATTTGGTGATTTGCCTTTATTTATTTATTTATTTATTTGTTTGTTTGTTTGTTTATTATTTTTTTAAATATCTATACAGTGTATGGGTTTCAACAGACCATGATGAAATTGAGAATGTGGCCAAACAATTTGGTGCACAAGTTCATAGAAGAAGTTCCGAAGTTTCGAAAGACAGCTCTACCTCCTTAGATGCCATCACAGAATTTCTTAATTATCACAATGGTATGAGTTTAATAGTTTATTCAGAATCTTATGTAATTTCCAATTTGCTTATAATTTCATAAGACTTGTTTTAACATTTGCATTTAAGGTCTTAGCATTGCTTGCTTGCAAAGAAATTTATTTTGATGTCCTTTTTATTTGTTTTGTCTTTTTAAGAGGTTGACATTGTAGGAAATATTCAAGCTACTTCTCCATGTTTACATCCTTCTGACCTTCAAAAAGTTGCCGAAATGATTCGAGAAGAAGGATATGATTCTGTTTTCTCTGTTGTGAGACGCCATCAGTTTCGATGGAGTGAAATTCAGAAGGGAGGTAATCTGTAATATCAGTCTTTATTTTAGGTCATTTTATGGAGAATCAGTTTTTTCATATGCAAATATTCTTTAGGAGTGAGGAGAGTAAAAAGGAAGCAGTAAAAGAGACTTGTGAGTCTTAACTGTGGTAGTTAATGACATTTCTAATCAGTTCTAAATCTTATGATGACTGAGACAAGACAGTGAGCCCAAATTAATTCTTCGCTTTACTTTTTACAAAGGGACATTTTGACCTTCTGTTTGTGTTTTGAGACCGACATATAATTTTTTAGACCAAATACTTTTATGTTTGTTCTAGACATGGTTAATAAACTCCATATAAATCAGAATTGTAGGAATAGAAAACATCCACCAAAAAGTTTTGGAGGACCTCAAGAATGAATTGCTTCCCAAAATATATAACTCATTATGTAAGAAGAGTTCCATAGGGTTTAGCCACTGCCTGATTTCTAGCCAGATAAACTAGCAAAATATGTAATAAAGAATAGAATCACCAACAGATAGGTAAATATAACACATGAGGACAGGCACTGTAGTTTCTGTTAGGTGCCCTGACATTTGTTGAATATAGGAAAGCTGGCCTAATTGTCTTAACATATGTGTGACTTAAGATGTTATTCTTTTGAAGATGCATCTTTCACATTATATCATTCCATTATATTCTGCCATCCATTGTTTCTTATAAGAAATCAGCTGTTATTCTGACCATTGTTTCTCTGAATATAATTTTCCTCAGGCTGCTTTTATGATTTTCTCTTTATCTTTAGTTTCCGTAGTTTGACTCTGATTTGTATTGCTGTGGTTTTCTTTGTGTTCATTTTGTTTGGAGTTCTCTGAACTTTTCCTATATATAGGTTCATATATATCATCAGTTTTCAAAAATTCTCTTCAGATATTTCTTCTGCCACGTTTTCTCTCTTCTCTTTTTGAGACTTAAATTTAAATGGATTTTAAACAACTTTATGGTATCCACATGTCTCTCACAGTCCGTTCTGTTTATTTATTTGTTTATTTTTCTCTTTGTGCTTCATTTTGAGTAATTTCTATTAACATATTTGAATTCATTTCTTCTCACTTGCATTGGTGCACTGTAAAATCCTGTCCAGTGAATTATTTCAGATACTGTGTTTTTCTATTCTAAAATATACTTATAGATAATCTTTTAAAGATTCCACTCTCGGTTGAAATGCTCTATCTTTTTATCCTCTAAAAAATTTTTTTTCTCTAATTTCTTTAACATGTTCATGATAGTTATTTGAAAATTCTTGATTGTGAATTCCAACATCCGGGCCATTTATAGTACAATCTCACTGCCATGTATCTGGTGCCTATGAAACTTTACCACGTATTTAAGACATGTTTGCTGAGTATTTTTCCTAATATCCAGCACTGGGGTGGAGTTGAGCAGAGGATGGTTTAGTTAGGGAAGTATGTAGAGGTTATTCCTACAAGACTTTAGACATAGAAGTGACAACTAAAAGTGAAGAGAGATTCTTAAGACTCACCAGCCATTAAACACATACACAATACAAGTTCATAGTTCATATATACCCATACACATCCACATACACAAATTTGGGGAAGATTAAGTGAAAAGGCAAAGGAATCCCTATATACAAATACTGAGGGCTTCATTCATTACATCATGTTATAATAATTAATGTTGATATTCCTGAGCCTTCATTATCAAGGATAATAATAAACATAATTTTATTATACTTAGTATGTTTTTAATTTCTTAGTATATTTTTTAACTACTGCATATTTTTAACTAATGCATAATACGTTAAATAAATATTTCTATCACTATAAAAAATTTTAGTAATTTAATGGGGAAATCTTGTTTTCTGCAGTAATTCCATGAAAGTCATTTCTTAACCACATTAGACAAATAACATACATTATATTTCTATAGAAACAAATAATGAGAAGTAGTTTAAAGGGCTCAAATATTGAATATGGATATTTTATGACAAATCATCCTTAACTACTTTCAGGTTGCCTTGATGTCCTCTCAAAGCATGATATTTATATAAATACCTTAAAATTTTAACTATGCAGAATTTCTCTATGAAATATTTTATTTTTTATTATTATTCAAAAACAAAGGTAATTCATCAGAATTATGGATTTTGTTAAAATTCTTTTTATTACTTATACAGATACAGAAATATTCTGCATTCTGAGTTCATTTTTATGCTTTTTTAAAAATTACTAAATTAACATTTTCAGTATTCAAAGTGGACTTACTACAGCTTTTTGCTTTTAGTTCGTGAAGTGACTGAGCCTCTGAATTTGAATCCAGCTAAACGACCTCGTCGACAAGATTGGGATGGAGAATTATATGAAAATGGGTCATTTTATTTTGCTAAAAGACATTTGATAGAGATGGGTTACTTACAGGTTTGTGCCTTCATTTTGCAAAAACTTTTTAAACCCTTTCATATGTATACTTTGAGTTTTAGAAGTCTGGCACAGTTCATAATGGAAAATATCAGCCCCCAGAAGAAAGGCAATGACTGACAAAGTTTATTTTCTGAGGCATTTATCCTGCAGACTTACCCCAAACTAATCTTTGGAATCCAGTCAATAAATAAGCAAGGAATTCTGCTACAACTGTAACATTAAGATAAGAAGTGAATCAAGTGTGGAATGTTCTACAGGTGTCCAGGTTGTCATATCATTCCATTCAAAACTCTGTATTTAATTCATAGTTATGTTACTGTCAGATTGTGGTTGTATACTTGAATAACTTCTATTGCTTTAAAAAGAGACCCTACCCCACCCCCAAAAAAGAAAAAAAGAGTATAATAGAGGTGAAAGAGCACCAACCTGGACATCAGGAAAACTGATTGCAGTTCTATCTCTATCTCTATGTAACCTTGAATATATTGTTTTTTCTGTTCTGAGTCTCCTTGCTCTAATTTTAAAATGAGCAGGTTGGATGTCTCTCTCATCTTTCAAGCCTACATGTTACACCGTATATTACTTGTTCATTTTAGTTATAGCTATTATTTATTTAGCACTTACTATGCACCAAGGACTATATAAAACACTACATAGGATATCTCATATAATGTGCACTGCAACAGAATAAAGTGGACATTCCTAGCCCACTTTTACAGAAGAAACAGCAGCTCTGAAAAACGAAGTAATTGGCTCAATGCAAAAACAAGTAGTAAATGGTAGTGTCAGAATTTGGATTCCTGTCCTTACGTTACTTAAAAAATAGCATTTAAAAAAATGCCCAAAACTCTACTCTCTATAATAAAATTCTTATGTGACTCATACTCTGAGGGAAAAATAGTTTTGCAATCTTTTGGTCAGTGTATAGGCAAACCTTAGTCTGGCTGTTTAGTTAAATTTGAGTATTGATGAAAATTAGATTTGACAGATAAAGATACCACCCTCTTTAAGCTCTTTGCTAAGGGGTACTGTGGTTTGATCTTTTCCTAAAGTGTGGAGAAAAATGAAGTCTCTCATCATAATTAGATTTATGAAGAGACTAGCAATTTTGAAAAACGAAATTTTCCAGTAATTCATCTTGACATTAAAATGAATGTAATCTTGGAAAGGCCTCTCCTCTCGTCCCCATACCCCAGGATGAAGAAACTGTCCTTACCTTTGCCCACACATGACCCAGATAATACTGTCTACTCCCATCTGTAGCTCAAGGATCTAAGATAATTCTGTACAATGGATACTACAGTTATTTTTCCTATCTTGCCACTAGTTGCAAATAGGAACAAAAATTCCAAAAACATTTATACTGCTTTTGAATGAAGATTGAGAGAGACTGCCAGAACAAAGGTGATACAGTTAGGAGATTTCTAGAAAACTCCTTGTGGTCAGAAAACTGGGGGATGGATATTATGTCTGGTTTTTTTCTAAACTTAAAATAGAAATCTATTCAAAGTAAAATGAGAACTTGAACTGTGTAGATAGAAGTTGAAAAATCTAAGGTTATTTATGTGGTTCAAATATATGGGAAACAAAAAGATAATCTTCCTTCCCCCCCCCCAAAAAAATGATTTGTTGTATGTCACTAATATTACTGGGTTATTCTTTTTTCTTAGTGCTGTAGAAATGAATTCATTGTTCTATGTTATAGTAAACTTTTTGATATATGTGAATGTGTGTTAAAAACAGTACTCATGGCATTTGTTCTACCTTTAGGGTGGAAAAATGGCCTACTACGAAATGCGAGCTGAGCACAGTGTGGATATAGATGTGGATATTGATTGGCCTATTGCAGAACAAAGAGTATTAAGGTAAAAATAAGGCTTATGTAGCAGTTGTACAAGATCCTAAATTATTTTTAGTAGATATGTGTAATTGTACTTGTAGATGCTGATTTATGATACTCCAACCATCTTAGGATCTGTGTAACTAGTTTGTTCATGTGTGAAAGACAAATTCATAATATTTGCCTTTAGATGACTTAATAACCTAAGAAACACATAGTCCAGTTAGACCACACTAGTTCAAGTCTTTCGCTGTAAGTTGAAGTGTATATTAAAGTAAATTCGAAAAGTAATATTTGAATAATTGAGTGGGAATGGGTTACTAAGTGTACTGATATTAGCCACATGAGAGGGAGTGATTAGTATTATACTTGTATTCAAAGGTCTATTTTGGTTTCTTTTAGATATGGCTATTTTGGCAAAGACAAGCTTAAGGAGATAAAGCTTTTGGTTTGCAGTATTGATGGATGTCTCACCAATGGCCACATTTATGTATCAGGAGACCAAAAAGAAATAATATCTTATGATGTAAAAGATGCTATTGGCATAAGTTTATTAAAGAAAAGTGGTATTGAGGTATGTGCCCCTGAATATATTAATGTTGTTTTAAGATTATGATTCAGGGTCAAGGAATATGTGAGGGAAACAAGAGATATGCATTTTTATTATCTATTATGAAATCTAAAATTTAGCCTTCACATGCCTAGAAAATTATTGTACTATTTACTTGTAGATGAGTAAAATGTCAATCAACAATTAATATCGTTTATTTAATAAGTATGAACATATTATTTTTAAATAGGTGCTATCTAGTTGCCATAAGATCTTGCAACAAGAAAGATTTCATAAAAAATAGGTGTCAGCACTAGGAAAAAAGCAAATATCTTCTGGATTCATAAATGTAGCTTATTCTTATGATTAAAAATGTTAAATTCAAAATAACTTAATATTTAAGTGTATTTTCAAAATGAAGACTAAGATGATTTCTTATAATTCACTAGAAATCTTACATATGTGCTCCTAAGCAGCACAAAAGACAAGTTATAGACTTTCCTTTCGATAAATTGAATTATAGGAGACTCTTAGATGAATATCGGACAGTGTGTGTTGTTGTGTATGTTTTACCTGTAGATAGAATCCTTTCCACTGATAGAATCCTTTTCCAATGTCTTTCACCTTTAGTGTACAACTAGAAGTAAAATGTTTTAAAGCTTTATTGTTTTAAAATAACAGTTGGTTTTACTTAGTTTGTCCTTCAGAAGGTCAAAGGACTACTCATTTGTGATGTGTTATTTACAGGGTATTATCTTATTCTGAAAGATTTCTGTTTATTTTCTCATTTTTCCCTTTTTTTTTAAAGGTGAGATTAATTTCAGAAAGGTCCTGTTCAAAGCAGACACTCTCTTCCTTAAAACTGGATTGCAAAATGGAAGTCAATGTACCAGACAAGCTAGCAGTTGTAGACGAATGGAGAAAAGAAATGGGCCTGTGCTGGAAAGAAGTGGCATATCTTGGTTGGTATCTTTTTATTCAGCCATAATAACATGAACCAGGATTTTTTTTAATGAAATAGAAAAATAAGAAAAAAATTCCCAAGATTGGCATGATTGTAAGGAAATGGGAACTCTCTTACACTACTTACAAAAGTATTAAGTTGGGACAGCCTTTCTGGAGGTTACTTCGGTAATATTTATCAAGTGCAGCCTAATAGAATGATTACCAACACATGCTATGGAGTCAAAACACACCATCAGCTAGCCAGTTTTGGTAGTGTAAGCCTTGGTTTCCTTATCTGTAAACGAACTGTTAAAAGTACCTATTGTCATAGGTCTGTTATAGGGGTTAATGACATAATCTGCATAAAACATTGTGCAGATTCATAATACATAGACGGTACACTCTGAATATTTTTAGCTAATTTTAAATGTAATAGTTTTGACCCCAAATTCCAATTCCAGGGAAGAAGTTGGACAAATGTGCCAATAATAGAAGAAAATAAAGAAACCCCTAAATACCCTACAAAAATAAAATATCTGTAAAATCAAATACTATACCCATTAAAAACAATGCCATAATCTGTATTTATTGGTATAATCAGATGTCACAATTTTTTCACTTTAGTATTAAGCAAATATATTTATCAAGTATCTACTATAGGCAGGCTTTGACCTGGTTCCTGGGACTTAATACTTACAGAGCTTACAGCCTAATGATATCAATATTTTAAATATCAATAATGACAAGATACTAAAATACATAATAACTAAAAACCATGTATGATATAAATATTTACAAAGGGAATTTGAGCCTCCGAAGAAGCACAGGATGCTCCGGGAGCATATGATCTGGGGACTTCAGGAATCACCTTTAAACTATATGTGAAGATTAAGTGCAGAAAAATACTATAGAACGTTTGATAGAAAATGATCCAATTTTTGTAGAAAAAAGCATTTTTATGAAACATATAAGAAACTCCAGCTATTATTATCTGTGCAACCTTAAGCAAGCTTCTCTAAACCTTAATTTTCCCATTTATAATATAAACACAAATCAAACTCTATAAGGCCATTGGAAAGAAAATCAGAGATAATGTAAAATATTTTACATAGTGCCTTCATATAATAATAATAAAAGGTGTATCATTTATATAGGTAAAACTATAGAATTACATATACCAAAATGTAGTGACTATAAATAGTGATAATTAGGATAATTTTGATTATTTTTGCCTTTATTTTTTAAAAAGTTTCTGCCAAGATATGCATTACTTATATAACATAAGGAAAAAAAACTAAAAAGTAGAAGTTAGAAAATCAGAAAAATAGAGAATAGACTCCAAATTTTTAAAAATCAGAGCAGTGTTTTTTGTGTGGGCTACATAAAATATAACAATATATTCCTTAAAAATATCAAAACTTTTATAAGTAAAATTCAGTAAGTACAGCTTAGTTTGAGGGGTGGATAATGCAAAGTAATACCTTAATTTTCATCATCTTTCAGTGAAAACAATTTGAATTTCGATACATTTAATAATAAAAGAAAAATATTCAGTAAATGTAGAAAAATGTAAAACAAACTCCTTCAATTAACATTTAATTAATAGTATTTGCTCTATAGTATAGTTATAGTTATACTCAAAATGGTGAGTATATTCTAAGGTACTGGGAGCTTCTGAAATTCATCCTAGCCAAAAAAAATGATAGGAGGCGGATTGAGAAGAAGTGAGACAGGAGAGAAGGGATGTAGTTATGTCAGTGCGATGATAATTTTTTGAACAAATCAGTGGTATACATACAAATCAGAACTATTACAGATTAAAAGAAACAAGATACAACATGTAATATGTGGCCCTTGTTTTTGATTCAAAAAATCAACTATAAAAAGACAATTTTGAGACAACTGGGGATATATGAATACTAGATTATTTGATGATATTAAGGAATTATTATTAAACTTGTTAGTTTGATGATATTGTGTCAATTTTAAAAATATATGTATCTTCTAGAGATAGATGCTGAAGAGTTTTGGGGTAAAATATGACGGCTGGGAATTTCTCTCTCTCTCAAACACTAGGGGGCAGGGAATAGAGAAAAATATTGATAAATTATCTAAAACATTGATAATTATTCCACATGAACTTGGGGTTCTTGAATATATTTGAAATATTTCTTAAAAAAAGTTTAAATAATTCACAATTTATATATAGAATTTCTAGTAATTATATGTGGCATGCAAAAAGTATATTCCATCCTCCTTTAACTGATGTTTATTTTGAATAGGAAAAACCCTAGACTTTAATTATATACTCAAGTACCTTAATATGTTTTCATTCCAACTGATCTGTAGGTTTTATATGCAGAGCTTTAGGTCTTACTCAAGTTAACAGAATTACTTATTGGTTATTGTTTGCATTATTTTGAAAGAATATTCTTTGTCTCATTGAGTATTCAACCAGTTTTTCTTTTACTTGGTAGGAAATGAAGTATCCGATGAGGAGTGCTTGAAGAAAGTAGGCCTGAGTGGTGTTCCTGCT
>NW_006436288.1:7107127-7144719 GCF_000325575.1 Pteropus alecto
CAAATGTAATGGTGGTCGTGGTGCCCTCCGAGAGTTTGCAGAGCACATTTTCCTACTAATGGAAAAGGTTATTAATTCCTGCCAAAAATAGAAATTAGTATAATGTTGGGAAAGAAAGCATACAGCCTTCTTCAGCCACCATACTTTTTTTTGATTAAGTACAATTCCATGTTCTAATGTTACAAAGAGTGTGATTTGATTTGTGATATATCGTCATATCTTTTAAAGCAAAGTCTTCTCAAGTTGCCACTCTAAAACCTTCTATGAAATAATCGTGCTGTACTTTTCTCTTTATGCAAGATAATATTTAGAAATTGATTACCGTCTTTCACAGATTTTTAGTAAATGCAAGTAAGAACATCATCAAAATTGACTTTGTATTTTACCCTGTAAACTTGTGTGTCTGTGTGCTTTTAATGATGCTATTTATTTTGGGACAGTGTATCTGGTAAGACATGCCCTTCTATTAATTAATAAAATTACATTTCGCAGACTTGATGAAAACTGTCTTGTTGCTAGAGAAAAATTTACCAAACATGCCCTGATTTCTTTTAAGTACTGACCATGCAGTCAGTGTGAGAAACAAACCACTAAATACTAGATATAAATTATCTGACTGTATTTTATATATATACATACATATAGCACATATATACAATACAGATATCTGAAGAAATATTGTGAAGGTTGTATATCGATTTGGAGTAAATTGTTTACAGTTACCTCTGAGGTCATGGTAATTCTGTGAACTAAATTTGGTCTCACCACAATTTTACAGCTACCACAAATTACTCTCCTACCTGATTAGATTCCAATAATGGGGCATTATCTCATAAATGTGGACACTTTAATAAACACTAACCGTTTCCTGTGGAACATTTACCTCTATTTAAACTATAAAAATAATTCATGTAAACGTCTGGAAAGAAACAATTGATTCAGGCCAAGCTATATAAAAAGATGTTTTCCTTTGTCTGGACTAGGTGGATTTGTACAGTTCAGAGTCTGCTCAGATAGGCCAGACAAAATTTGGAGGAAAAAAAGGACCATCTTCTGTCTTATATTTCCTTAACATCTTGTCCTGGTTTTACTTCCATCTTTCTGGCTTTTCCACTGCAGACTTTATTTTCTCCTATTTCTTTAAATTTACCCATTCCCAAAGGTTCTAATTCTAGATCTTGTTCTTCCCAGAGGTGAGATCTATATTCAAAGTTTCAGCTATAGCTTCCATGCAGATGACTCTAAAATCTAATGACTCAGACATCTAATCTCTGCTGTGAGTCTGGTTGCATCTCAAATTCTTCATGTTATAAGCTAGACTCCTGGACTTCGCCTCTCGGATTTCTGATTTTCTCATTGGGACATCACAGTCTTTTTTAATTTCTCTTTTTCATCTCTAGTCAGACACCAAATCTTAAGCTTGATACTTACTCACCCAGTATCTGTTCATTTTTACCAATATTATTGCTATTAATTTTTCACATTTGCTGTTATCTTTTAATGACAAAATCTTTTAATGACTCTGCTCACCAAAGGATGTAGCAAACATTCCCCAGTCCAGCTGTACTTTGGACACAACCTAATATTTCCAGCCTTGGTTTCTACTGATTCTTGTGAGTACCTTGACCTCAATCAAGTTATTCTGTGTAATTCCCCGATAATGCCTTTATTAGCCTATTCTCAAGATCTACTTTTAACCACCACATGAATCATTCATTCCTCAGAGAAGTCCTGCCAAAGTAAATACTGTGCATGAGTATACATTCTCAAGTCCTTGTTTCGTTTCAGTGACCCAAAGCCAGGTATAAGGAGACAACAACTAATCCTCACTGTGGCCCATTTCCTGTGTTCCCAATAGTAGTGAATTTTAGGAAAAAAATCTATGTTCAGTTCTGATATGTAAAGAACTTAGAAGTCACCGACCCTTTCTTCACAATAAGGTAACAGAAAACGGAAACTCAATGACTTTTCCTGGACATTGCAGAGAACTTAGGTCAAAGGGCAAATAACCACTCCAAAGTCTGAAGAGACAGGCATACCCAGAGAGATACAGCACCCAACACGTATTTACCTGGAGCAAAAGCTGCTGGGTGCCATAAGCTAATAACAACACTTAGTAATTTTGGTGATTGCTGGAGGTTGAGTGCAGACTAATGTGAGAGTAAGAAACTCCTAGAGGCTGCAGTCATGGGGGTGGGATTAGAGAAATTTTCCCTCCAGAAATGCCAGCAGGTTCTCACAAGATGATCCAAGAAAAAGTCCCCTATGGCCCTGGCAGGGAGAAGAGTAGCCATTGTGAAACCCTCCCAGGTCCTATCCTCCAGCACCTGGCAACAAGTAATATGCCCTCTATGTTTATGAATTCAGTCCGCCTTTTTATAGCTGAATAATATTTGTGTGTGTGTATCCATTCATCCACTGATGGACACTTAGGTTGTTTCCATGTTTTGGCTACTGTGAATAATGATGCAATAAACATGGGAGTGTAGATATATCTTTGAGATAGTGACTTTATTTCCTTTGAATATAAAGTCAGAAGTAAGACTGTTGGGTCACATGCTAGTTCTATTTTTAATTTTTTGAGGAACCTCCATACTGTTTTCTATAATAACTGAACCAATTTGCATTCCCACTAACAGGCATAAGAGTTTTCTTTTCTCCACATCCTCGCCGACATCCATGTGTTACGAATTTGTCAAATCAGCACTTAGTAAGTGGAGCACAGATATATGGAGTAAACCAAGATGGCAACATAGAAGACTCCCAAACTCTCCTCCTTCCGCTCACACACTTGAATGTACAGCTACAAGTGAAGAAATTTCCTTTAAGAAATCCAGAAACTAGCTGGGCAACTCCTATACATATGGCAAATAAGAAAAATACCCACACTGAAACTGGTAAAAAAAAAAGGCTGAGATCCACTGTTCATCACCAGCACCACCACCACCACAACCCCACCCCCTACCCCCGCCCACCAGCCCACCTTCTCCCTGAGGAGGAAAGGGTCCAGACCTCATTTAGTGCCCCAACTTTTAAGATTCCCACCCAACTTTTAAGTAAAAGTTAAAAGATATGTAAAAAGAAACATCAAGGGACCAGCCCTCAAAATATCTAACTCTGAAAGCCAAGGAGACTTGTGTACAAGAGAACCAAAAGACTAGCAAACAAAGAAGCAGTTAATGGGTGTCCAAACACTCGCCATGGCTATCCCCTAGGGCTTGGTGCAGAGGGAGCAGGCAAAAGCACATGTCTCACAGTTTCTCCCTAGAGAGACTTAACTATCTATTTTACCAGCTTATTCCTGAGAGTACAGTCTTTGTAGGAGGTATATTTCTAGGAATTTATTCATTTCTTCTAAGCTATCCAATTCCTTGGCATATAATTGTTCACAGTAGTCTCTTACAATTCTTTGTATTTCTGTGGTGCCAGTTGTAATGCCTCTGCTTTCATTTATGATGCTATTCGCATCCTCTCTTTTCCCTGGTTTGTCAATTTGTTTATGTTTTCAAAAAGCCAACGCTTACTTTCACAGATATTTGTCCATTGTCTCTCTAATCTAATCTAATCTAATCTAATCTATTATTTTAAAATAAATATTGAAAGCCCTCAGAAAACGACTAAAATATTTTTAAGTATACATAATACATCAAGAGAGAAAATAAAATAGTATCATACAAAATGCTCAATTCAACCCAGAGAACCAGAAAATGGGGGAGGAGAAAAAAACAATGAACAAATGCAATGAATAGAAAACAGTTACAAAGATGGTAAATTTTAATCCAGCTATATCAATAATCATTTTAAATATGAATAGTCTAAACATATCAGTTGAAAGACAGAGACTGTCAGATTTGATTTTAAAAAACTAGACCCGACTATGTACTGTCTACCATAAACCTACTTTAAAGACTCACAAAAGTTAAAAGATATGTAAAAAGAAACATCAAGCTAATCCTAATCAAATGATAGTATCATACACTCTACCAGTTATCTATTGCTATAAAATGAGCTACTTCAAAATATATTTGCTTAAAACGACCACCTTTTATTTTCTCACAATTCTGTGGGTCAGTAATTTGGGCAGAGCTCAGCAGGATTGTGCTTCTGGTCTCACTGAGGCTCACTCTTTTGGTTGCAGTCACTGGTGGCTAGAATAGCTGAATGGTCCAAATTAGTTTTACTCATTTGTTGGCTTTCGTTTGGGTCATTTTCCTTCTTGAGATCTTTCAGCTTTAAGGAAACTAACCTAGGTTTCCTAACATGGAAATCTCAGAGAAGTAAAAAGGTGAGATTTAAAGCTTCAACACCTCCTGAAGTCTTCCTTAGAAGTCCACACAATATTTCTTCAGCCCGCTACGGGTCAACATGAGGCAAGTTGCTGACCGTCTGGCCCAGATCAAGGAGTCAGGAGATAGAATCTACTTATTAATGGATGTAGTTCTATTTTTAATCCACTATATATGTTGATATGTCTGGGTTTGTGAATTGGAGAAGCTGGAAAAAGATCTGTTTAAGGGTTTTTATTGTAATGTTATGCATTTTGCACTTTGGACAAGTTATCTAAACTCTCTGTGCCTTAACTTCCTTACTCTAAATGAAGCTAATAGTAGTACCACCTCACAGAATTGTGAAGATTAAATTAGATAATATAAGTTGCATATTTAGAGGTATCCCTAGATAATAGACCTCTAAATATTGTTGATGATGATGTTGATGATTGATTTAGCAATTAAGACACTTGAATTCTAGCTTCAACTTTGTCATGAACTAAGTGATGTTTTTAAAATCAATTAACACCTGAAATCTAGTTTAATTAACTATGAACTGAGGGATTTAGAATACCTCTATAGTGTCTTCTACTTCTACAATTGCAAATGTACTGATGTTTACCTTAGAAGAAATATTTTACAGAGAAGAAATATACATCACATCTATGGAAAATGTAGGCATTTAGGGCTCTGAGAATGATTGGCCGAGGGCTTTTAAACTTCTTGGTACATCAATGAACTTGGAAAGAAAGTCCTCTTGATTAGACTCTATAATTCTTAGAAGGACAGTAGCTATTTATAAAGTAATTTTACCTGTGAGGACTACTTAATTTTTTTCAATTCAACAATGAATCATCTATCATGTTAAATACATTACAATATTCCCTGAAGATAAGAAGATAAATAAGACACAAGTTCACCACCTAAGATGGAGACAAATTTAGGGAAATGGGATTTGGGGAATGAGATGAGAGAGGAGTTTAGAGAGGTACATAAAAGAGAGAGGTACATAAATGGAGACCAGGTCATACAGAGAGTTCTATGAGTTAGTTACATTAAGAAATTTTTACTTTAGTCTAAGAATAAAAGTAGAGAAAGGGCCTTAAAGGGCTAGAAGCAGGAAAAGCTTTGCAGAAGATGAAATCTGAGCTGGCTCTTAACAGCCATGGAAAATGGCTTTGGTATCAAAGGATAATATCAGAGAAATGGGATTAACATGTTCTGTTCAGAGAACAGAATATGTCCACTATGTATAGGACCTACAGAATCTAGAAGGAAATGGTGAGATGTGAGACCAGAAATTTAGGATCAAATGGTGGGGCGTGACCTTTGAAAGAAAATGTTTGATCCCTATGCCCTTCCAACCCAAACTACTCTATTATTTAACTTAATTGTCTACTTTGTTCTTGTTGTTTCTCTTGTAAAACTTTATAGTGATTCCAAACCACCCACAGAATAAGGTAAACACTTCCTAGCCCAAGGGTTATAATTCTCTTTTGTATCTTCCCTGCCTTTCTACTCTCATGGGGAAACCAGCAGAGCTAATCATTAGCCTTCCTCTCCTACCCCATCCTTGCCCATTGTTCTCTTAAAGCCCAATCTTCCTTCACAGCCCTGAGTATTTACCTACCTGTTCATTCGTTTAATGTGTCTTAAAGTTCCAAAAAGTCAAAGCCTACCTGTTTTGTTGGCATCGTGTGACTTCAGTATGGTGGACATTGTGATCAGCCACGCAGATCACCCTTGAAACTAGAGGATTTATAATCCCAGCTGCTAGGAGTATTGACAACAGACAAGCCTCAGCTGTCAGCCTTTTTAATCACTTCTTCAGCTAAAAAAGAGTTGCTTCACCCAAGGTCACCCTCTTCCTGGTTTAGCCCACATACAATGATCAGATGGATATAAAGGATACAAGTCCTACTGCCCTGCCCCAGTAAGAGACAACACTGTGCAGCCATGCTAGCTTCAGAGCTCCCTGTGGGGTCAGCTGAAGTCTTTGTTGAGACTCCATAGAAGTCCATCTCCTCCCTTTGCCCAGTCCTTCCTTCTTTTCTTCCTTCCTTCCTTCCTTTCCCTTCTACAGGTGTGATCCCAAGAGCACTCCCTCATTAACCCCTTGGACACTAATCTTTCTTTCAGCATCTGCTTCTCAATCTGGGACACCAGGAAATATTTCTTGAGGGACGGGAACTAGGTAAAGTAATTACTATTACCTGAATTATTAATTACTTCCTAATTGTTTAAAGGGCTATGTGTGACTACTGTGAAATCTTAATAGTCTCTGAGCGTCTGGTCTTTTGTCTCTTTACCACATGCTGATAAAAATCACCTTCTCCAAATCTAAAATTTTTGATAAAAATGTCACCTTTAATGACCTGGTGCTCTCGTCTGCCTGAACTGGTTGGGAAAATTGTACTACTAAAAATAGTAGCAAAGAATTTTGGTTTGTCCACATTTTATTGATGATGTTCCTAATGCAAGACTACTTCATGCTTTGTTATTGAATTGCTCTGTAAAGATAAAGTAGATGTAATGTAATGTTAAGTGTTTGTATGCTGAGGAAAATATATATTTAAAAAAATCTCAGTGGTTAACATTTTGGCCACTGGGAGTCATCATGGATCTAGCTTTTAAAAAGATGGAGTTTTTAGCCTGCTGATTGGAAACATATTTTCATTGTTCAACCTTTATACACTGCACACTAATATCCACTAGAGGGAATTCTGTGTAAAGCACAATTTCAGTATTTTTTTTACTCTTTCTTCACAACAAATCAAATGGAAATAAAGTTTCCTTTAACAATGATTGAGATAGACCTTGAGTGAGTGGAGAAATGGGGCAGAAAGGCGAATTTGAATGAGGACATTCAGTTGAACTACTGCCTTATTAGAGGACCAGAGCCAACTAAATGGGAAACTATATTCCCAAAGCTACCCTGCTCTGTCACCTGGTTACCTCAGGCCATAGAAATGACCTGTCTCTCTTAACTTCTTTTAATCTTCACAAACTGTATAAAGTAAGTACTTTTATTTCCTCCATTTTACAGATGAAGAAATTGAAGCACAGAGAGGTTAATAACTACCCAAGGTCAAACATGAAGTGGCAGAGCCAGAATTCAAAACAGAAAATATTCTCAAGGGTAGAAGATTATATCTGTGGTAAAGGCCTATGTCGTGTTTTCAAAGTGGTAGTCCCTCAACCACCTTCCTCAAAATTATATTTAACCATCATTAAACATAATACTTGTTAACATATGTATTCTAGTTGCATCCCAGAGACATTGAATCAGAACCTCTGGGATAAGGTCTGGGAATCTGCGTTTTAGTAAATTTTTTTTCAGGTGACTTTTATGCACATTAAATTGTGAGCAACTTTAAGTTAGAGGAGTGAAGTTGGGAGGCCTACTTCCCTAGGAAGGGAAAAGAGAGAATGGGCCTATTGCAGGGTTGGAATCTGGGCTCAGGAACTACCCCATACCCTCTTTAATAGACACTACGTGTGCGTTGGAGACCTTCCTGATTACCAGCAGGCGTCAGTGGTCCCGTCCCATCCCAACCCTCCCTCCTCTGGACACATACCTGTTCATCTGTGTAGGCCTCCTGTAACTCAGGAGCTCTCAACCCTGACTTCACACTTGAGTTTTAAAATCATACGGATGCCTGGAACTAATCCAGACCAATCAAATGATAAGCTTAAGATATGGGGCCCAGAGAACTGATATATTTTAAAAGGTGTGTTTTTTTTTTCCAGGCGATTCTCCTATATAGCCAGAGTCGATAACTCCTATTTTTGAGCAATAGTTCTCAAATGGAATCTTTAACAAGTATCTTAGAGGAGGTTCACATGCAGTTCTGCAAAATACACTTTGAGAAACTGTCTTTAAAAAAAAAAAAGAAGAAGGCAGAGCAGGGAAAAGAATGCAAGAGAGAGAGAGACAGACAGACAGACAGACAGAGAGAAAGAGAGAGAGAGAGACAGAGAGAGAGAGAAATTAGACTAAGACCCTGCTATACAATATTAAAGTATAACTGATTTTCCAGATCCAGAGAACAAGCAGTCTTGAATCTCATGTTAGAGACTGAGTAGGAGGCATCTGGCAAGGGGCCAGCAATTTCAGCATTAGTTTCTTTCTCCTCATGCCTGACCTAACTGGCTGGAGAACTGTGTTTTGCAAAAGATGAGACCTGTTTGGTTATGTGGGCCCTCTGGATACCTTTCCACTAGAACAGCTGCACATTAGGTGGATCCATAATGAGTGAGAGACCCCCGCCTCCCAACTGCAACGCCTGGGGCTCCTATATGGACCCCGTTCCCGATTCCACACACAAAGA
This sequence comes from Pteropus alecto, assembly GCF_000325575.1. Classification (NCBI taxonomy): domain Eukaryota; kingdom Metazoa; phylum Chordata; class Mammalia; order Chiroptera; family Pteropodidae; genus Pteropus; species Pteropus alecto. The sequence goes on from NW_006436288.1 coordinate 7,115,727, forward strand.
TTCAGGTCTGCAGAGCTCTGTCATTGCACTTTTTAAATTATCACCCTCCACTTCTGGACATTAGCTCTAAAGAGGCAACACTTTCTGGCTTTTTCATTAGTAATTTTCAAGGTTTGGTACAGCACTTGGAATTCAATCTAAAGGATTCTCAATCCTTCTTTCTGTAAAAATAGTGAATTCTGAATGAAATGGATTCTGAATGAAAATCATTTTGTGTCTGTTTAGCAGAAAGCCTAAAGTACTGGTGTGGGGAGCAACAGAGCTGGGAGTCAGAGTAAAGAGAGGACCCAATGTGGCTGGGGAAATGACCCATTTCCATGTACTATTTCTTCTATCCTCCACCAGCATCCACACTCCTCATTCTTCCCATTTCTCAAGGATAGTGTCCCTGAGAGAAGCAGTTTAGGGCATGGAAAGGTGTTGACCTGAATGGGCCCTCAGGAGTCTTTTTGTCGTCTCTCTTTATTTTGTAGAAATAAACACTACTATCCAAGTTCTCTTTCTTCGAATTTCAGATTTTTCATTTCGTAGCAGAGCCCCAGGCCTTGGCCATGCTGTAGAGAGCCAACACCTGTGATGGAAGACAGAGGCTTTATTGAGCCAGCAGATTGCTGTCCTCAACAGCGTAAGTATCAAATGAGGCCCAGCTAGTGCACTTGAGAATTGTCCTTCCTGCAACACTTGACTGGCATCCTAGAAAGAAGACTAACAAGGCTTGTCACTACTGCCTCATCACTCTTGGTCCTCAGTTTTAGTTGTCCTCAAGGAATTCCTACTTAGGTTTCATGAATCTCGGGAGAGAAACTTTACTTCTCCCCACTGGCTACAGAAGCTTTATAATCTCAGTTATAAATGAGAAGCTAAACCCTCACAGAACAGGATATGGTTGGCCTTCATTATACAAGCAAGAGGAAAATGAAATGAGATATTTAATGAATGGGCTAGAAGTGCTTTTTGAAACAAAATTAATATTAATGTTATTAATTTGTGTATTTACCTGATGATTTTTAAATATATCTGCCTGGAGTGAATAAACCTCTAGATCATTTTCCAGCTCAGCTGTATGCAACCTAGCAGGATTTAGCTGATCACACTAATTTATTTTAATTAAAACTCTCTTTGGACCAATTACTCAGAAATATACCCTCTCTCCCTAAACTGAGCTAGTTATCACAAGGATATTTTGTACCTCCCTGCCTGCCTGCACCTGCCTTCAGTTGTCATTTATACAGATCCTGGTAGACTGAAATTTTCACAAAATAAAGGCACAATCTAAATAATTGAGAACACCTAAAGACCTATATTTTCTCACTTCTGTTAGAGTACATTTGATATCATAAATTAATATAAACCATTGACATAAATAGCAAATTCGAATTGAACAAAATCATAATTTTAGAAATATACACCTATGCATGTATATCATAGACATAGATTGGCTCAGATTTGCACTTCTATTATTAATTAGAGTTTGAGATTTTCCTTTTCATCCTGGGGATAATAACCCAACCAGCCAACAATTAAGGATTAGTAAACCCTCATAGCTATATACCAATAGTCACAAAGATTTTAAATTACTAATGATTATATTGCAAACAAACAACAAAAAATGCCCAAATTTATTTGCTCTAATCTGTTTAGTTGTAGTTTGAGATTATACTCTTCACACTCTGGAAGAGTAATAATCCGAACTGCCTAAATGGAGTACACATAGTGTTTCCCTGTAATTAGTTTTCTAACTGGCAATGGAAAAGACCGAGGGGACGGGGTGGATTGATGACTCCTTGTTTATAGCTTTTTCATGTAAAGTAGCCATAAGGGTGTTTTCTACTTCCTCCTCTGCTAACTCCTTAGAAAATTCCATCTAGGTCTGTACCTGGGTACCCAGAAAGAGGATCAACAATTCTTTCATTAAACTAATGTAAAAATAAATGAAACCAAAGTGAACGTTATTTAAATGCCACATTATTCCTTTTTGGCACTGATTTTTCAATTACCTGATTTTAATTAATATTTTATAAATGTATGAATGAGCTGCTTAAAAACAAAAATTATTTCTATCTTGTAATTACATATTACAAGGAGAAATTACAAAAAAAAAAGCTTAAAAACATATACAGATTGCGTGAATACCCACAAATCTCTCTACCAGATTTATTTACTTACAACTAAGGCTATTCTTATCACTTATAATTGGTCTTTGCTTATGTTTATGTCTGAAGGAAGATTGATAAGGTCTTTCATACACTCAGAATGGATTAAGAGATATTGAAATGCAAGAATCAACAGTATTTTGTGTCTGGTTTGATTTGGAAAGTGGAGGAAAAGCAAAGAAATATGACTGTAAGCATTCATGCCTATAGGAGGACCAGGAAGCTGAATTGGTAGACACACAGGAATGCGTTCATTTGTTTTTTTAAACCATTCATTCACTTATTCATTCTTTTTTTCAACACATCTTCACAAAACAATTTCTGAGAGTAAAACTCTGTATCAGTCACTGAAGATGCTTCCTACAAGTTCTCTGTAAGTATACAATAAAATTGGGAAGGAAAGACTTGCATAATGTGAAAAAAGTGAAATAAGCTAAGAGAATATGTGATTAGGTTAAAAAAATAATTGACTGACTGATGCAGACATCAAGCAATAGAAGAATACAAAAATAGGATCAAAATGGGTTACAGTACTGAAACTGAGTTTTCCAGAAGACAGAATTAAATTGATTCATGAACTTAATTCACAAACAACACTTGTTAAGCATCTATAAGGATTGCTGTGCTGGGTTAGGTGTGGCGGAGGACACAAAATGAACAGGACATGAACTTGAATAGAGAGAACCTTACAAACTAGAATAGAAGACATACATTTACACAAAAATACAAGCCCCAAGTGGTTCAATATGGGAAGTAAAATATAAGTGAATAGTCATTGGAGAGCCAATGGGGGAGAAATAAAAAATAATAGGGGAAAGAGACAGGAAGTCTCAGAGCAGGTTTTCATAGAGCTCATGTTGAACTATTTATGGGGTGAAATGCCTTTAAGGCACAAAGACACAGGAGTGAGAAAATACCACCTAATGGAACCTTAGAAGAATCATTAGAATTTAGCAGTTACTTACTGACTACAGAGAGGAGGGAGTAGGACAGAGAAATGAAAGAGGAAGAAGAGTGAAAATAAGTGACAGGGGAATCATTAGGAGAAAAACTGGTAGCAATTTGGATGAAGAAATGCAGATGAGTTGTTTTACAGCTCCAAGAAAGTGAAAAGGCAATGTGGTAGATTAAAGTTCAGGGGGAACTTAGAAAAAGGGAAAATCCAAGTGGGCATGGACGTTTGCGCCACGTCCCTGCCATTATCATCACCATACAGATGCTCATTTTTATAGTACTCTATAAATCTAAACTGCCGCAAGCTCCCACACCACCCTACTTTTTTGTACCTTCCTGCTGGGCCCAAAGGAACAACACAGCAAACGTCAGAGAGATTCTTCTAACCAACCAATTACCTGGTGTCTAAACAGACATTTCAAACAGCATAGCCGTAGCAGAAGTCTTGATCCAGCCCACCTACTTCACACCCCACCAAAACCGTTCTATCAAGTCTTCACATCTAAAGAAATAGTACCTTCAGATAGTCAATTAATTAGCTCAAAATCTAAGCTTCATCTTCTATTCTTTTCTGTCTCTTGCTCCTGTATTACTAGGAGAGCTAGCTCAATACCATATATCCTGAAATCGGCCGTCTCATCATTTCCACTGCTCCCACCACTGTTCACATGCCCCTCTTCTCTCACTTTACACTGCTATAATAGCCATTTATCCCTGTCTCCTTCCATAACCCCTGGGTCCATCCTCTATCTAGTAGTCAGAGTGACCTTGTAAAAGCATCTGTCAGAATGTCTCAACCCCTGTGGAAAATCCCCCAGCTAGTATGAAATCTACACTCCATGTCATGACTCCAGGCCCAGGGAGCCCCACTCATCATTCCTATTGGAACTCCTATGTCACCTCCTCAGAGTCCTCAGCCCGAAACCCCAGCCAAGGCAACTCTTTTGTCACCGTCTACCACTTTATCTTATGTTATCTTCTTTATAGCACATATTAGTGCCTGCCTGCCATATCTCAGATGTTTCCTTTATAAAAAAAAAAAAAAAAAGAAAGAAAGAAATGATGTATTTGTCTCCACCAGAATGTAAGCATCTTAAAAAGAAAGACTCTTTCAAGTTCATGTGTCCCTATAATCTATAATAATGCTTGACACATAGAAAGGGTTCAAAAATTTTTTTTATCACTTTAATTTTTAATTGTACAGTTCAATAGCATCAAGTACATGTACATTGCTGTACAACCAGTCTCCAGAACTTCACCCTGCAAAATTGAAATACTATACTCATTAAACAACAACTCCCTTTTCCCCTTCCCCTGAGCCCCTGACAACCACCATTCTTTCTGTTCCTATGGATTTCACTCTAGATACTGCATATAAGTGGAATCATTTGGTATTTGTCTTTCTGTGACTGGCTTATTTCACTTAGCATGATGTCTTTAAAAGTTCATTCATATAGCATGTGTTAAAATTTCCTTCCTTTTTAAGGCTGAATAATATTCCAGTCTATGCATATACCACATTTTGTTTATCCATTAATCTTATGAATATCCTGAAAGCAGATATATAATTCGGCCATTGAAAAATCATATACTTCCTTTCTCTGCTACCACCAAATATAACAATAGTCTCTCACATACAGCACTTCTGATGCATTTATAAAGTGTCCATTTCTCACTGAAAGGAATATCTGCTTTCCACACTGGTGAAAAATATTTATGTGTTCCACAAGCACTGTATCACATAAAATGGAAATCGGTTTCATTTTCCATTTATATTAAGAATAATCTTCAAAGTGTCTTGAGAGTTCGCTGTGTTTCATTTTCTCTGTGAATAGTTCATCAAATACTCTCTTCTGCTTTGAAGTAAAGTAGTTTATCCAATCACCCACCGCTCCTGGAAAAATTGCAAATATATCAGACAAGAACCAATTTAAATGTATAGTATTCACAAAAGAAATCTTTCAGGTTTATAATAAAATGTGAACAATTTTATCTCTTGGTGATAAGATGATGGGAAAATTATTCTTTTCTTCATTTGTTTGTTGTTTCTAATTCCTTCAGTAACAGTTACATATTAATTTGTACAGTTTAAAAAGTTATTTCTTAAAAAGAAATGAAGATTACGAATATATAAATATCCTAGGTTTTATGATAGAAGGCATAAAAATATCTCACCTAAACTTAATCAAAATATAAAGCAAAGTAGACATAATGGTGCTTCATTTATTTCCCTGCCTATGCACCTCTACAGAAGTAGTTATGCCGATAACATACCACGGGGGTGGGTAATTGGTCTCATTTTTAAAAAAATTATTTTACAATATCGATAACAAAGAGTTGAAAATATAATCATCAAGTTACTCATATGATGCTTTCACCTTCAATATAAGGTGTCTGGAAATTGAAATAAAGTATATACAGCTGACCCTTAAAAAATGCAGGGGTTAGGAGCACTGACCCCCTGTCCCAATGGAAAATTTGCATGTAACTTTTACTCCCCCAAAACTCAACTAATAGTCTACTATTGACTGGAAGCCTTACTAATAACATAAACAATCAATGCCTATTTTGTATGTTATATGTATTATATACTGTGTCATTTCAATAAAGCTGAAAAAAAGAAAATGTTATTAAGAAAATCATAATAGCAAATACATTTACAATATTTGTTGAAAAAAATCTATGTATAAGTGGTTCTGTGCAATTCAACTGTGTTGTTCAAGGGTCAACTGTACTTCGCACAGTCCCCTGGCCTCTCCTGATTGTCCAAGTCACCCTCTCAGCCCTGGCCTCAGCGTCAACCTCTCAAGATTGCCCTTCTCATTTTCATTATGCACACTATGCCAAACTCCAACCCTGGATATTATCCGCCATGGTCCTTTGCCCCTGCTGGCCCTAAGCTTCATCCTTGGAGTGCAGGTACATGGAGCCAGTAATGCATCATTTTAGCCTTCCATCACAGACTGTCTGATATTGTTCTCTACTATCTTTTCCTTACAATTAGCTTGTAAACTATTTCAGGTTAAGGGCTGTGATGTATTGCTTGTGTATTCCTGCAGTACCAAATCCAGTGCTGACCATATAGTGGGTGCTCAATAAAGCCCATGGTCTGATTGAATGTCAGACAATGTCATCTAAAGCAAAGAAATATATTACCATTTAAGAAATATTTGATGGTGTCGATTCCTAGTCCAAAAGACTGAGTTTAAGAAGAAGTGAAACTTTTCTGTTTAGGGAAAAGAAGAGGGGTCAGGGGCAAAGAGAAAAAGTACCAGAGTGAAGATCCCAAAATAAGGAAATGACATTGCTTCTAAAACATACCAATTGGGGCGTAAGGTCAGCTTCACGAGGTCCTTAGAAGAACAATATCAATATTATTCATGTTACTTATCTAAATTCTTTGGTCCTTCCTGGTTTTCCCTTCTGACTTCTGATACAATTCACCTGAACCACTGCCGTCTTCTTTCAACTGACCTGACATGTGTTTGCTTGGTTTCTGATGTATTCTTTCACTCTTTTACTTTTTCTAAAAATTCTTTTAAAAAAATAACACAGTAGCTGTATATTCAGGTTAGAGAAAATACGTATATGCAAAAGAAGATAAAAATCAAGGTAATATACTCAGCTAACGTGGCTAATGAATTGGTTAGCATGCATTCTTCCAGATGTTCTTTGCAAACATATAAGTACATGTAAACTACATTTTAAATCACACAATTATAACCTGCTTTTTTCCCACTTATTATATACATTGGTCATCTTCCCATATTAGTATTTATATACCTACAATGAAAGTTATGGTAAGTAGAGTAAGAGTGTTTGGATTCAAATCTTGACTTTATCAGCTACTAGTTGTGTGCCTTTGGACAAGTTATTCAGGTGGTTGATGTCTCAGTAAAACATGAGTAACATAAACACCATCCTCAAAAGTCTGCTGTCAAAATCAAGATAAATCAAGTAATGTACCGGACTCATAGTAAAGTTATTTTTACTCTATAGTTTTCATGACTCCATAGTAAATCCCTGCATGGATGTGCCTTGATATGTTAAACAGTTTCTGATTAGTGACATTTTAAATGCATTCTAAGATTTCATTGTTATAACCAATATTGCAACATATATCCTGTCCATATATCTTTCCATTCTTCTATAATTCTTCCCCTAAATTTTGGCATGTATGGGCCCTAGGACTTCTGAACTTGTGTGGACTACTCTGTATCCTTGCTTGTCACCTTATCTCCCTGGCTGCCATAGTCATTTTCTAGAATACCAATCTATTCTGAATTTAAAGTAAAGACAGCTGCAGGCACAAATTCTCCTCTGTAAAGTAAGAAATATCTCTGTGTGCCAAGGAGTCTAAATCAACGACTTTAGTAGCTTTTTGAAACTATAACTTTCAGAAGATAGATTTCCCCTACTCCCACCCCGTCCAGCAAATGGAAGGAATGAAGAGAATTGTCTCTATTGCCCCATCCTTGTGTTTAATTCCTCATATAGTTTGAATTTACCAAAAGGTACTTATGATGACTAGTATCAGTGAGGATGTTTCTTGTGTTAATCTGTGCTTTGTTAGATCTAATATGAAGAAACCACTTTTAGAGAGAACTTAAATGCTTTTGAATTAATGTTGTCAGCTACATGATTTTACCTAGAAATATTTGCTAGGGTCACAAGTGTGGCAAGTAAGAAATTAACTCTATTATCGTTAGAGTAAAACCTCTCAAGTTTGCAGGATAAAATGTGTGAATACTGAGAGTTTGCTAATCAGATCTCAAAGGGCACTGGACTCTACTAAATACCAGAATTTCCTCTTTTCTCATCATCCTCTTTACCGTGGTCCTTCCCAACTACTCTCTGTTTCTCATTTCACCTTCCTTCATGCATTCTTCTCTAAATTCTTCCTGTCTTCCCTTTATCCTCTCTCCCACTCTTCCTAATTCTTTTCTTGGCCCTGCCTCTCTCTCAAGCTCTCATATAATCTTGCTCCTGTCCTCCACTACCAAACTTCTTAGAAGAGTGGTTTCTATTTGCTGCTCCCTTCTTTATATTTCATCTCTTCAAACCCTTCAGCCTGGTTTCTAGCCCTACTCTGAGAATTTGCTGATAAATAAATGGTCATGTTTGACCCTGGCTTTCTTCCTAATTCTGGCTGATATCTTTTCTTGGCTTGTCTAGGGCTGTTTCATTCCCATTGATGTTAGGGTCCCTAGGGCTCTCACCTCTCTCCCTTTCTCCACTAGCCCTTCCCACTTACCCTGAATAATTTTACCAAATTCCACAATCTGCTGATGGCTCTTAAACTGACTTCTCAGCTGAGCTCCACCTAATAGTGACTCACCACCACTGCCCAAATTACGATCATCAGTGTTTCATACCTGGACTATTACAACTTCTTTATAGGACTTTCTGCCTCTACATTTATCCTCTTCTAATCAATTTTCCACTCTGACTCTACTATTTTCTAGGACACATGCCTGACCATGTCAGATCCCTTTTAAAACAGCAAAAAGACTAGGGACAGAAGGTTGGGGGAGGCCTTCTTATGATGTCTGTCAAAGCTTTAGCTCTCTGGCCCCAAACTTCATCTCCCTCATTTTGCTTCACACATCATATACCACTCCAAGCTTGTTCTTTCTGGAAAATACCATCCAATTCCATGATGGTTCTGAGCTTTTTGTCTTGCTGTTAGCTCTTGTAGGAATGTATTTTTTTTCCCTGTCAGTTTCCTGGTAAAATCCTTCTCATGCTTCCAGTCCCAGGTCCAATGTGATCTCCTCACCTACTTTCCTAAGAAAAAAATTCTCTCTCCCTTATTTATGATGCTATTCACTTTTACTCATACTAGTAGCACAGTTGTTATGACCTTGCATTACTGTTTAGATGATGACCTTCTTAAGGATAAGACTGTATTTTATTTCATTTTTAACCTTAGTTCTTAGAAAATAGTTTATTAATATATATTTACTGAATTGGATTCTTTCCTTCCTCTCAGTCTCGGTTTTGCAACTATAAGGGAAAAAAAAATGAACCACCAAAAAGAACAAAAATAATTTGCTAAGTTGAATATAATATCTGATCTATAAGAGTTGGCAAATATTTGCTTTGGGAGGAATTATATTCAGATTGGCCAAAGAATGAAAATAAATCTGTGTACAGAAATCCATAAAATTTGTCTTTGTAAGTTATTTGAAAAATGTTAAATCATTTTTCCTCCAGATCTGGATTAAATTCACATGGATTTCAAAGCAATTCTATATCCGGATATGCCCAACCTGCTTCTAAACTACATGTTAAGAATTAGTGGAGATTTATTTCTTTTTCTTTTAGTTTCATGCAAAAAGGAATATCCTTAGCTAACAATCCCAGCTCTCTCCATCTCTTATTTCTGCAAGGTAAGTTAATTTGATTGGTGAGTTTGGGAAAATGCACTGTGCACATTTGTCAGCCCTTTTCTCTCTCCTGAAGAAAACATGTCATGTACTGCTCTCCATCAGGCCCTAAGTGACCTTCTCCAAGTCCAGGGACAGGACTGCATTTGATTGGTCGTGACTAAAAGTATGTTTCTAAAATTCAAGATAAATTATTAGCAAATACATTGGGCTGCAGACCTGAGACACATTCCTCAAATAACTTTATCATTTCCGTCTGTTTGATTCCTGTATCTTTCTCTCAATTTGTTCCTAACCGGATGTGGAGACCTCAAAGTCTGAAAAGAATGCAATTCAAGAATTTCATTTAATAAACATTCACTGAAGGGACCAAGTATAATAAGTTATGCAAGATATGGGATGCACGATGGTGAAATGAGGATTTAAAACGGTAAAATAGAACTACTTTCAAATACAAATAAGTTCCAGGCAAAGCACATCTCTTTCTGACTTACCTTTCCTAAATACCAGGTTCCTATTAGTTGTGAGGGCACAGATGGTCTTATTTGGATCACAGTTTTCTTTGGCTGCATTATTTTTCATTTCCCTGAATGATGTTTTCCAAGCAATCTGATTAATTTCACTGTCACTCAAATTAATACCAAGGAAAGTAGTTATTTTCTTTATGCTTTTAGAAAGATCCTGAGCAATAAGCAAATTAAAAAAAAAAAAAGTGTTACTTCTCAAAACACTAATTCATTCCCTTAAATCAGAAAACAGAATTGATTGATTTCTTATATTAGCTTATTTTGACTTAGATTTTGATTGTTGAAATATTAAGAAGGACTTACTTTCTTCATTTCTTCATAGAATATAAATAGAACATTTTTATCATTTTTGTGGTCTTCCCAGCTTAAAACGTGATCAAACCAGGATCCATACACAACTAGAAGAAAAGAGAATTGTTGTGCAAATATTAAACATTATGGCTTTGGGTCCCTGTGTTCTTCTCACTTCAGCAAAGTTATCAAATAAGGTACCTAAACATTAGATTCAAGAATGAAAAAGTTTTCCTTAGAAGAGCTCAATTTCACTATATTTTCAACTAAATACAATATTGTGAAATGAGGCTGGATAGCTAAATCTTTTAATAAGGTTGTGCTGGGTTTTTGTTTTTTTTTTTCTTATTTCTAGTGAATATTTCTTTATCAGCAGAAATGACAGTAGAAATTGTAATACACATTTTCACTATAATTGTGTTCTGATAACTACTTTAAATGTTGGAATAGAAAAGTATTGAGAATTTATCATTTCTTCTTGTAAAGTGACGCGATTTTTATAATTAATTCCTTAGCATAAAAAATTTATAAACTTCCTCCTACAGGAAAAAAAAAAAGAATTTTATTCAGGTATCTTAGTTTAAGGTTGGAAAAATACAGACTTAGAAATTTATTACTACTTGATATTATCTCTTTTTTGTTGTTTTTAATTTGACAGACTTAAAAAACCTCCAGGGCTTAAAAGTGAAGATTATCATGCAAAATGACCTCTATAGCAGTGATGATTAAAAATAGTGAGGAAATTCTTGTCACCCCAGAAAGTTGACTAGCTTGACAATCTAAAGCATAAAACATAATACTTTAAAATACTACATATACATCTTTCCACACACCTTTATCATCCAAAGATTTAATACTAGTCATCAAAGGGCTACTCTACTATTTCCTAAAAATCTGCTATTGATTCATTTAGTAAACATTTATTAAGCCAGACATTGTACTGTATACATTTTGCACATTAAAACTTTAAATAAAGATATAATTAACTCCAAACTAACTGCAATTTTTCATGGCTTCAGCTCCTGAGGAAGCAAGGGGCAAAACAATAACTATAATGTATTTTTGAAACAAGAATTTCTGGGGCTATGGTAATATCATTAGAATCGGCCCAAATTTCTACTACCCCTTAGACCCAGAGGACTGTATAATAAGAACTGGTGCTTAGAAGAGCTGCTCCCATTCAGTTTTCAGTTATCAGCAATCTCACTGCTATTTCAATGACCTCTCATAACACTATGCCTTAGAATTACCTACCGGATCGGTGGTAAAGGGTTTATCTTGTAAGAACGGCCAACATTTTCCCAAGCACAAACATGTGCTGGGAGGAAGACTGATTTTCCTTCCATGAAAATTTAGGAAGTTAACTGGTCTCTAATTCCCCAGACTAGTCTCACGTTCTCAACCCACTTCCTACTAGCAGCTGCAGCACAGCCTTCGTGGATAATGTCATTGCCTAGAGTTGCCTATGCTGTGGAAGCCCTCAATACTGTCGGGGCAGCCCATGCTTCTGCAGCTGGAGGTTGGGCAGGGATAGAGACCAAATGTCATACCACGGGAAGGTAGGGAGTATGGGGAAAATGCTTTTCTCCCCATCCTTCACTTAATTACAGAATTATTCTAGCACCTCCTGGCTTTAATATATGCCTGGATGTGCCCCCACCCCCCTCCTTCTGTCATCCAAAATTATTCATTCCCCTGAAATGGCCCTGAATATAAATTGGTCTTTCTCAACCAACTTATGTTTCTTAGGGTCTGGAGAGCAAGTTGGCAATCTCACTGCTTTCTATGAAACTCCTCCCTCTGATCCAGGCTTCTTTGAGATTTGACATAATAAACATAAAATACAGTGGGTCCGAAAGGCAGGTAGCAACCTTCTGCTGTCTCCTCTACAGTCACTGAAGACTCTGATTTTAGATTACAATCTTCTGCATCATCTCAAGTCTTGCTATCAACTGCAGTGACTTTAATGGATAGCATCTAGCAGACCTTCCTCTGACTATTTTTGTCTCCTTTCTGTCTTTGCTTTCTTCCCTTTGTTCATCCCCAATACCTTTAACTTCCTTGCCCTCTTATAGTTCATTTTAATCACCTGAAAAACACCTGATATTGAATCAAAATAGTTCACCTATTCACCTTATCCACTGCTGTTGAGTTCTGCTGAAGAAATTTATATAATCCTGAATTTACACTACTGCAAATTCATTTTTCCAGCCTTAAGGACCCCAAGGCTGCCCAGCAAACTGATTTGTCCTGCATTAACACATTCTCCTATTCGTCAGCTGTTTCAAATCTTCCGTACTTTCTGCAAACTTTCTGCCCCACTCACATAGTTATAATGAGCATCTTAGTTTCTAGAAAGCACCCTACTGATAGGTAATTGCGCAGAAAACAAAACTCACAGTGATGAAGTAGCCTAGGAAATATAGAGTTCTAATATACAGCTGGAGAGGGGGCTATAGAGAATAAAAAGTAAAACGCTGATATGATTTTATTGATATGTTAATACCTCTAGATATTGCCAGAAGACAATCTACAGTTATTGTTTAATTTGAAAACCTAAAGTGTATTTGTAAACTGAAAGATAAATTAAATAATTAGATAAATATATAGCTATCTATATCTTTATTGTACTGTCTTTTCATATAATGTGTATTTATGTTTATGGTTTGAAGACAGATGTAGGATATCAAAATGTCTGACTTGTAAAATAATCTTTCTTGGTAAATGTCTGCTTATAACATTTCCACCCTAATGTGAAATTATTTAAAAGTCTTTGTGTCTTTAAAAGTCTATAACAGAATAAGTGAGTAGATTTTTACAGCAAATTTTAACCATTACGTAATTTGAACTTTTAAATAATTTTTAAAATAGTTTCATTAGTCCTATTTTGTGTTAGGACCTTAGAATGGTTAAGCTATTATCTAAAAGCACACAGAGAATAAATTATTGTCAGGACTCGATCTCAGGTCTTATGCCCTATAGACTGTTTTTTCTACTACATTGTGTTGTCATCTGCAAAAGAAATAACCTTCCCCTCAAAAAGTCTTTGGAGAACATCCCTGAAACACAGTCACATACTTAAAACACACACAAACTACACACGGAGGAAAACAAACCTTACCTTATAAGTAGTAAAATGTGAAGCCACTGCTCCCACCTGAGTAAATTAAAAGCTTTACTGATTTGGTGACATTTCCCAGTGTCAACAGAGTTTGCCCAGGCTGGATTACCCAATTGTAGGATACTTACAAGTCAAATCCCTTTACAATTAAAAATCTATTAACCCACCTAAGACAGTATAAAAGAATCACCTGAGATATTTTTTCCAACTACACTCTGCCCTTCCGGATATTCTGCTGCAACTCCTGATAATGTGATAACAAAGGCAAATGTTCCTTGACGCTAGTTTGCTTCCCTGTGTAGGGCCTGGGTTGGCCTTTCTGTGGCTACATTCATAGAAACATAATCTCTAGCATAGGAGCAGTAACAGTAAGCTACCTTGCCCTAGTCGGACCATACCCAGGGGCTATTTTGTCTCCTGGGAACTGTGAAGTTATAGAGACATGGCCGAATTAGAGCTCATGCAGTTGTGGGAAGAGGAATGGTGAACGCAGTGCGTAATAGTGGGAGACAAACACAACTTTTTTTTTCTTGAGAAAAAGCAGACTCAAGGTCTGTTTTAAAAAAGTAATTTATGTGTTTAAACTACTTATTCCAAAAATGGAATTGGAGCAGAGTGAGGCATGCTAACTATCTTCAAATATTTAGAAGGCTAACATGTGAAAGAGAAATTAATGATTGGGGGACAGTTTCTAGTCTTGTTTTGTTTTGCTGGATGAGTCATGGTATAGTGGTAAGAGCAGAGATTTTGGACTGACCCCTGAATTTAAATCTTGGCTCTGCTCCTTAATCGTTACACGTCTAAGGACAAGTTGTTTGGCCTCCCAAGGTCTTCATTTTCCTCACCTGTAAAATGAGGATAACAAAGTCTCCCTCATGTGTTCTAGTGAGGGTGAAAAGAGATCATGTTTGCATAGCACTTAGCTAAGTGTCTATATCATAGGGTAAGAATTTTTTTTTTAAAAAGTAGCAAGATGAAATGTGTTGCTTTGAGGCAGGAGTGGGGTGTAAACCTGCTGTCAAGATTAAAAAGTTCAAGCTTAGCCTCTATAGTTCTTGGAGATGTAGTAAAGTGATTCAAACATTAGGTGGGTGTTTTAAGCAAACTTTAATGTATCTGTCATTCCTGAAACTTTGATTCTACTAAAAGCGTGCCTTTAAGAAGGAAATAGAGGAATTAAAATAGTGTGAAAATAGCATATTATTCCAAAGGAAATAGAGCAAAACAAAGTATTAAACCCTATTTCTGTTGAGTTCCCAGTGTCTTCATGTTAAGGTTACACTTGCTGTGGCCTCTCTTAAATTAACAAGCAAAAGCTTAACAATTCACAGGTAAAACAGCTAAACTAACAATTAAGATCTACTTTAAGCCCTATAAGAGGTAAAATCCTTTGGGTACACACCATTCCTAAATCATGTCTTTCCTACTTCGGTATTGTTTTGGTATATTATTTTTGTTGAATACATCTTGGGAATTCAGAATAGCTTTTTTTAAGTGCTCCAGACACCACTGAGTCAGGAAAAAATGAATAAATTTAAAGGCCATGCATGGTAGAAGGACCAACATGCGCTGCCCAGCTCAACCAAATGATCTATCATTGTGGTGTTTTGAGAATAAATTACTTTCTGTTAGTTTTTATAAAACCAAGTGCTAAAATGGCTAATTTTTTCACACTGGTTTATTTGGTGGATTGGGGGTGGAGGGTTATGCGTACCATTTGTGCTGTTTTGTTTTCCATGCAGTTATATATATAGCATGTTTCAGTCTACCTGTCTAGGTTTAGGCTGTATCTCACTGTACCCCAATAAGTACATAACGACTTCACTAAAAAGACTGATGATATATGAAAAAAAGATGCTTGATCAGAATTAATCTGTTTTGAAAACATTCATACCAGCTAATAAGAAATTGCCAGTATGTTCTACCCACAGGTTATAAGAAAAACTATAAAAAAGCAAAGTCAAAAAGAACTGCTTAGAAGCAGCAAAAGAATAATCTATTCAAAAGTATTTCTGAAAGCAGGCATTAGGACCCATTTAAGCTTTTGGAAAATGCTTTCATTTCGAGCAGAAAGTTTCATTGTACATTATGAATAAAAATCATTATTATACTTACCCTTTCCTTTTAGAAAAAGTTCTAAAAACGTAGCCCAGGTTTCAACGCTGGGGAGATTAGGGTTATCTTTGTAGTAGTGGAATAAAGAAACAGCTGTGTCTTTTGGATTCCTAACGATGTAGATAATCTGTTAATTTAAAAAAAAAAAAAAAAAAAAAGGACAATTTTTTTTGGGGTGGAAATAACCCCAAAACAAAATACTTCCTAAAAAAGAAATTAGCAACCATACTTGCCTGTGCGAGTCACAATTTTCTGGCAGCTTCAGCTGATTATTAAACACAAACTTAGGCCAATGTTTCTTAAAACTTAATGCAGATTCTGACTCAGGGGGTTGAGGATGAGGCTGGCATCCTGCATTTCTAACAAGCTCCCAGGTGATGTTGATACAGCTAGCCCAACAACTACACTTTTTCAATTTATGTGCTAAATTTGGTCCTATCTTTCTAGGGTCAGACATGAGAAATCCCTATTCATTTGCAGGACAAGATTACTTTTTAAATATCCACTTATTATAAAACATGATGTCTTACAAATTGTCTACTCTTATTTACAAAAAGAATGATGTTTTGTAATTTCTCTTTTTTTTTTTTATAATTCAATCCCCCAAAGCTTAAAGAATTTGAGATACTCTCCCGATTTACATGAACATTGCAATTTAATTCAATTCAATAAATATTTATTTAATACCTACAGTGTATCAGGCAGTGTGTAACGTTCCAAGTCCAAGGGATATAATGCTGAGCAGGACAGAAATGGTCCCAGACCTCTCAAAACTTACAGTCAGGTGAGGGAACATTCTTGACAATGCAGTGTTATGAGAGTTACAACGGGGAAGTGCAATAGAAGTGCAATAGAGTGCAATAGAAGTGCAATAGAGTGCAATAGAAGCATCTAAAAAACTTAGGAAACCAGTGTGAAAAGCTGGATATAATAGGACTATTCTTCAATTACAGTCAATATTGCATGAGTACTAGATGTTCTACCTGCTTTTTTGACAATCAGAGTGGACACAGTTTACTTAGATAAAAAAGTATTTGCTGAGTCATTTTTAATATGTAACTATCTTTCTGTAGTGTGTTCATAGAACAAGTGTTGTGCATGACTCACAGAAACAGCACCTGCTCCTCCTTTCTTGAGAGATGTGTAAAGGCTACTGTGCACAGGAATGAAGAACCACCTTATCCCACCCCAGGGAGTAACTGCAGAGTAACCCAACACCTCAGCCTTTTTCTAGGTTCTCTAGGCTTCATGAGCAAATTCACAGAACCCCAAGTCTGAGACTACAGTTTAAAAATCCATTGCTTAAACAAAAGGTGATAAAACAGCAGAATTTTTAGCCATCAGTTTTTGTTTTTTTGTTTTTTTTTGGTTAAAGAGAAGAGTAATTTAGGACCCTTGAAGAACCCGCAAAGACACACATCAGTGTTATCTAGTGGGAAAAGCAATGTAAACTATTAATACATATTTTGCCAAAAGAGGTTAAAAGAATGTATTCTGTAACTATGTATGTTACATATGTTAAATAGACTTATTGTGTTGTTTCACAATATATACAAATATTGAATCATTATGTTTTACATCTGAAACTAATATTATATGTCAATTATACTGAAAAAAACACAAAATATATTCTAGGAAATAAGAACTATTAGGGGGAAGTTGAGGGATATGAAGGCAAGGCAAAATAGTACTCTGGAAAAAAATTAAATATTAACTAAATATCATGAAATTATCTGAAAATATAAATTTCGTGTAAGAGAGTTTGGAAACAAAAAAGGGGAGACGAAGATTAGGAAGAAAATATAGGAGGTTGAGTATGTTTGAGAGCTGGTGAGAAAAGACTGGAAGAGGAATTTTCTGTCTGACAGGCTTTCCTGCGGCTGGTAGGGCTTGTCCAGCTGCTAAGCCTGCAGGGCTAGGCTATTAGCAACAGAGGACACACCCTCTTGGGAGAAAGAGTCTCATTCTTTAGTAGGGGTCACACTGAAAGGTACAGTAAAGTGATACCTTTACTGTAGTAGTTTAAAGAAGCACCCTGATCTTTCCTAGCTTCAGTTTCTTTGCTTATGAAAGGAAAAATATTCACTCCTGTCGTTTTTGAAATATGTCTATTAAACACAGCTCAGTCTCTGGTAGTCACTTGTTATTGTTATTTCAACACCCTGAGTAAAGGTTATTTAGCTCCCTGGACAAATTTTCTCCCCAAATCTCTCTGTCTTAGAGACAGTCTGCTTGAAATAAAAATGCTTGGTTGAGTAATAATGTGCTCAAGTTAGTACACCTTCACCTGTTCTGATAGATTTGCTGGGGATAAAGGCAAAACTCTGACGTTTGCCTCTGGTTGACCGTGTTTACTTTTCTTTGGGCAGAAGAGTAAATGGTATGCATGGAGACGTGATCATAGAGTTATACTCGTAGGAAGATCTGCTTTGATTTATATACATTTGACTGGTAGGTTATTTTTGTTTTTATTTTTAGAATATGGCTGACATTGTTTAAAAAGGCCTAATTACTGGGACCTTGTTACAGTGGACACATGTATCTTGCCTTTGCTTTTCAAATGTTATTCTTTTTTTTTTTCCTGATCAAAACAGAATTTGAAAATGTTTCTTATACAGACATTTGTAAAGAAAATAAAATCTAACCCTAATGTCATACCATAAAAAACCACTCGGCATGCTAATATATTTACATCTAGACTTTTTTATGTGTGCAAATGTATATTTTAACTAAATTGAAATTATTCGATATTTATGTACTTAAAATATGATTTCTACTTAAACTTATTCCATAAGAATTACTCCATGAAAACATAAATTTGAATAAGAAATACATAAAAATATAAAATAGCCTTTTAAATTTTAGTTAACTTTAAAAATAATGTGTGTATTTTAATAATAGCTTGAGGTAACTGTTCTTTAACAATTTATATATAACATTTTTTATTCTTTTCCTATATAATCCCTTGCAAAAAAATGATAGATAAAATAATTAAAATAATGTTAAGGCAATTTTTCTTTCCCTTAACACCAATATTTAGAGTAAAAAAAACTAAAACCAGATTTAGAATAAAGTAAAACATTGTCTAGTGTAATTACAGTTCACATTTCTTTCATTACTGAAAGATTATTAAAATAATTTTTATGAGCTAAATATTGCAGTAACACCTATACATGCATTGTCTTATTTAATCTTTGCCACACTGCTTGAAATGGATACCATTATTCCTGTGTCAAATGAGGAAACCAAGGCTCAGAGAGCATCGGCAATTTTCTAAGGTAACACAGCTTGAAAGTGACAGAGCAAGAATCCAAGTTCAGTTCTGTGGGATTCACAAGTATCTGCCTTTCACCATTGAACTTACCTTGCATTGTTTTTGTTTGATATCCATTGGTAGCATGTTATAGCTCAAATGTGTTGGAATAACTCTTTTCTTATAATACATTTTTAGCTCTTCAAATTTAGAAATGTCTCCTAATTCGATTGGAGATGTTAGAGTAATTCCAGCATTGGGGATGTTCTCAATGACTTTAGCAATCCAGTGAGTACCTTCGTAAAAAAATAAAATAAAGTACACTTTTAATTAAATGATACTCTTGATGAAATGAAGATAGAAAATTAGCATGAGGTTATAAAAGCAATGGATGCATTAAGATGTTAATTCATTTTATAAGAAGAATAACATTTTAAAAGCATGAGGAAATATAAGAACTATATATGCTGTTTCCTCAGCTTGAAATATGCTAACACTATGCTAACACTCACCTCTAGCACCTTCTCCAATTTGCAAACACACAGATCTTTCTACATATAATTCCTACTGGTCCTGCAAGCTCATGTATCTTGCTCTTTTATAAACTTTATTCTGAGTCCCTACTCCCTCGACATAATTGCTGACCCTTCATGTCCCTCAAAGTAGCACACATTAGAGTACACTTGCCTTTGTTTATATTCATGCCTATCTCCCCATTTCCACCTTGAGAATAGATACTGAATTTTATTTGTATGTGTAGATACAGAGTAGTTGTACAAGTAAAGCATTTGAATAATGAACAAATGTTATATTTAAGCATCATATATTTAAACAAAGTAGTAAACTTGCTACTTTGAAGCCTGGAAGGAAGACCACTTAATGTTTACATAAAGCAAATATGGATGTGCCCCAAAATTGTAGACATTAGTAAGTTGGAACAGAGGAAAATTTGGTTGGGGAGGATGCTTTGCTAATTTGAAAACAATGTCCTTGAAGAGTTTAAATCAGCCCTAGTTTCCATTTATCTCATTACAATTCCAATGAGATACAATATTAACAAATTTACAGTTGAATAAATATTTAAACAGTGATCTCATTTGTATTGTTTTAAATTTAAGACTATTTTAGGTTATAATGTTAATGTCTTAAATATTTATAATTATAATATTTATATAAATGTGATTCATATAGTAATGATAGTTGTATTATTTTAACAAAATATATTGATTTCTTCCAAAAGAGAGAGAATACACAGTTTTGCGCTACTAAAGGGGAACTCCTGGCAGCTGGTAGGAAGATGTCAATTTATAGGCACCCATACGTAAAATGGAAGCCTTATATATGGTATAAACTAGCCACCTGTTCCAAGAACCTTAAAAGTATCATAAATTGCTTTCTAAACTAATATTTCAACTTCAGGTAAGATATGTTTATTTATAGAGCAACATATTGCATAGTGAGAATACTGAGGTACTTTGGAGGCAGTCACTTAACTTCCATTTGCAGGAGTATTTTCCAACGAAAGAGATACATACATGTTTTATATTTATTCTGAAAAAGCACTCTAGGAGATCTGGCCCTATGTGAACTCTGTGTCATCCATTGGGAAGGGTTTCTTGGGCCTGACTTACAATCAGATGAAAGGACTATGGTGTACACACAACTTAAAGGGAGCTTGGCTCTTAGTTGCTGAATCCATGATAACAGATATATGGCCATCTCCACATGCCCACTGCTCTGGAAATAGCAACAGGCAGTTGGATATAGCCTGGTCATCTCTCTCAGAAACAAAAATAATATATGATTAATTCTGATTATCCACATGATGACATTTATAATAATGGTCCTTTCATGAGTATATACCTATATGTGGGGATAAACTTTGAATAATAAGGCATAAACTTTAATAATAAAAAATATTTATGGTTCTTATTAGCCCAAAAGAAAAAATTATTTATTTATAAATCAATCATTAAGTATAAATTAAACAAACATTATTTATGCCTGGCACAAAGTATAAAGAAAACTTTATAATGTTATAGATATTATGTTTATTACATATATCAACATTTGTATGTCTTCATGAATAAAATAGAAACAAAAGTGTAGTAAAGCTCTAATTTCTCCAGTTGAATTTTCTCAAAGCATATTTTTTGGCTCTCTACTGTCAAAATTTTTTATTAAAACAAGCATTTAGGATACTTTAATTTCTTGTAGAAAATTCTGAAAAACAAATGTTTGGTTAAAATTATTATTATATTTATTTATTATTATTCTATTTCTACATTTAAAAAATACATTAAAGTAAACTTTACCAGATTTTGGATAGGAAACCAGAAACACATCATCTTCTCTTGCACTGAAGGAATCCAGGGAATTTAGAAGTTCTTCTGAAGACATAGTAGAGTAGAGAATTCCCTTGAATTTATGAAGAACACTTGACTGGTTGTGGGATGACATCTTTCATCAAATCAATAAAAAATTATATACTAAACAATAACTTTACACAAAGCACAGAGCAAGTAAGGTCCTAGCTCAATGGCAATGTAATCTTAGAATTATTGAGCTGACATTCCAACTAGAGGAATATATATATACCTTTTGCAATTTTAACAAGAGTAATTTTTAAACCGTAACCAAGCCAAAGTCTACTATGCAAATGATGTTATCTGAATTTCACTGATAATACATATTACGATTTCCTCCACTTGTCTCAAAATAGTTTGCATACAAAGCTCTTGAGCTACTAGAATGTAATCACTATATTGAGGAACTAACATCAAATCCCTTGGCCTAAATAAGGAAAGACTTTCAGTGGCTATAATGGATTACATCATTGTGGAAATGATTAAGAAAATTGAACTTCTTCTTGTTAATATTAACATACAGTAGAGGAAGTAGCTAGTATTGCAATTCAAGAAGAGAGAGGAATGGAATGAGAAAAAAATAAATTCTAGAAATTGGCAGATAAATCTGTGACTAAGATAAACCTTATAGGCAATAATTTAGGAAAGATAACGTGGGAATCAGGAAATCCAAGCCAAAAAAGAGTTATCTGGAGCTTTGATGTACATAGGAAGTTTTAGGTTAACTAAATAACTCTTGTCTGAGTCATTCTTAGTTTTTGTCACTAATATTATTATCTTCTAGATTCAATCAGATATGGCAATGAGATGCCCAGTTACTTCAGTAAACCCACATTTGAATCTTTTTTGTTTGCTTGTCTAACCATTAAAAGAAATGTATAGCAACAAAGAAATGTTCAGCATTTTAATTGAGCACAAAAAAGTAGAGGACTATTATGTAAGAAATAACTGAAGAAGACATACATAACATGGTAGAAATGAAATTTAGAATGATCATACACACTATAGATGCAAAAGGGGGTGCTATGGAAAGTAACCTCACAGGGTAATCTGATCATAAATTTCTAACTGGGCAGGTCATAGTGGGTAGTCACACCCCAGGCACATAACTTTTTAATAAAAGGTTTTTTCTTTGTCTTAAGCCAGCCCGTTCATTGTTCTTGTGCACCTTCCAAATAAACTGTAACCACCCTCAAAAAAGCACATAATCTTAACTACCCAGCAATCCAATCTCCATGTGACCACCCACAAGAGAGAACATAATCTTAAGTATTCTGTAATCCCATCCCACCTCCACATAATCTTCCTCAGCTCCCTCCTAATCTTAAATGCACAAAAGAAAACTGTAAATTGCTATTCTCCGAAGCATTTTATCTCCATCTTTGAAATCTCACTTCTCGGTGTATTCTCTATGTGGCTCATATAAGTTTTTATAAAAATTCTCTCCAGGTTTGGATGTTTCTTACTTCAACAACATAGAAAATCCCAAAGAATCTAAAAAAGATTCGAATGAATATGTAAATTGAGTATGGTTGATTGATTATGAGGTTAATATATGAAAATAATTATATTCTGGTATTTAGCAACATTCAGATCCAAATAGGTGAGTTGTTGTTTTGTGTGTTTATTTGTTTGGTTGGTTGGTTTTGGTTTTGATTTTTATGCCAGCATAATGCTCTTAAACAGTATAGGTTTTCTGTGATTATTTTTGGTGCTCCTTCCATGAGACAAAAGCCATACTCATAAATATCTTCAGGATAGGCCACATTCTCCTTTGGAATGAGCATGGGGGTGCTTTGAGATGATGCCTTTGAAATTTTTAGAAGCTTTTTGTCCAAGCAGATAAGATCTGAGAGACATGCTCTTAATATTCTTAAAAGCCTGTTATCTACCTAGGAGGTATATGAGATAGCAACACATTTTAATCTTTCCGAGGTATCAACAAAGGATCATATGGCCACATCTTTGACTTCCTTTTTACCCTGACACCAGGTTTTGCTGGTAGTGGCATGGATGTGATCTTTGTTCTGAAATCATTTCTTATTTTGAGACACTTTTGCTAGCTAGAAAGGCTGTTGTGGACTCTATTTCCACTAAATTCTAATAAAATATTTGATAATTTCTTCCTTAGTTCACATCTTTCTTCCATTGTTATTATAGACACTAGAAGAAGCCAGTTATCACTTTCAACATTCTGCTTGGAAATCTCCTTAGCAAAGCCACATGTTTGTTGAGTACTCTCTCTGTTTTCCACACTCACTCAGGGGATGGTGTTGCTAATTGTCCTGCCTTACATAACTCACACCCTCTTTCATCTGGCCAACAATAATTACTTCTTCACTGTCCTTCAAGAATTTGAAAATAGTGTCTGCAAGGAGTATCAAGCTTCTGTTCACTCTCCAGTCCCAAAGTCAGTATCATATATTTTAGGTTTTTGTTCCAAAAACACCTCACATTCAGGTACCAATTTGTTTTATTATCTACTTGCCGAATAACAAATATTCCTAAAATGTAGTGTCTTGAGAAAGCAGTATATAATCTCTCATAGTTTTATGGTATTACTGGGCTCAGCTGGGCAATTTTCATGTTAAATCTAGTTAAGGCACCTTTTAAAGTTCAAGGCATTTTCATGTACAGGACTGTGAAGAAAGAATGCCTGGGATTTGGTATCAGGGTATAAAACAAAACAAAACAAAACAAAACAAAAACAAAAACAAAAACATAAGGTGCAGTGATTATTTACAGAAATAATAAACTCAAGGAAAATAGTTATTTTTCTTTCCCCATGGTTTTGTGCTGGCTGAAAAATTACTGCTTGGCTATTGCCCATGGGAACATAACACTCTAACAATAAGCTTTCTGCTTCTGTACCCCTGCTTGCACACCCGACCTGTGGGTTGACAGTTAGTAAAAAGAAAAAAATAGACTTGTGTGTTCAAACAGGATGAAAAATAGGGGGTTAGGGCTTAAAAACCCTGTACCTCTACATTTTGGGGCTGCTTGATTTGGGGTCTGTGTACCCCTGGCAGACCCAACTGGCTGAATAAAGAGTGTGTTTCCTATAACTCACTGATTTCTGGTGGTCCGAGTGTCTATCGCGGGCTGGTGGCTACAACAGTTTTGATACCAGGGGAGGGTATGATGATAACTTTAAGTTCCAGGATAAAACAAATTCTAGAACAGGAAATGAGAAGCAATAAGAACAGTAAGTGGCAGGAAAAAAAAAATCAGACAAGGAAATGTCAGTAAATATTCATAGGTAGTAGAAGCAATAAAGTCATAAAGAGTAGTGCAACATAAGAAATGTCCAAACCCGGAGAGAATTTTATGAGAGATCATTTGAGCCAAAACTGACGTCAATCGTCAATTGCTAGATAGCAAGATCTCAAATGCTTCTGAGATAACAGTTTGCAGTTTCTTTTATGTATTTGGAATTAGGAGGGAATTTAAGGAAGATTACATAAGGTGGGAGAAAACAAGGTGAGGATTAGATTATAGGACAGTTAACAAGATTCTGTGCTCTTGTGGTTATGCCTTCAATTGCTATTACTTCTGGCATTTCAAATGTGTGTTAATGCACAAGAATAATGGGCAGGGCAGCCTTAACATGTCACTAAAGATTTTTATGTCTGGGGCATGACTACCTACCTTGACCTCCCAGTTAGGAGTTTATGATCAAATTACTCTGTGAGGTTACTTCCAGGAGAACCCCTTTTTCATCCACAGTAGATATGAGTGAACATGGAGCTATGTTATGATACTAAAATTTTTATAAGTTTATTTTTCTTTTAGAGTAAGTTTCTCCAAGGCCAGAGCCAAAAAATACTCTTTTAACATATTGTATTAAGTACTTACAATGAGCCAGACATTATTCTGGCTACTGGAAATAGACTGAATAAGACTGAAAGGCACATGCTTTCATGGAAAGAATTCTAATTAAAGAAGACAGATAATAATAATAATAATAAAATAGATTAACAAGAAAATATCTAGTAAGGATAAGTAAAATACAAAACACAAAACCACGGTGGCATGAAATAGAATAACTGGAGGGCTACTTTAGTTTGAATACCAGAGAAAGTTTCTCTGATGAGGGACTGGCCTCCACTCTACATGCAAGGGGTGGTCTTCAGAGAGTTTAAACATGTACTGTTGTGTAAGTGAGTGAAAAGAAATTGCCTTAGGCCAAGGAGTACAAGTATTAAGGAATGTGCTAAGAGAGTTCTGATACTGGTTTTTTTTTTTTTTCTTTTCTAGGCGAGGCAATCCTTGGTTGACCTCACAGATTGCAAGGAACTTGTCAGCTTACAATCCTTTATTTATTTATTTATTTTTATTTTTTTACTTCTACAGCTCCTGGTTTTCCCAGGTGATCTCCCATCCAAGTACTAACCAGGCCCAACCCTGCTTAGCTTCCAAGATCAGACGGAATTGGGCTTGTCCAGGGTGGTATGGCCATAGACTCTGATTCTGTTAAGTTGTCCTTACCAGGAGAGCAAATTCTCAGCTGAACCCAGATATAGCCATTTTTAAAATTCAGTGTTGGTGAGTCAAACTTTGCTTTTAATTTGTCTGTTTACGTCATTGTTTTATTTTTCTCTTGTGGAGTGTTTTCTTGTCTTTGCTACAAGTTTCTAGCAAAGATGTTTGGGAGGTTTCTAGAGGGAGGTTTCTAGCAAAGATGAAATAACAGAGAGCTGGCAACTAAAAAAGAAAAACAAAATAAAATGAAATATATATGTAAGGAACAATGGTTTCAAGACATTGGACATTGGGCAGTGATTATCCTGATGATACTACTGAATATTTCTTATTAAATGACAAGATTTAATTGGCTAAAATTAAAAATATTGACCATATGAGTTTAGATGAAAATGTGGAGGAATTAGAACTCTTATAACCATAAGGAGAAACGTAAAATGGTACTACCACTTTGTAAAACAATTTGGTAGTTTCTTTAAAAGTTAAACATATTTCTGCTATATGATCCAGACATTCTACTCTTAAGCATGAAAAATGGAAACAAATATCCACACAGAGACTTTAACATGAAAGCTTATAGCAATTTGATTTGTGATAGTCAAAACTGAAAAAAAAAAAAAGTCTATTATCAGGTAAATGGATAAACAATTTATGGTATAATCATATGATGAAATAATAGTCACCAATAAAAAGAAATGAATAATTGATATATACAATATATGGATGAATCTCAAAATAGTTTTGCTGGATAAAAAAGTCAGAAAACAAAGAGTATGTATTGTGTGATTTTATTTATATGAAATTCAAAAATGTAAACTTTTGTATAATGACAGAACACTGATAAGTGGTTTCTTGGGGTCGGGAAGGAGGTGGAAAGAGCCAAGAAGGAGAAATAAATACAAAGGGGCATAAGGAATCTTTTGGGTACAATTAATATACTCATTATGTTGTTTGTGATGATGATTTCACAGTTGTGTACATATGATGACTGTATACTTGCGGGGCCCCAGGCCTGATGGGCCCAAGGTCTGGCTGGTCCAAGGTCTGGCTGTAATCCAGGACCATGGCTAGCAATAGTACCCCAAACTTAGAAAATATGTAAACATACTTCAGCTTATTGTATCACGCATGTGTGGCTCAATGCCACTTTTATACTCTGCTATGTGAGGAACTATGCAGTTTTCTAGAGAGCAAAAGGGGAGAGCGGACGGGGAGCACAAGAAAGGGGAGCGGTAGAAGTGCGCGCAAGCCTGTGTGCCCTGTGCAATAGACTGCACTTCCCAACCGCACGATAAAGTTGGTGCCTGCCATTTCGTCCTCATGTCTGCCTTGCGTGCATTCGTCCAGCTGGGCCTCGCATTGCTGAACCTTCTGGATCAGGTCAGCAATACCTTAGACCCTGACAATTGGCATAGTTGACACAATCGAGCCCCTTGGCCTCGGCTCTGACAATACTTTAAATATGTGCTATTTATTATATTCCGATCATACCTCAATGAAGCTGTTAAAACTACTGAGGAAATATTTCAATATCTAGAACCTAACTATCAAAGATTACTATAACACTCTTTGCTATTTAATGTATGTGTGTGTGTGTGTTCAAGATAGGTGGGTCTTGAATATTGTTACTGAAATTACCTAATGAACTACTTATCTTTATAAATTGGTAGAAGTCTTTTTAGTTAGAAATTTGATTTGTAGTTTTAAAATTAATAATGCAAAACTACTGGAAATATCATGTAATTATAATTTATGTTTGTCCTCTGAATGGCTCAATATGCACTTATTTTCTCCACCCTCAGTGCCAGCTACTTCCACCTTCTTCCCTATGCACTTTCAGTGTGTCATTTCCTATCAATCAAAAATGTACTATATCAAAAGGCAAACTGAACCAAAGCATTACTGACTTTAAATATCAGAGCTTTATTTCCTCACTTAACTGTTGATTCAGAGATATACTTTATGCAGATGAGGTTCAGTTTTGGAAACTATTTTTATAATCAGAAACACCTGAGGGTGTTTCTCTTTGGTACTGAAGATTAATTGCTTTTCTTCTTTTGAATCTCACACATGTATTGATTCATAACTACCAAGAAGCCTAGCTATAAATATGAAGTTTTGCAGGGACGGATGTGGGAGGGGTATTAGATGTTTCAATCAAGTAGATCTTGCTTTGTTGCATCGCTCAGTTTGTGCACTATGCTCACACACATGCACTCTCAAAGGTTGCTAAAAGCAGCACTAACACCAAGTGAAGTCAATGCTAACTGAAGTATTAAAAATGTAAATTTTCACTGTTTTTCTCGTGAGCTTTGGAAGAGACACCTATGACAGAGGGAAAAGTTAAGATGGTATGGGACTAATTGTTTCATAGAAGCAAAACTAAAAGAGAAAGGAAAATTTAATAAATGAGAGCAATTTCTTCCCCTCTCCTCTTTCTATATAACCTGTAGAACACTGGTTCATACATTTATTTGGAAAGGTAGCATTAAACATTCTAGTCAGCATCGTTTTCTTCTTAAGAACTAACTAGTGACTCCAACATAGTTTCCCAAGGGAAAAAGTTTTCTCGAGAATAGAGAGTAAATTCTTTGGAAAATATAGAATCCTTGTCACACAAGGTTTACAAAAAGTTATTTGATAGTAAGATTAGAACTCATAAAAATAATCTCTTGAGAGTCCTACAGATATTATAATTCTGTCATTATTGAGGGCTTAGTAGATTGGCATAGCAAGAAGATCAAAAAGAAAATTTAGAATGGAGAGTGTATTTTATTTAAAATTATAGGAATTCAATTTTATTTATAATCTATGTATAGTAAGGTCATCTAGCCTGTGCATACAAATAAGGCCAAATTAAAAATAATACACCTAATTTCTTCTGTCTAATCTCCCATAAGGATACCATCAATATCCTCTTCCTTTCAGACACAAATGTGTACATACTATATGATTTAATTTATATGAAATTCTAGAGTATACAAACTTAATCTGTAGTGTCAGAAAGCAGATCAGCAGTTGCCTTGGGCCAGGATTTGGAGGAGATTTATAGAAAAGGGGAACAAGAAACTTTTTAGAGTGATGGACACAGTATATATCTTACATGGTATGTTAAAATTTATCACAGTGTGTACTTAAAATGGATTCATGTTATTGCTTTTTAATTCTATTTTAATAAAGGTTATTAAAAAACTGTTAAGATACCATTTTTCACCTATTACGTTGGCAGTAAATTCAAAAGCTTGACAACACAGTCGGCGAGGCTGTGAGAAAATGGGTACTTTATATTGCTTGGGGAATGAAAAATGGTTCTGTTTCTAAGGAAGGGAATCTTATGCCTCT
>NW_006436288.1:7144759-7189669 GCF_000325575.1 Pteropus alecto
CTGCTAAAGACATTAACTGAGTCTAATCATGTGGAGATATCAGACAAACTCAAATTCATAGACATTCAATTGACCTCAACTCTTAAAAGATTTTTGGTGTTAAAGATCATGAAAGATAAGAATAGTTCCAGATCGAAAGAGACTAAAAATATATTACAATTAAATGCAATATGTGATTCTAGGTTGGATCATGGTATAGGAAAATAAAATAGCTATAAAGAATATTAATGGGATAATTGATAGGATTTGAATGAGCCTATATTTGATAACACTATATCAACATTAAATTTCTGAAATTATTTTTATACCATGGTCATGTAGGTTAATATTCTTGTTAGGAAATACACATTGATGTATTTGGGAGTATAGAATTATTGTGTCTTCAACTTGTTCTCAAATGCTTCATCAATAATAATAACAAGGATTAGAAAAATAAAGCAAATATTGAAAAACAATGATTGTTGGCTTTGAGTAGTTTATATGAGAGCACAATTTTTATAACTTTTAAATTTGATGGTTCTTTTAAATTAACATTTTAAATAAATAAATAAAATGAATTTTCAAATAGCTGTTTCTCAATTAAGAACAACAGCCAAAATGAAAAAGCGAAGAATTTTTTTTTTGCTTTGGACTCCTAGAACTGAGTGGAGTCTTTGGATTCTTGAGAGACTTTGAAATGTCCCAAAGACTATAACTTTGGGTGGTCTAGGAGCTCAGAAAGTAAGACCAGAATATAACCTATGTAGTAAGTGGGCAAAAAATAAATAAATAAATAAATAAATAAATAAAAATCTGTATTTGTGATGGTAAAGGAAGGAGGTCAGTATTTCTGCAGCCCTATTTCTGCTCCTTCTCTCCAATTTGCCTCAGAAGGCTATGAATATTCTATTGCAATCTCAGCAACATTGGAAGATGCACATACAGTAATATTAGTAAGGGCTTTTGATGACCACAGTAATTTCCTAGGGAGAAAAACATGTCCCAGAATTTACCTCGAAACTGGGGTGAGCAACTTCTTTAGTCCAGAATGCCACCTGCAAAACTATATATTAGAATCACTGACAGGTCATTATGGTCTGGAATACCTCAAGAAAGAAGACAAAGAAAGAAGGGAAGTCTTTGAAGAAAAGGGAAGGAGGGAGAAGAAAATGAGAGAAAAACCAGCGGTGCCTGTGACATGGAATAAGCATGTGTCCCCAGCCAGCACTACCTCAGCTACTCTCAAAGACACTCGTAAGTGTCACTGCTTCTGCTTTTACTGCTTCCACAAACTCTGGCCAGGAAGATCCCCTGAAGTACAGGACCAGGCTACTTCATTAAGGAGATCTTTAATTTTTTTCCCCAAGTCAAAGAAATTTGAACTAATCTGGACAAGGATTCAGTACTCATTTGAATTTTTATAATTCTTTGTTTTAGTTTTCCAACACTTGTCTCATGACTCCCTTTATTTTAATTTTTATACATGATTTATCTCCCTTACTAGATTGTAAATCTGGTATAGGCTGAGTATAGAACATTTTTATATTCCTCACAAAGTACAGTAAAATGACTAAAAATCCATGCTCAATAAATATTTGTTGATGGAATGACATTTAAAAAAAAACACAGACTATCAATATTTTAATTTGACTTATGTTTTAGAGCCCCCTACTGTTTAAAAGCAGCTGTCTGAAGGAGCCCAGATAGGCAGGAATATGAACAAGTTTTCAAGGGAGTGATCGCTCACTGACTACTTTAATTCAAGATCCTTTTCTTTTCTCATCTTCCTGATTTATTCTTCAGAGGGGAAAGACCAGTTTTAGAATATTAGAACTCATTAATTTAGAATATCAGTGCCATGACTGCGGCACTGACTTGTGCGTAAGCCTTCTTTCAAAATGTCTTTTCTTTCACGCCAGTAATGGAAGATAAAGTCAATACTACAAGCTCTGAAGTCTGAATTAACCCAACCACCTGCTTCCCCTGCACCTTACAGGTTACTGAACAGTAATTGCTATGGGGACAAACGTCACATAATTGCGAAATTTGGCTCATCTAGGTCTCACAGCATTAGGTCCTCTTAGTCAGCTGGTCTTCCCATTTCCTACAGTGGCCAGGTCACATCACATGTCCCAGCCTCTCATGCAGTTAGTTGGTGACATGTGACTGAGCCTTACCAATGAAATGTGAGCAAAAGTGATTATGCTAATTTCCAGGCCTTGTCAATTAAAAACCTTCCATGTATGATCCTCCATATTCTTTCTTCCTCATCTTTTTTCTTTTTTTTTTCTTTCCTCCTCTCGTGATGGATGCAAAGAAGCCCAGTAACTGTGGAAGCCACACATTGGAAATGAAGAAACCACAAAATGGAAGTAATCTGGATTTCTGAGAAAATACCAGGAAGAATCCCACCTATCATTCATTAACTTCTGACTCTAGTTGTACCTTTTCACATTTCAACATTCTTGAAGTCAAACTGCATCTTACAATTCATGCCTCTCACTATCTTTCTTAGTTATGCCGTAATCATGACAGTCGTCATTGCTTACCTGTGTGCAAACTCAGTTTTAACACTTCTCAATCTCTAATCTAACATCACTTGAGTTATGGGCGTTGTTTGTACCATTTTTCATAACTTTAACTGCCATTTGAATATCTTTAAAACGATATATATTGAGGTAACGTTAATGATTACATATCTACATATTGTATACATGTAAATACATATACATATATAGAGAGCCATACTTTGGCATTAAAACATAAAACTATTGTATATGCAAAAAGGCAGGAAAATTATGCAGTGGGATATACATCAATTAATGTAAATTGATTCTTTTTTGGAAGAACTTCAGATTGTACTACAAACGAATTAAGTTTTCTACAAGGCCTGAGAAGGGAAGATACTCAGAAATTGATAGAGTTGTATTATATTTTATTACTGAGATTCATGCAAAAAGATTGCTAATCAGGTGTCAAGCACTGTAACCAGAGGCAGGAAAATTTGCACCTGTCCCTCTGAATAGATAGAAGAAACTTCAGAATAATTAGAGACTGATGTGATCTAGTCATTCATTATGCAAGACTATCACTAAGATGTTAGCTTGTCAAAAACTTCCTGATAATTTGGAATGGAAGCTGTTTACTTATAATACACATGAGTTTTATTGGAAGAGGAAAACATGGAAATAATAATAATGGTAAATTGAAAATACTGGTAAAACTCTTAGGTAGAAACTTTCCTTAAAATCATCTTGACAATGTTAAAGGTGTTAAAGAGATCAAGATAGTGAGAAAAGTGATAAAATAAAGCATATCACTATGACAATATGTAATATTACTGATGACAGAACAATTATCTCCATTATTTAACTTTAAGTCACAACAGGAAATCTAAGAATGAGATCTTCTCCCAAAATGCCATTGTGTATAGATGGCAAAATAATTAGGTGTATAATCACTGAATTATTGGTGGATTGCCTGAAAGTCACTTGGAATTGATATCCAAGATCTTCACACACCCACACAGTAATTTGATTTTCAGTGCTTATCATCCTCATGTATCTTAACTGTTAAAGGAGAAGCTCACTGAAAACTGTAGTAACTTGGGAGTGTCTTGGCTATTCTCAACTCCTTCTTTTTCCATATAAATTATAAGTTAAATTACACAACAAATTCTATAGGTCTAGGTCAACTTTAGGAGCAATGATGTCTTTAAGATATGAAATCTTACTGTTCATGAATGTAGTGCATTGCTCAATATAGTCCTTCTCTACTATCTTTCAATAAATTTTATAATTACTCCATAAAGGAGCTCAGCATCTTTTCTTGTGTTTATTTTGGATTCACATTTCATTATTCTTATTGCTATGATAAAGAGTTTAATTTTTGAAATTACATTTTCTAGGTGTTTATTATTATTAGTGATATAAAATAAAATTGACTTTCATGTGTTGATCTTATATCCGGTAACCTTGCAAAATTTGAGCATTAATTTTAAAAATTTGTCAAATTTTGGTAGTGACTTGATAATTTGTTTTTTTAAATAATTTTCAGAAAGAGTTTTGTTTTTTTCTTCATTCAAATTCTTTTATTTTTATTTCTTTTTATCTCCTTAATATGCCCCGTAGGTCCTTAAAGACAATGTGAAATAATACGACATCTTATTCTTTCTCTTTCTTTTTAAAGGCACATTTCTAATGTTTCAGCACCAAGAATGACTTTTGCTATACTTTTTTTTTAGGTAAATACATTATAAAATTAAGAAAATTATCTTGTATTCTTAATATGACTAGATTTTTTAAAAAAATATCAGGAATGATTGTTAAATTTTTTTCCTCACAATTTTTCTTAATTTACTGATATAATCATGACATTTCTCCATTAATCTATTTAGTTAATGTGTTTATTATGTTAATTCATTCCCTAATATTGAAGCCTCCTTGTATTTTAGAATAAATCTAATTTATTCAATCACCAGGATGATGTAAGAGTTCTCAAACTTTACCTAACAACATAGCTTTAAAATATATGAAACAAAATTAGATAAAACTTCAATTTGAGAAATTCATCACATAGATAGGACATTTGTCTTTTAACTGGAGATTTTAAATTATTTTTTATTGTTGATGTATTTTCTCTCTCTTTTTCCCAAAGTGAACTATCCATTGTTTCCTATGTGCTCTACATTTGCCTGCCTTTGCTTGTGTTATTCCCTCTTCCTGGAATATATTTCCCCATCACTTCTTATCCTTCTTACCTCTCTACACAATCGCAATCTACTCTTCTTTTTCAAGGTCCAGCCTGAATTTCACCTTCTGCTCAAAGAATGCACTGATTCGAGAGTGAAAAGTAATCATTGTTTAAATTTCTATAGTACTTTAGATTTCCAGGAACAAAGCAAGCAAACAGAAAGTAGAAGGAAGGAAAGACTACAGCTCAGAACAGAAACCAATGAAATAAAATTTTTAACAATTTATGGTCAAAAGTTTTTGTTTTTGTTTTTGTTATTTTGCAAAAAGAAAAACAATTGCTAAACATTAGGTAGCCTGACTATGAAGAAAAAAAAATTACACAAACTATACATTCAGAAATAAAAGCAGAGATCCTAGAGAAATTAAAAAGATAACAACAGAATATTATTAACAATTTTATGTCAAGAAATTAGACAAGTTACAGAAATTAACAAAACAGACTTGTGGAAATTCTGAATAGACCTTAAGGGAAGAAATTGAATGAGGAATTAAAATTCTTCCCATAAAAGAACATCAAGGCCAGATGGTTTTACTAATAAATTCTATCAACAATTTAATGAAGAAATAATATAAATCCCAGACAGATTTTTTCAGAAAGCAGAGGATGAAATATATTTCAATTTATTTTATAAAGTCAGTATTGCCCTAATATTGCCCAAAGTCAGACAAAGATATCACAAGGAAAGCAACTGAACCAACCTCTATGAGCATAGACAAAATACTCACTAAAATATTAACAAACAAAATCCTGAAACACATAAAAATTTTAAACATGAGAAAGTGGATTATATCACCATAATGCAAGGTTGGTTTAATATCTTAAAATCGATTAATTTAATGCATCACATTAATAAAGGAAATGCAGAATATTATCTCAATAAATATACAAAAATGCATTGATAAGTAGCAAATAGTCACTCAAGATAACAATTCTAAACAAACTAAGAATAGAAATCAAATTTCTCATTCTGATAAAAGACATATACAAAAACGCTACAGTTAGCATTGTATTAATTCTGAAAAATAAATGTTTTTACTTAAGTTCAGAAATAAGGCAAAGATATTCATGCACAGCACTTCTATTCGATGTTGTGCATGCGGTTCTGGCCAGTTCAATAAGGCAAAAATTAGAAATTAAAAAGCATACTTATTGAAAAGAAAAATAATATATGTGTCTTTATTTGCAGATGACACCAATAGTACTATCTCTCTGGAAAAAACATAAAATGAACTTCATCAAAATGAAACACTTTTGATTTTCAAGAAACACCATTAAGAAAATGAAGATATAATTCATAGATGATAAAAAATTATTTGCAAATATCATATATGAAAAAGGGCATATATACAAAATATATTTCTTAAAATCTAGGAACTCAATATAAGAGCAACCCCCGCAATTATTCGATGGAAAAGATATTGATACACACATTTCACCAAAAAAGATATGTAAATGGTTAATAAGCATCAAAAATGTATTCAATATCACTAGTCATGAGAGAAATGAAAATTAAAACTTCAAAAAGATATCGTTACACTCTAAGATTATTTTTTAAAAGACCAACAATACCAAGTGTTGCTGAGAATGTGAAGAATCAAACAATCATATATTTATTTTGGGTGGTACAAAATGATATAGTTAATTTGCAAAAACAGTTTAGTAATTTCTTAAAAGAAAAATCTCACCATGTGAATGAGCAGTCTGCACACAAATATTTATAGCAGCACTACTCACTGAAATTAGTATGCAAGTACATTAACTATTCAATTAATAAGCATGACATGGCAAATGCGCACAATGGATTACTATTCAGCAATTAAAAGCAACAAACTATTGATACATGCAATGATATAAATGAACCTCAAAAACATTATGATACGTGAAGCAACCCAGACACAAATAATTACATACTGTATTATTCCGTTTATATGAAATTTCCAGGAAAGGTAAAACTACAGAGACTGAAAACTGATTCATGATTGTCTGGGGTTAGGGCTGAGTGCAGGGTTTGACCATAATCTGGAACTAGGATACTTTTGAGGATGATAGAAGCCTTAAAAAATTGGACTCTGGTAATGATTTCACAGCTATAAATTTTACTAAAATCATCAAACTGTACATTTATAATCCCTAAATAAAGTCGTTAAAAATTTATTAGCAACTCAATTCTGTTTTAACTAAAGTGTACTATTCATCTCTCACACAAATCTTAGGTAGCTTGTCTATTAAATAATAATAATAATAATAATAATAGAAGAAGAAGAAGAAGAAAAAGCAGAAGCAGCAGTAGCAATAGCTGTTGCCAGTCAAATTACTGGCATTTGGAGTAGAAAGGACTGGAAAAGTTCTCAAGTGCAACAATAATTTA
Organism: Pteropus alecto; assembly: GCF_000325575.1. Classification (NCBI taxonomy): domain Eukaryota; kingdom Metazoa; phylum Chordata; class Mammalia; order Chiroptera; family Pteropodidae; genus Pteropus; species Pteropus alecto. Next base: position 7,151,862 of record NW_006436288.1, read on the forward strand.
CTTGACCTGACATCTCCCTCCATAGTCAACAACCAACAACTATTTTGATGTGAAAAGGTTAGTTAAGCTTCACTTCAAAAACACAATAGCTCACATAGTTTTGCACATTTTGGTGACTCTGCTACTGCTAAATCCAAAGGTAAAACCTTTGTCAAGGTGCTGAAATCCAAAGATAAAGAAAAAAGTCCTAAAAGAAGCTAGAGAGTGAGAAAAAAAAGAAAAGTAAACATCACATAAAATACAATGATAATAATTTCAGCAAAATTCTCATCAAGCATAAGGTAAACCAGGAGACAATGGAAAAACATATTTAAAATGCTGAAAGTAAAAACTGTCTAGCTAGAATTCCATGTCCAGTAAAATATACTTCAAAAATGAAGATGAACTATAGACATTTTCAGATAAACAAAACCTAAATTTACTGCAAGCACTACAAGAAAAGCTAAAGGAATTTCATCAAGCTGTTGGGAAATGATATTAGTTCTACAGGAAGAACTATAAAGCATAAAATTAGTATATATGGGGTAAGTATGCAAAAGTATATTTTGATATCCTAATTTCTTTAAAAGATACTTGCCCATATAAAGCAAAACCAACAATATTATACTGTGGGGTTTATAAAATATATGGTAGTAATATATATGATGTTTTCATGTCAGTTTGGGCAGTTATAACAAAGTACCATAGACTGGGTGGTTTATAAACAATAAAAATTTATTTCTCACATTTCTGTAGGCTGGAAGTCTGAGATCGGGGTGCCAGCACAGTTGAGTTTTGGTGAGGACTCTCTTCCAGGTTTCAGACTTCTGACTTCTTGTTGTATCCTCACAAAGTAGAGAGCAGAGAGAGAAAGCAAGTTCTCTGGTGCCTCTTATAAAGACACTAATCCCATTCGTGGGGGCTCCACTCTCACGACCTCGTCTAATTCTAATTAGTTCTCAAAGGTCCATCTCCCAATGCCATCACACTGGGGCTCGGGTTTCAATGTATGAATTGGGAGGGATACAAACATTCGATCTGTAACATGTAACAATAGGAGAAAAGGACAGGAGAGGCAGAGTAAAGTGATTTACACAATTGTAACCGTTTATTATATGTGAGGTGATATAATATTAATTCAAGTTATACTGTGATTAAAGATGCACATTATAATCCCTAGAGTAACGACTAAAATAAAAGCTTAGATTAAAAGCCAGTAGATGAGATAACATAAAATACTAAGAAGATAATGATTAATCTAAAAGAAAGCAAGAAAGTAGCATTAAAAGAAAAAGGAACAGAGTAAATCAATAGAAAACTAACAGCAAGATAATAGACTTAAACCCAGCCATATAAACAACTGTATTCAATATAAAGGAGTTAAACATCCCAATTACGAGATGACATTGTCAAACAGATACAAAGCTATATAAGATCCAACTATACGTTGTTTACAAGAGATGTATTTAAAAAATAAATACAAAAATAAGGCGAAAGTAAAAGGATGGAAAAAGATGTACCATGAAAATATTAATTATAGGAAATCTTGTAAGACTTTATTTATGGCACATGCAATGTAGATTTTAAAAGAAGGAATATTACCAGAAGGAAATTTTATATATTTATCTTAATATTTATGTATATTATAATATTTATATTCTTATAAATGTTGACAATAAAATGCTCAATTCATGAAGAGAACATAATAGTCTTAAATGTGTACCACCTTAATCTATGTGGTCAATTAGGACAAGCCAAACTGAAGGTAACAATCAAGCCTTATTCACTTATTGTGATATTGCAAGTAAGAGTCAAAAACAGGCACCAGTTCCTGAGAATTTTATTTTTCCTCGTGGGCTAGCACTGGGTGAGTCAGGTGAATGCAGTGCAGACGGAGGAATCATCTCACTGTCAAGGAGCCCTACACAAAAGGCTCCTGCCTCTTTATGGACCTGTGGGCCAGGAGGAGGCAGAGAGGGAAGGACTAGGAGTGGAAAGGTACTGAGTCAAAGTGGAGAAAAAAGCCTCAACTGAGACCCCTGATAAAGAATACGTCTCATGAAGGTGTTGGGCTAGGAATGCAGACCTACATATGAGAATGGCTGTCCCAGGTGGTCCTCAGTCCGTGACTGCAATTTGCTCCAGAAAACGAATGCATTGGCTGCATCCAGATCTGGAGTGGGCCATACAGCTTCTCTCTATGGGTCCTGTCACACAAAATCTTGTAATTGCCTGTGGTCAGGTGTGAAGAATCACACATAGTTGTTTGGCATGGATTCAGACTCCTCAGTATATGCAGTTTATAATGGAACTGCAAAGTCTATAAAGCTAAAATTTATAGAACTAAAGGAGAAATGGGCATATCGTACTAGGAGACTTTAACACTTTTTTCCTGAAATTGGCAAAAGGATAGATAAAATGTCAGTGAGGCTGTACTTGTCCTAATAAACATATTTGGTACACGTCTGTCAACAGGTGTAGAATGTACATCCTTTTGAAGTACTCATTAAAGCTGAGCCGTATCACGTTTCAATAAATTACCAAAAAAAAATTAAAATCATACATAGTAAATATTCTGATCGTGACAGAATTAAATTAGAAAAAGATAAAAAGATGAGATAACAAAAAGGTACTAGTAAATCTCCCATATATTTAGAAATTAAAATATATATTTCTAAAAACATATGAGTTAAAGAAGAATCACAAGGTAATTTGAAAATATTTGAATTGAACAATAATAAAAGCACAACATATCACAATTTGTGGGAGTCACTCCTACTTACATCCCTTGGTCCTCAGATCCAAATACTCTAAATATGATCCAAATATCTAAATATGGGAGAAATTGGTCAGTGTCCAAAACATATACCATATTTTGTAAGATCATACCACAACCTCCTAAGACATTGTCTCTCAGACGGTCCTTAAAATGAGTCTCTATTAGGCCCTGCCAACTTTCTTTAAGGCAGCTGCTTCTAGATAATCATTTCTCTAACTTTTTTTTCCCCCAAGAAGCCATCACTAAATAGATTCTTCAACTCAAATTCCTCTTTGCCTGATCCAGAAAGTGCTTGTGGCCACTCTAACACTACCAAGCACAGCAGAAAGTGTGACAGAGGGGAAGGTGACGTGAAAAAGACACAGCTGTTAATTAGTTGTGGTTAAAATGTCTTATTTTTGTAACACATGACCATGTGAATATGTTGATAGAGTGTTTCCCAGGACTTCAAAGGGCCTGTGCGAATGAGGGGCCCAGAAACTTCAAAATCACTTAATGAATATATTTAACAACTGAGTGAATGAAAATATGAATTTAATAAACTAATGGGTAAAGGAGCATCCTTGGTATTAGAATTTTCTAGTTGATGGACTTGAAAAGATCTGATCAAGTCAGCATGATAATCCAGTCTCTGGACCTTAGTTCAATATCCTTTTTCTAGAATTAAGCTTCAGCTATTAATGATGTCCAGGAAGTAAAGAAACCAGCAAGAGTAGTTCCTTTTGGTGACATCTGTTCCTTCAAATTGACATTTAAAAATCCCAAATCTCTATTGTATATAAGCTGTTCACTCTGTAAATTCTTAATTTAGGATTGTCAAATAAAAGCACCACCACTTATGAAGTTATCTTGCCAAAAATATTGAACCTGAATGTGATCAAGCTTCTAGGCTTAACTATCAATTTACAGAACTTAAGATTTTTTAAATTAAATTTATTTTTTAAAAAGCAGCATTTTACCCATTTCTCTTTTTTTTTTCCCCCATTATCCTCCAACCCTGCCCCAAGGAAACTTTTTTCTCCATAATTCTTTCTTTATTTTTCTTTGTAAAAAAGATTTTTGTTAAAATATAGCTAATATACAATACCATCTTAGTTTCAGGTGTACACCATAGTTATTCAACATTTATATACCTAAAGAAGTAATCACCATGGTAAATCCCACAACCACGTGTTACCACACAACGGCACCACAATATTATTGACTATATTACCTATGCTGTACATTACATTCCCCTGACTTGTTTTATATCTGGAAATTTGAACCTCTTATTCCCCTTCATCTTCCTACCTACATTTTTTAAACATTTCAATTGCAGTTGACATTCAATATCATTTTATATTAGTTGCAGATGGAGAGAATAGTAGATGTTTATGTAATTTACAAAGTGGCCCCAAGGAAACTTTTAAGATATTTTTTCCCTAATCATTGTAATATCTAAGATTAAATTTGTCCCCTAGAACCAATTTTTGCCTCTTGTAGAGGCAATATCACTTCCATTGAGAATGAATGCTCTACATAATACTCATGGTAAAATAGTAAAATACTCATTTTTTCTGTAAGCATATTTTGCTATCCCTTGGTCAAAAGAATAATATGATAACAATATGATAAATAAATCTTTCTGTAAGTTTAGAGATGATGATGCTGGTAGATGCATTGAGGACAGGAAAGGCATATCCAGAATAAATGTCTATTTCAGTAAGACCAAATTGCATGCTCCATGATGGAAAGCACTGATAACTACTCTCGGCATTAATCGTCCATTCTCAGTCTTAACCTTTATAAGAGGTCCGGACAAAACAGTATGTTGAAAGGATGCCAGCTAATTTATCTTCTAAATTACCCTACTACTTTCTCAATGGGTTTCTATAGTTTGGTAACAGATATAGAGGTTATACATGAAATCAATCGTCTGGCTTCCACCACTGCTGAGTACCCAACAAATAATAGCAAAAGCCAATGTTGAACCCTCAGCAGAAAACCATTTTCCAGGAGATCAGCATCTCATGCTTGGGAAATTGATTACGGTGGACCCACCAAATAAATACTCATACTCCATTTTTTACTGTTCCCCTACACAAAAGGTAGGAATCCTCTTGATTGAAGTCTATCTCGAGTCCCATAAACTCTTGATTGCTTTAAAGGCTAACTTTTGATTGCATTGTTTATCATGAAAAATTTTCCAAATATTGAATTCATGCCTGGAAACCATGACTCTTGAGGAGGAAAGAAATAACTTTCACCATATCTGTATAAAAGAATAAATAAAGGGCTTGTTTCCCCATAATTTCAAAATCCCAGAAACAGGTATGTCTCAGAATTATAAATGTTAAACATAACTAGATATGGCCTCTATTTCATCCCATGGTCTCCTGCTCAGTCTCCTGTTCATTCACAATGAACTTCACAAGATTCAGTTCAATCAGCCTACATCTTTAGTTCTTTATGTCATCAGAATCTGATTGTATATCCCAAATAATAAGTTTTCAAGTAAAAATATAGTCTGTGACTTGTAATTAACCTCATTTTAGGTTTAGAAATTCTTGAGTAATTAATGCCTTTGGATTTTTAATATCTGTTTTTGAACCCTTAAATCGAAACAAAGTAGAACAGCAGGACTCAGTAATATCCAGATTTTTTTAACTTAATGATAGTTGTTCAAAACAAGTTAAATCTGTTTTCCTCAAATAGTCTGAAAATAGGTTAGGGTACCCACATTTACACTAGTGCTCTGTGCTTCCCCACCCCAAATGATTCAGCTAAATACCGTGAAGACTTAATAGTCAGTAATAGAATGTCCTTTCCTAAAACAGCAGTAGCCCAAAAGGCTGCTATGTGAGAATGAAGTCATAGAAGTAACAAGATCTGTATAAAACACCTTGAAAAATTCCTGAGGAGAAAAGTATGATAAAGGTTGAACCAAGGTCATTTTTCCTGATGTCCCTCCCTCTGAGAGCCCAAGGGAAATGAGAGTTTGAAGCAATTATTTAAATAATTCAGACAAGAAGGCACACTTGGGCTTGTCAGTCACTTACACAAACAGAAACAAAATTTAAATGCTTTGAATCTTGTTAGAAATTTGTTAAATTATCTCTAGGACGACATACTGATATTAATTCATTACATAAAGGAAAAATTTTATCATTGAAGGAAGTAGGCTCATGTACATATGTCATACTAAATAAATGTTCAATTTTCTTTCTATTTTACTTTGTCCAATATAGTTCCTTTCACCCACATAAGAGGTACCAATAGTGTTCTTATATTCTATTTTTGGCATTTATAATTCTGTATTTCTAAAGTAATTTTCTCACTAAGCAGCTTGAGTTTTCATCTAAAAGAAAAAAAAATCAATGTAGCTGATAAAGATACAAAATAAAGGAGGAATAGAAAAGGAAATAAGATTACCCATACACTTTTGGGAAATAAAAAGACTTCACAAGCTATATATATAAAAAAAATCATTTTATTCACAGGGTACATTTCCAAACTTTCTCCAAGTAAGGGAGGTAGAGAAATTGAGACTTACTGAACCTTCTCACTACCAGCCATAATTACAATGAACACACCAAAGGAAAAGACATGTTTTTACAGCAAACCTCCTCCTATGACATTACATTTAGATTGCGGAAGGGAACAATTCGGCAGAACCAACAGAGATAGGTACTGTTCTTTCAAGTCACACTATAAAAAGTACCAATTAAAGTTTTTTCTTACCTGCTCCATTTTACATGAAACTCTTTTTAAAAAAAGAAGAAGAAATGAAGAGCACTGATTTTCCCACACCTCCTGCCAGTGGAATGTGGCTCTATTAGGAAGAAGTATTTCCATGCATACTTCAAATGTAATCTCATTTTATAGTTTAATCTAAAATCTTTTCCAGAATTATTGTATTTATAGACTGATAGACTATACTGTATTAGAAAGAATATTTGAATTTTTCTATTTTCCTTTTACCTCTAACCTCTGCAAATTTGCTCTTGAAAAACAGCTTACACAACATGTGGAATAATATATAATATGCAATAATTGAATTAGAGATCAAAGGGAAACTTTCTTTTTCAAAGCTTTTCAGATCAACTACGCTGTATAGTAACTAGAGTTCTAGAAATATTCCAGACTTTTTAAAAATTAGGTAATCTTTGCAATGTCCTTGTCTGTTCTCTCCATCTTCCCTATTGTGTCTCTGACTCTGTTGTACCCCAATGGCCATCGATCATCCCAAATTGTGAATCCCGTATATTATAAAGCAGTGTATACACTAATCTACCAACAAGAAAGATCAAGGGATTGGTGCTTAAGAATGAATGAGAAACAGAAGCAAACTGATTCTTTGCGTCCATGAATGCTAGAATTCACAGGAGAAAACATTCTTAATCTATGCATCCTCTTGTAGCTATCACAGAAAGAGCTCCCTATGAGAAGGTTCTACTACTTCAACTAAGGATATTTACATACTTTTATCAGATGTCTCCAAGGCCTACACACTATTGTGCATTTATATAAAACAGCCACATTCACTACATTTGTAAGAGTTCTTGCTGATGATAAAGACACAACTTGGAACAGACATGGTTATACCTCTAAATTGACCGGGGTACATGAAGGAAATAAATAAAAAAGAGCCAAGCCAGAAAAAATTAAGGCACCTCTGCCACCACCCCCCAACCAGGTCAGCCATTTTTCTCTTTTCAATGGACATAAATAATACTAAGTGCATGTGTGTGTGTGTGTGTGTGTGTAAACATTAGAACATAGGGGAGAAAATGTATCTAAGTCTGCTTACATAATAATGAATATAAAAGCCTCTTACTGAAGTAATTGTGGGAGCAGGAGGCTAAAGCTATTAAACTTTCACTATGCACGGCATAAGATCACCGTGTTTCAAAGGGTCAAGTTCAAGGTGACACTTCCTACTGTTGCTACCTCATCATGGCAAGAGATCAAAATAACCTTATTTGGGAAGTATGTGTCAAAGTGGAAATGAAAGACAAATATGAAAATGCGAGTGTGTGCATACCCAGGCTCAAACACCAAAGAAAGCACAACTTGGGGAGGGACAGGAAGGGGAGAAGCATTTAGACTATGAGGGTCCTGATAGGTAAACAGGTGACCCTCTTCTGTTTTTTTTCCCTAAGTGTCTCACAATCTGGCTCTCACACTGTTTCCTCTGGCATCTTTCATCGTTAGTCATAACAACTGCATGACAGTATATTTCCTTTAAAATGTTTTTGAAAAGGTTCTATTTTGGGGACTGTACTCAGGGACAAAAGCCTGTGTGCTCTCTGCTTAGCTACTTTCTAAGATCTCTCCCAATGGTCCTTCAAAATTAAAACCCTGATTTTTATCTTTCTTTTATTTTTCATTTTGGTTAAGCCTTTAAAATTCTCCATTTATTAATTAAACCTTATAATTCTCCATTTCTTTTACTATGCAGAGAAAAGCAGACATATCTGACTCCTGGTTTTCTCTGCCCCAGATAAAATCATATTTTGTAGATGCTTATTGGTATCATGTGAAGCATACACTTGTAAAATGACAAATATCTGGAGAAAATCTAATTACATAGAAGCGGAAAGAGTCATAGTCAATATATTTGGGTATTATTCTATAAAACTCCTAGACAGCTTTGCAACATTGATTATCTCCCACTGTTTGAACAGGAAATCAAGATCAGAAAGAATTTTAGTACAATGTATAGATTAATAAGAATACAGAGAAGGTAGGTAAATAAATGACCATAAACAAAATATAATTCCTCTTTTGTGCTTTAAAAAAGTTACAGTTATGGGCTTTGGCTATCACACAAATGTTCATAAGCATATTTCTAAATTCTTTATTCCTTATTTGTTAGAGATAGAATAAATCAGAAATGCCGGCTCCAGAGAGAAGATAATGGAACCATATTTTTTTTTTCCCTTATTGCAATAACAAGCAGAGGTTGTGTTGTGTTTGAATGAGTTTTCCATTCATGCTCTTGATTCAATCTCTCACCTCTAAGGTGTGTGTAAATAGTCAAAAGACAATATTAGCTGAAGATAACATGGATAGTATTGATTTTCTTATGATAGGAAGAAAAAAGGCTAAGGCAATTATAGATTCATATATGTCTCCTTCCACTCGCCCAAGCTATATATCATGGCCTCATATTTAGGAATTTAAAAAAAGACACTCTAGGCTTCAGAATTCCCTTGGTTTCATTTCCAGGGCTTTCAAAGAGGTCTACAGGAACTGGTAGAATATTTGCTATCTCCCTGCCTTCAAGGACTCAAAAAATCCATCTAAAAGGGAAAATTTCCATTTTTAATAATCATTGGCAGGACCACAATTAGGTCAGGGTGACCACAACTCTGTCATAAGACACCCAAATTTAGAAAGTGCAAGTTTAAGGGGGAAAAAATCAACAACAAAAAACTCTGTTTAAGATAGTGTAACATTTTAAGCTTCTCAGCAAATTTTCACACCAGCTGTCTAGTCACAAGGCTACTAGATCAGCCCCAGAGCAAGGCCAGCTTCCATGGTATTAGACAGAGATAGATGGTGCTGGAAAGCCAAGGTTGAGGGCAGAGACTTCTCTGACCCTTTGCATGCTGAGATTAGCTCCTCCTTTCCACTTACCTCATCCTCTCTCTAGCACACAGTGGATTGAAGTTGCCAAAATCACTAGTGATATTTAGTTATAGTTACTGCTTACTTCATTAGAAGCTTGACCTAAGTTGCAGGTGCCTGGAGTTGCTTACCCACCTCCAGCCCTGATGTGTACCCATCGAAAGTCATATAATCAGAGTCAACTTCTACACTAAGAAGATAAAGAAATAAAAGCATAGTGTTATTCTCAGTCCTCATTGCACATATACTTGTTCTCAAGTTCCCATAAAAGTCCTTATAGCTTTGATCTTTGAAACACTACGAACAGAAGAGATATTATATGGTTGGGTGAGAAAATTTTCATACAACACAATAAAAATTTCCTAAAGTTTTCAGCAGATTGTGACATTTTTTCCCCTTAGTTATCTCCTAACAAGGATTTGTGAGTTAAAAATTTCACAAAGTCAATATTTTTAAACATAAAAATTAAAACTATAGACTGTTTCAAAGAAATAAGAGATTAAATATAATAGACAACTACCATAGTTGCTGACAAGAAGAAATGTTATTGATAGTGTTTCCATTTGGAATCATCTATAATACTCCTGTAAAGTTTTTGACTAATCTAAGAATATTTTTGGCAAATTTAAAATCCTAGAATTTTTCACTTAATTTCCAAGTAAATTTTTAAAGCCTCGTTGTCCATTGCTTCAGGTACAATTAATATTTAACTTAAACAGAGTTTTTAGCCAAAAGAAGGGCAAAGTCAGATACAAAGTGTTGTCTGAATATTTGTCATTTTGGATCATCTGGATCATTCTGGATCATTTACCTTTGTTAAAATAGCTAAAAGTGAACTAAACAGAAACAAAATCCAGGAACCACTCTTTAACTTCTTGTATTAATTACAGTTTAGATGCACAACGTTACATAAACTATTGGTCAAATACTCTATATAAAGCTTATGTGTCTAATGCCCTCTTACACATAAAAAGCTTTCATATGAAAAATTATTTTTCTTTCTTATGAAATGACTTAATCCTTCACCTATCTTAATTTTACTGGTGTAATTAAAATTAAACAGAAGTCATCTTCATTCATGACCCTTAGCATCAATGCAAATCTTAAATGGAGTTAATAAAAAGTCTCATCAGATACTCATTTTCAGTCCCTTCACCCCCTTTTTCGCCCCCATTGAGCAACCTAATTTTGTCACTAAAAAACTTTTTAAAAATTAGACTGATGTTAGAGGGTGATGCCCTCTCTTGGCAGTTGCCTTGAAAGTGATAAAACATTTCTTATTGAATGTGTCTACTGCAACCTGAATATCTTCTGAGTCGAATCTTAAGGGTCAATAATATGAAATATATAATCAAGCAAATTTGGGAAAGTATGAGGCGCAATTTTGAAGGCCTCAATTTCAGGAAAACAGAATAAAATAATGAGAGTATAGAATTCAATTTCTTAATAGTAACAGAGTATTTCAGAGTACTCTGCAAGATAATTCTAGAGAGATCCTCACTTAGGAACACATATATTTTAATAAGGATAGAGATACATAAGTTTATTCTACACACACATACACACTCACAAGCCTAAGTTTAGATACATCTATCTCACCACAGAAAAGGAAATATGAGTAGCAAACCTATGAGTTGTCACTATAAAGTAATGCCAAATTGTAATCTACTCTAAGAAAATATTCTCGTTATAGTCATACTTTGAATGACATAACCATGTATGTGTATCCTTATGTGAAGACAATATAGAACAATCAAATCATCATTTTAGTCTAATCCAGGGTTTTTCAACCTTGGCACTATTGACATTTTACACTGGGTAATGCTTTGTTGTGGGGGACCTGTGCGTTGTGGATATTTAGCTAGATGCCAGAAGCACCCGTCAAATCAGGACAATCAAAAATGTCTCCAGACATTGCCAAATGTCAGCAGATGGAGGAGAAGAATCACCACAGTTGAGAAGCAGTGGTCTAATTGAACATTAGCAGTTTGGGATATTCTGGTTTTGCATTTCAGAAGCCACAAATTTATAGACTAAACATTGTACATATCTATTCCAGGAATCATAACAAGACGTAGCATTACCAGATAGTATTTTCAATGGAACTGTGATACATGGTCTTTATGAAGCTCATTAATTACACTTTAACAATTTTAACAATTAAAGCACTAATTTGAGTGACATACTTTATTAATATTTGTATGTGTTTTTTGGTTAGTCTTTTTATACTTCTGATGAAACGTATAAGTAAAAATGTATTCCTTTTTAGAGTAATTATTAAATAATAACAATAGCTCAAAAGAGGAAATATATTCAAGATTGAACATATAGTGAATATTTAACACAGCTCACTCAATATTACATTCTCACTACATTTTTGCTGCCAAATAGGATCAAAATAGCAAGTCAGTTCTGCGCAGAATCAATATTCTCAAATTCTTAACTAAGTATCAATGTAATCTGTGTTATGTCAACCAGTCATATTTCAACTAAATAAAGATAGTGATTTCTAGTATCTCCTTTTAGATTCAGGCATCCCAAGCACAAAGACAACAAAAGGTTTTCTTTACCTTTCTCTTATAGGTAAACATATCTGGCTGCTTGTTTAGCTTTCTAAGTAGTCCTACCTGCTACTAAAAGAATACATAACTACTAATTCGCATCCCTTTACTTATATGAACCTGCCTTGTGTGACCATGCTCAACACAGGGTCCATTCATGAGATGCTGGGGAGAGTCAGAATGAGTAAAACAATTCTGTTCATTTTGGGTCAGCATTTGGAAGTAAGGCTTACATCTCATGCTGGTTTGAGCATTATGAGCAGCAACTAGTAGCTAGCTTGTCTGATATCAAGGAGTAGTGGGCAATACATAATACATCTGTAGCTCTCTAACACTGGTTGCAGATTTTTGAAAGACCAGGTCATATAGGTTCAGCTTTCATAGTTGCACAGGAATGAGCTTTGTTTAACTGTGTGTTTGTGTTTGTGTGTGTGTATGTCCATGAAAATATGCATGTTCGTAGGTGTGCACGCATATGCTTTATCTTGGATTGAATATACCAAAGTAGATAGAAAAGAGATGAGCCTTCCAGTCTGTCTTCCAGAGACTAAGCTTTATATCACTGTGCTTTAAATTATGAAGACAATTATGCAAATAATGCACTCACAGTTATAGTCTTTTTGCACTAAAATAATAATAATAATGCAAACAGTCTTACATAATGCAGACCTAAAATTGAGTTTATGCCCTAAATTCAGAGAAGGAGGGAAAGTGGCTCAAATTATCCAGACTATGAATCAACAGAGTCTAAATTCAATAATGCTTCACATTGTCTAAGTAGACTTGACAAAAGGGGACAAAACAATTCTTATTTAACATTTTTTAAATGGAGGAAAACTATAGTTAACATAGACTTGGTTCAACAAATCATAATATCAGTTTTATATTCTTAGTACTCAGTAAGGGATTTTTTTAAATCTACCCAATCACCCACTCACTGCCCTTAAATAGAGCAAAAATAAATAATAATTTTTTAAAAATCTATAATTCTAATATCAGTCTCCATAAGTAGGTTTTTTTGTTTTTTTTTTTTTGTTTTTTGTTTTTTTTAATTAAGCCATTTTGTATTGATAACCAGCAATACTTTTGCTCTGGCAATTCCTTTATTTTACCTTGATTAACTTTTCAGCTTCAACAACCAGAGTTCCATCTTGTTTGTGAACTGCACCTTCTAGATTTAACCCATGTCAATGTGCTTTACCGACATCTTGTTGTCAGATTATTAGGCACAAATCCACACTGTGCTATAAAATGTTTCAGAGAATGTTTGGCTTCCTATTTGTCCTCCAAACCAACATCAAAAGTGGAGTTTCTGTTGGGTCATTGTTGTTTCCAAGCAGCCCATGCAAATCCATGGAACGACTTGATGATTTCCTTTTGCAGTCACATAGAAACCTAACAAAAATACCCTGGCTTAGTTCTTTCTTTGCCCACTGTCCCTAGGAAGTGGGTGAGAGTGAAGCATCCTCACATGGCTCTAGCTGCATTCTCAGTGTTCCAATTTTATGAAGATACCAGAGTTGGAGAAATTCCTCCGGCATGGCATGGAAACCAGAAAAGGGCAAGACATTATCATAGTAGTGGTGGCTGATGGGCTGCTCATGCATATTCACAGAGAAAGGCCAGAAGCCATAGAGAGCCACCTCTTCACAGAGGCCCAGGGCTGCGCTCACCAGAAAGAGTCCTGTGGACAGACGTTTGGCATGAATTCCCCTACTTTTCCAGAACTTCCCAATGCTACGCAGAAAGTTGGGGTTAGCAAAGAGCACTGTTTGATTGGCACCGACATCTGACAGTGTATAATAAACCCGGAGGGATGGCTCTGTCCCCGTCTTCATAGAAAAGGCAGGCATGTAGATGTAACTGTGGTTATAGATTTTCATGTTGTCCACAAATGTCTTTCTGGACCACAGCAGGTTCTGAAATCTATTGTAGAGAAAAAGAGGCTTAAGTAAACCTGGAGGAAAGAAATGTATAAACACCTACTCTACTGTCCTTCTGACAGCTTTGATAGATAACGTCAACGCAACCAAAAGAAAAAAAAAAAAACATGAAAAATACTCACTTATAATTAAAATCTTCCTTGAACTTACCAATTATCTCTCATCATGTAGCCAGCTTGGCTTTCTCCACCTCAACATTTCTAAACTCAGGTTAAAATTCCTTAATGGGACTCGCTCTGAACTGAAGTGCATTGCACATTTTGTTATCTCCTAGAATTTATTTGCCTGGAATTTAAAGATGGTTTAATATTCATGAATTCAAAAGGTTTCTGGTTATTGGATAGGCTTTTGATAAAAGCTACTTCTATGGCCTAACATAAGCACAGGACTGGTTTCCTCATCTGCATGCAAATCAATGGAACTTCCTCTAAAATATTTCTTCCCATTGAAATTTTATGATACTACAAGTATTTAGATTAATCAATGCTATATCGTAACTATAATATTACATAGAAAAAAGACTCATTACTATTATAAAATGATGTTAAATGTTACCCATGTTGCTTCTGCCAAAGAACACTTCCTTCCTATGTTCTTTTACTTTGGATTACATAAAATGAAAGTTCAGATATATTCAAATAAAATTGATGGTATACATCCTATGTGTCAGGCATTGGGGAATTAAAATTTAATGACCCAATTTTTGTTCTCAAGAAATTCAAGTCCACATGTGGAAACAAAAATATAAATGAGTACAATTTAATATTCTAAATGCGACATTTATATCTGTATAAAGAACTACAAAATACAGATGAAAAAAATAATAAATTCTACCTTGGGAAGGAATGTGGTGTCCAAGAAAGCTACAGAGATGAAATTTAAATACACCTTCTCGGGGAAACAACAAAAGCAGCAATTAAACTAGAAGAGACACTTTGGTCATTGACAAGGTACACAGGGTACTAAAACAATGACAAAGGTATTTATTGTTCTTGTAATGAGCAGACAGGAATGGTGGGGGTAGTGGTTGAAGATGAAGCATATTGCGAAAAACTTGCGCATCTCTAATTTGTTTGGATTTCACTCTGTGGTGATGAAGAACCTTCACAGCAGTGAGTACTTATAGCCCTTACTATTTGGACTACAAATATTTCATTTGTTTAGTTGTGAGTCTATGTCAAAAAAGATAACTCTGGCAGTTTAGAAGGTATTCTGGGGAAGGAAGAGGCTGGTGCCCTGGAGATCAGTTAAGAGGTTGCTTATATAGCTCAAGTAAAAAAAAGAGAGAGAGAAAAAAAATGAATTAGACTAGGGCCTTGCAACTTTTATTTACTTTGACACAAGGAAGTGGCCCATCCCAGGTGATGTGCTAGTGGAGTAGCATCATCTAAGAATGGATCTGAGCCACAACTAGCAGAGGTGAGTCTGGCCTGACATTTTGGCAGGGCTCATTGCAAATATGCGAAACCAAATTCTGAATACACAAATCCACAGGATTTTATGTAGTAATCAGTGTTATTAACTCTGCCTGCCAAGAAAGGTATGTTTTTCAAGCCCAAAGGAAGGGGAATCACTCAGTTTTTCTTTATGTCCTTGATTTAGCAGCCTGCTTTAGCAATTTTCCCCAGGCTTTGACAAATAGGGAAGTGATCACAGGGTTTTTAGGTGAAATCACTCTGCCTTGGTAGTCATGGAAGCACAGTGAACCATATTTTGAGGCTGAGCCAGCCTTTCCAACACAAATTCTCAATTCTCAACTTCAAAATAGGCTCTGATTAGAATTTTTTTTTTATTCTCCCCATTGCCCATCCCTATCTTCTGCTCTCTTTCTAAAACAATAATGCTTTCCCAGTCATGTAGACACAACCTGCAGATAATCACCGACTTCATTTGAGCAGTAGGTCTCAAACTTTAGCTAAAATAACCTAATATCACAGCTTCCTGGACTCTGATGAGAGTGATCAAGGGAGCTGATTTTTTTTCCAGCACTCCCTGGTGATTTTGATGCAGGTGCCCAGGGGATATTCTTCTTTAGAAGATCAAAGTCAACGATGTAAGCTGTCTACTTCTCTGCATCCACCCCTCAACATCTATTTCTTTTCATCGTCTAATTTTATCCTTGTTGCAATTCTAAGAGGAAGAAGTGTTCCCTCTTCCCCTCTGTGTCTTGGAACAAGCTATATCACACTTTTTAAAGAACTCTTGTTCTCAAGTAGGTTTCCCTTCTTAAAATATTCAGCCTCTCCATATCTACTGAATTATTCTCTTCTGTCTTTTAAACTTTGTTAGGACATAATAAAATTCTTCCTATGCTCATACTGTCCCGAGAAAGAACTAGAATATTCTAGTTCTTTCATTCCACCATCAACATTCTAGAGCAGTTAGTATACTTCTATTTGTTCCTTTTGTTTCTCTTAAGGAACTGCCTCCATATTGCTGTGAAGAATGACTACTATTCCACAAGACTCTGCTGGCTGATGGAACTTATCCCTATTTTTGTAGTGGACAACATACTAATGAGAATTAGACAGCCTTGATAAAATCAGGGCAACTGATTTTGTGTGCCCTGTCTTAAAGCTGACTGACTATTCTTGCAGAGGGTAGTCTTCTCTACTTCAGTTTTAACTTTGAAAAAGAACACACATCTTGGATTTACTATACTCTTAATTTTATTGACACTTAAAAAACAGTCTATACTGTATATTTTATTACTTTTATCTATCTCATTCTTCAACAAATGATATTAAGAACTCAATTCAATTAAATAATTATTTATGGTATATCTAATATATTGAATATTATCCTGATCATGAGTTTATTAAAGATGGTTTTGAATTTCACCAAATAATTACAAAATTCAATTAAAAATGTAAAAGATTGGTGCTCCAGCTTATCTCTCCAGCCTCATACTCAGCTACTCTCCATGCCTTCACCCAACACTCCAGCCATCTCTGTATGGGCACCTGCTTACATTTTTTTTGGATATATAGATTCCTTTATGCTCATACATTCATTGCCCTGGTGAAGTTCTTTCTATATAGCAAGACACAACTTATGCTTTTCCTTCAAAAATTTATTCCTTCCTTACAACTTGATCTTTCAAAGACGTCTTCTTGGAACTCCTCAATATGACTGACCACACTCTTTGGGAATATGTACTCTTTAAAGACAAAGGACAACTCTTATTTACACTTAAAATTTAATAACTTAGCTCAGAATAGTTGTTACATTATGAATGAAAAACTGTTAAATAATAATTGAAAAAGAAGCAAATGAAATCAGATCAGCCAATGAATTATTAAAAATAAAAAGTAATATAATGAATATGGCATGAAATAGAAAGACATCAGTAGAACAGAGCAGAAAGCAGAAATATAGCACATTTTATGGATAAATGCAATATGTGACATTAGAAAAATAAATGATGAAATTTTTTAAATTAAATAATGTCAAGATAACTAGTTAACAATTTGTAAATTGGGGGAGAATAGATTCATACTTGATAAGAAAATTATAAAATAATTTCAGGATAAGTAAGATAAATATTTAAAGTCTACATTACAAGAAAAGCTAAAAATAATTGTGAACTTATCAGACATTTACAAAATATTCTCTACAAAGGAGAATATTGACAAAACTGATTATGTCAAGATGTGAAATTTCAATCCTATGAGAAATAAGATAACTAGGATAAAGAGAAAATAACTGAAAAATATTTCAGCAAATATAACAAATAGAAGGTTACTACTGAGTCTAAATATATTAGTATAGTGACATGAAAATGGACAAAAACAGAGACAATCTAAAAGAAATTGCAATTAATAAAAAATGTTGAAATGTTCATTTTCAGGTTGCTAGTCAAGGTGCAAAATGAAAAGAATCAGGAAAAGTAAGGGTCCAGCTCTTTCCTCCTTCAGCAAATCTCTAGAAACAAGAGGAAAAAAATGATTTTAAAAATCTACATCCTCCCTGACAAAAAAGGCAACACTCAGTGAATCCCCAAACCTAGGCTACCTCTGAAAAACTTACAGAAAGCTTACAGAAGGAAACCAGAGCATAAACTAACTTGCCAAGCATTGTTCTAGATGGTAGAAGTGCCCTGTGCCTAAAGACAGGAGATACTGGAGAAGGTGAGTATCTCGGAACATTCAACACAGTTATTAAGATTATGGGTCATCAGGGTTTTTCAGGTGGATTGAACCATACAATCATGAACTGGTCAAGTATCACTGCGTGTGTGTGTATGGTGGGTGGTGGTAGTGGATGTCAGACGCTAGGAAGGAATAGTGACTCCATGCCCAGATAGCTAGCCCAGCCTAGAAGAAACTGGGGAATCTTTTCAACTCATGCAATATTGGAAGCAAAGCTTACAGTTCTCAAGTAGAATATTGAAACTGACAGGCCAAAAGACATACCTGTAGATAATGACGTTTGGGAGTCACCTGAAAGTAAAGCCCAACTATTAACAAGTTCGGTCTTTGCACAGAGCTTCCAGTTGCCAAACAAGAACAGACAGTCAAGATCAGGAGACTGAAGGAAAGTCTCTAGCATGAGAGACAGAGAACAAAAATAAAGAACAAAAGAATTCAGAGGAAACCAAGATTATTCAACGGGCAAAATAAAAATCCTCTTAAAAAATGTGTAATTAGTTTGTTTAGAAATATTAATAATTATGGCATCTGTGAAGTAAGAGTAGGATGCTATAAAAAGGAAAAGGAAATTTACGTAATAAGAAAGAGCTATTGGTAATTAAAACATATAACAATAAAGGAAAAGCTCCAGGATAGCAGCTACACAGCAGGCCTCG
Source organism: Pteropus alecto (assembly GCF_000325575.1). Taxonomy (NCBI): domain Eukaryota; kingdom Metazoa; phylum Chordata; class Mammalia; order Chiroptera; family Pteropodidae; genus Pteropus; species Pteropus alecto. The sequence continues at coordinate 7,170,543 of NW_006436288.1, forward strand.
AAAGCCATCAATCACATTCTAGTGAGATAAAATTGGATCCTGAAACAATGTCTTAACAACAACAAAAAAGTGCCCTTGATAGACTAACATGTTGGCAGTAACAAAAGAAGATTTGTAGCTCCAGCAGGAGTATGGAGATGAATTAGTGTCTGTTGCACGGAAAACTTTTATTTGCTCTGGGGAAAAATTAAAAGTTGAAGATGTTAAATACTTGCAATAGACTTTTTTGTCTCGGATATGAACAGTACTTATTGTAGACACTAAGGTAACTACTGACTATTGATTTGGATTGTGATATAACTGAATTGAAAGGCCAAAAATTTTAAGTGTGTATAGGGGGAGGAGGGAATACTGTGAAGAGTGCTTTAAGAAAGATAAACCTTTTCCATAAGAAATCAGTAGATAAATGAAAAAACTTTAAATTGTAAGTAAGCATGCTGCTTTTAAATGTAACAAGAAAAAAACAGCTAGAGAAGTTGAAAGTCTTAGAATATTACTCACAGGAGTATAAGATAGGAGATCGCTGCTTTCCATTTTAAGCTTCCCGTTTTAATACTATTTGATTTTTTAAACTATGTACATGTACTATTTTGGTAAAAATGGAAATTAAAAAATTTTAATCATAAAAACATAAAGCAATTTATATTGATCAAATGAACAATACCACTAAAAAATATAATGCTCAAGAAACTTTATGCACCTAACAAGTTTCAAAATATATATAGCAAAACTGATTAAAAGTCAGATATTCACAAATCCACAATCATAGTGAGAGTCTTCAATGAAAAAGTCGATTACTTTTAAACATAAAAAGAAAATTTCTAAAAATGACCATACAGTATATCACAAAAGAAAATATATTAAAATAATTATTATATGGGTAATATCAGAAATAAAATAAAATAAAATGAGAAGTCAACAACATAAAGATACATACACTGCACTAGAAAAAAATCTTTTAAAAGATATTTCAAGTATGTAAAAATCAACAAAAAACTCCTGAAACTAATAAATGATTATAGCAAGGTTGTAGGATGCAAGGTTAATATACAAAGGTCAACTGCTTTCCTATATACCAGCAATATACAAGTAGAATTTGAAATAAAAAACACAATAACATTTACATTAGCACTTCTAAAAATGAAATACTTAGGCATAGGTCTAAAATATGTGTGAAATCTATGTGAAGAAAACTACAGAACTCTAATGAATGAGATCAAGGAACTAAATATAATAGAGAGATATTACATGTTTATGGGTAGGAAGACTCAATATTGTCAAGATATCAGTTCTTTCTACTTGTTCTGTAGATTCAATGTAACCCCAATAAAAATTTCAGCAAGTTATTTTGTGGATATCAACAAACTGATTCTAAAATTTATATGGAAAGGGAAATGACTTAGAATAGTCAATACGATATTGAAAGAGAACAAAGTTGGAGGACTGACACTACCCTACTTCAAGGCTTGCTATAATCAAGACAGGGTGGTACTGGCAAAAGAACAAATACATCAATGGAACAGAATAGAGAGCCCAGAGATAGACCTATATAAATATAGTCAACTAATCTTTGAGAAAGGAACAAAGGCAATACAGTGGAGCAAATGCTGCTAGAATAACTAGACATTCACATGCAAAATAATGAATCTAGACACAGACCTTACATCCTTTGCAAAATTAACTCAAGATGGATCATAGATTTAAATGAAAAGGCAAAAGTAAAAAACTTCTAGAAGGTAACAGGAGAAAACCTGGATGGTCTTGGCTATGGCATTGACTTTTAGATATAACACCAAAGACATGATCTTCAAAAGATATAACTGATAAGCTGGACTTCATTAAAATTAAAAACTTGGTCTGTGAAAGACAATATTAAGAGAATAAGACAAGGCACAGTCTGGGAAAAAATATATGCAAAAGACACAGCTGATAAAGAACTATTATCCAAAATATTCATAGAATTCTTTAAACTCAACATAAAAATATTTTTAAAAAATGGACCAAGGCATTTAACAGATACCTCGCCAGATGGCAAATAAGCATACGAAAAATGCTTCACATCATACACTACCAGAGGAATACAAATTAAAATGACAGTGAGATAACACTACACATCTATGAGAATGGCCAAAATCCAGAACACTGACAATACAGAATGCTTGTGAGGATGTTGAGCTATAGAAACTCTCACTCGTTGTTGGTAAGAAATGCAAAATGGTACAGCCACTTTGAGAGACAGTTTGGCAATTTCTTACAAAATTACATACTTTTACCATACAATCCAACAATCACACTCGTTAGTATTTACTCAAAAGTGTTGAAAATTTATATCCAAACAGAAACCTGCACAAGCATGTTGATAGCTGCTTTATTCATAATTCTTAGTTTTATGCAAAATTGCCAAAATTTAAAGCAACCTAGATTTCCTTCAGTAGGTGGATAGATACTGTTAAATCCATATGATGGATTATGATTCAGCACTAAAAAGAAATGAGTTATTAAGCCATGAAAAGACAGGGAGGAATCTTAAATGCATATTACTAAGTTAAAGAAGCCAGTATGAAAAGGTTACATACTGTATGATTCCAACTATATAACACTCTGCAAAAGGCAAAACTTGAAGACACTATAAAGATCAGTGGTTGCCAGGGATTGGAAGGCAAGAAAGGGATGAAGAGATAGGGCACAGAGGATTTTAAGGGCAATTTAAATACATCATATGGCACCATAATGATGGACACATGTCGTTATACATTTGTCCAAACCCATAAAATGTACAACACCAAGAGTGAACCATAATGTAAATAATGAACTTTGGGTGATTATAATGTGTTGATGTAGGTCCATCAATTGTAACAAATGCACAGCTCTGGTGGAGATACTGATAATGGGACAATCTATGTGTGCGTGGGTAGGAGGCATATGGGAAATCTTTGTACTTTCCTCTCAATTTTGCCATAAACCTAAAACTTTTCTAAAAAAAAAAATAATAAAGTCTTGAAAAAAAATCATAGCTTCACTTCAATACCAATCACATTTTAGAAAGACATAATAAAATATCTGACTTCCTTTGTAATAGAAACAATGTACCCAAATACCTTGAAATAAAGCTAAAAGTGAATATATAACATTTTTATGGTGACAATAATATATATGGAAAGGTATCTACCCAAATAAATGTATAGGTTCAGTGCAATCTCAACAAAACTTCCAATGTTATTATCATCAAATTTGATACGATGATTCTAAAAGTCACATGAAAAGTAAATCAGTATACACACTTAAGGCAATTTTTGACAAATGAGTAACAAACAGAGAGGAATTAACAAATAATGAAACTGATTATAAAGCCATAGTAATAAAAATACAATGAGACTCAGGTAAGAACAGACATTATATGATGGAACAAGAGACAGAGTCTACAAATGAACCTAGGCATATCTTGGGATTTCCTATATTATAAAAGTGACATTTCAAACCAAATCATAAAAAAATCAACTTTCAAAAATCATACTAGGACCACTGGCTAACTAAATAATAGAAACTAAGACAAATTCTTCCTTCACACTGTTCAGAAGTTAAGTTCAGATAATTAAAACTAAGATAAATTAAAGATATTATAAAATTAGGAGAAAGCATGAGAAATATTTTTAATATCTTACAAAAGGCTATGTTAAGCAAGGCACTAAACATAAAATCCATAAAAGACTGATAAAAATGACTGGTTCAAAATTAAAGATTTCTATAAGAAAAAATTTACATAATTAAACAGACAAGCAACAGATTGAAAGAAATGTTTATAAAATATAAAGAATTAGTAACCGGAACACAAAAATTAAAAATTAATAACAAATATACAAATAACACAATAGAAAAATGAACAATGATATGGAACTGCCAAGTCTGAGATAAGAAATTCACAGGGCCAATATTAAAATATGCACAATCACAAATATAAAATTTATACCAATTATGATTACAGCAAAAGAGCAGTTTTCCATATATCCAATTGGTAAAAATTAAGAAACATGTAAATAATTATTTTAAAAAGTGTGAGAAATGAGTACTTTCATACTCCCATTTACACTCATGGGAGTATAAATTGTTACAGACAATTTAGAAGGTCATTCGGCACTTTCGATACACATACCTACTGAGCCAGCTCTTCCGGTTCTCAGCTGGTGCCCTTGATATATGCAGAGCAACCTTCCTCATTTCTCTTAGGTCTTGATTCAAATAAAAGCACCTCAGAGAAGGTGCTTTTGCCTTTGTGGCATTTCTTCACAGTATCTATCACTACACAACATATTATTTTATACACACACACACACACACACACACAGACATATTATTTTATACACACACACACACACACGCACACACACATATATATATACACACACACATACATACATACATATATAGATACACACACACACACATACACACACACACACACACATGCATGTATGTGTATCGCATACACATGCCTTTTTTATCATTTGCGTCTTCCTGAATGTCCACAAGGGGGACCTTGTTTTGTTTCTTGCCAAATCTACAGCACCAAGAAGGATGCTTGGCCCATGATATTAAGTAAATATTCATGAATATTTGCTGAAGTAAGCAGAAAATTAGAAACAACCTATATGTACATCACTAAGGGAATGGTGAAATAAATAGTTATACCGTACTATGGATACAAGGCAGCTCTTTTAGTGACACAGATAGCTCTATTATTTGTATTGAAATAGACATATTTCCAAGACATTACATGAAAAACAAAGAAATTTGCATAATTACTACTGCAATTTATACAGTGGATTATCATATAGGATAGAGATATATTTTATATAGTTACATGTATGTATGTAAATGCATAGGAAAATTTTAGAAGGATACACATTAAGCTGAAAACAATGGCTACCTCTGGGGAGAGCAGTTAGTATGGGGGTATGGGTAGTGGGTCAAGGGAAACTTTAGCTTCATCTGAAATGCTTTCATTTTTTTAGAAGATGAGCACATATATGTGTTACTTGTGTTATTAAATATTTCCTTTTGAAAGGTCATGCGCCTTAGTAATCACATAAATGCAAAAAACTGAGTTCCTAGTTTACTCTTTTCAACACAATAAATTAGAACTATCAAGTAACTTATTCTTTTAAATTTTTTAACATTATTATTATGTTGTCTGTATCATATAAAACACATTTACAAAAAAAGTCACAAATGCTCAAGTAAATTTATCTCTTAAGTATATTTCATTTTAAAAGTTCACATAAATATTCTCTAACTTTTTCTCTATAACTTTTATTTGAACACTTACCTTATTATTTACTTCCTGTTCAAACATTTCAGTAATTTTCCAGTAGCTTAACTCATTTCCACATATTATTTACTTGCTTTTTTAATATTTTGGACCATTTGCCATTTTCAAGGTTGCTCACTGTCATTTTTCTGTCTTTTTGCACAGCTGTTTGTTTACCCAGCTGTTGTTTCCTCTTCCTCTGTCAATGAAGCTTAATTTTGTTGACTTATAAATCTTTCCTCCTCTGTACCTTCTTATCCTGTGGGGGCGTCTCTTCTATAGGAAAATATTTTATCAGATTTCAAAAAAGATATCATACCAAGCTCTTCCCTTCACACATAGTATGTTAAAATATGTCCTAAGAATGCAAACTTTTAAAATATTTGAAGAGTGGAGATTCCAAACTAGACTGAGAATGTTGCTAAGAGGACAGAAAATTAAGACAATCAGGAGATGGATATATCTGAACTGAATCTTGAAGAATGAGTAGAAGTTAGCTATGTAAACAGAGTTGAATTGGAAGAGCATTCTGAGCTGAGACAGCAGTGTGGGGAAAGGCGCAGAGGTGAGAGAGAGAGGTGTTCTGGGAAATGCAAACAATTTAATATGGTAAAGCTTTAGACATAGACAGCTCTATTTGCATCTCCAGCTAGGTGAACAGGGAAGAATAAAAGAATGACATACTGCCAATCAAGGTTGAGATTTTACTCATAAAGAAAAATGAGGATTAAGTAGCATGTATTAGTTTACAGGCGAAATGATGAGGGTCCTACCACAGGAGGTAGAGAGAAGAAAGGAGAAGTCGACTTTGGTGGCTGGGAGGAGCAGGGCAGATCTTCAGTTGGGAAGCAATGGAGAAGTATACTCTCTGATTTAGTGTCTATTCTATACATGCTGTTAAATATATACATCACTTCTAGGTGTGATGGTGATTTCAGTTTGGGAGGTTGAGTGGCTTAGACTTCGGGTACCTCCTGTCATTATGATAGGTAACACAAAAAGAAAAGGTAGTTTGAAGAGAAAGATTATTACCCAGTTTTGGATGTGTTGAGCCATCCATGGACATGAGATCACCCAGAAGCGCAGTGGGCCTACATACAAAACCCTCTTTCAATTATATGAGTCTCTTTTCCCTGAGGGGTGGACTTATTGCCTTTTGTCCTATATGAATTCACTCACCTGTGATCTGTGTTTCACCCCTTCTTACTTTCTCAAGGACTTGGTCCTCCTAATCCTCTTTATTGCCTTTGTCTTCATGCAGTCCCTTTGACTGACCCTATACAGGCTCTTGCCCAAGTCTCCCCAGCTGAAAACAAACTAACAAGTATTTCCTCCAAAATACATCTTTCTCTAGCTATTTCTCATCTCTTTCCTTCCATCCAAAGCTGATTTCTTCTTATCTCAAGTCACCCATACTCTCTGGGAGATTTCATTCACTTTCATGACCCGAACTAAGACCTAAACTGGTAATAGGGTGGAAAACATTATTTTAATAACAGATACCAGAGTTCCCTGTGGAAAAAAATTCTCTTTGTTTAGGCGTAGAGGGTGCTTTGGGTGTCGAAGGTGTAATCCTAAGAGCATGTCCTGGGAGCAGCAAGGGAAGTAAGTGATAACTAACTTCTCCAGCATAAGTAGTTAAGAGAAATTTGGGAATGAGGAAAGTCAAAGGGTGAGATAAGAGAAAATGAGAGAAAAGAATGAGGAGTAACAGCAACCCGGAAGGCTAGAGACCAGATGTAACATAACCAAGGGACATTCTCAATGATAGGATATTTGAACTCCTTTTAAGAACAGAGATGGCTGATGTTCAATTTTTATGTTCTTTGCTTGATAATTTTTCAGTGTTTCCCCTCTGTCATTTCAAACCTATAAATTTTGCTACATATACATAATGCCATTGGGAATAGTATTCTGGATAAATCAAGGAAAGAAAGCTTTCATCCATGTCTACATTCCTGCAGAGTAGAGAAAAAGGAGCATTCACAGAAGGTAAGCTAAGGAGATAGGTAAACTGAAAGGAATCACAAAAAACAAGTAATTGGAATAAGTGATGGCCATGTAAATTTAAACTTACAGAAATTCTCAAAGTATTGGAAAGAGCATTGACCTCTCTGGCAAATACAGGTTAGGAGTTCCAAGTCAATTTGAAAAAAACTCAAAGGCTAGGCTGACCTTTACTCTCATCTAAATTCATATTGATGACATCCTAATCTCTGTCTCCAGTCCAGCTCTCTAACATTCCAAAATTGCATGGCATAAGAGCCGAATGGTTAAGGGTTTGAACTCTGAAGCTCTAGCACCTAGATTTTACTCTTATCTCTAATGCTTACTAACGTGAATTTGGTCAAATTTCTTAAACTGTATGGACATCAGTCTCCTCATCTGTAAAAGAGGGACATTAATTGTATCTAGTTTATAGGAATTATTTATCACATGAATTAATAGTTACAAAGTATTTAGAATGGTATCTGTTCTGCAGTAAATACTTAAAAATATTAGCATTTATTATTACAACCAATAGACCACTGGCCATTTTCACTTGATTTCATTCACACACTCAATAGTTTTTTACTGAGTACTCACCATGTGCCAGGCACTGTTCTATGCACTACAGGATATAGCAGTGAACAATATAGACAAAGTCTCTCCCTTCATGGAGCTTCCATTCAAGTGAGAAGAGACAACCAATAAACAAATAAAAAAAGAGCAATATGTGGGGAGTGCCATGAAGGAAGTAAAGAAAATACAGTAAGAGGAAAAGAGAGGGTGGTGGTATTGCTATTTTATGTAAAGTGATGTTTCAGCAGAATTCTGAAGAAAATAAAAGAGCAAGTCTTGTGGAGATCTGTGAAAAGTATCCCAAATTGAGCACTTTCCCTCCAAAATCCATTGCAAAATCCATGTTACTTATCTGAACAAATGGCACTATCATCCACCAATGACTCAACGCAGCCATAAACATATATCTTTCCCTTTCTCACAGCTTTTATGCTACCCTTTTATAACATCTTTGGGGTCTACTTTCCCACCTCTCTCTACCTATTATTTATAGTTTGAGCTGCATGAAATGGCCATTCCTCAGATCAAACACTGTTGAATACTAGCATGTGCTTGCCAAACCCAATTTATTTTCCTCCTTCCCAGACTCCCTTGTGCCACGACTAAGTTCTAGACAAAACTGCTGTAAACACTTCCAGGCCTAGACCCTAAAATCTCTTCTCGATAACCAATATTGGCTCTCGTCTTTCCTCCATCAGCAGCACAGAATAAAGAGGATATGGTCAAGGATTATGTGTCCCTAGGGGAATGGTGGAACCGCTGGATGGAAGAAGTTTGGGTCCATAAAAAATACCGTGCGGCAGAACTCTTACCCTTCCTTCTGTGCCCTCAAATTGTATGTGAGTGAGAAAACACCTTGTTGCATTAAGCTACAGAGGTTTGGAAGTAGGTTTTTTTGTTTGTTTTCGTTTTTTACGGCAGTTAATCCACTCTAATTAATGCATATCCTCAGTGCCACAGTTTTATTTCAGATCACCATCAATCTTCCTCTTTATCCAATAGCATCCAAACTCATCTCTCAGTCTCCAATATATACTTCTCATGACACTCCAAGTAACTGTCCCAAATTTGACAGTGTCACTCCCCATAAATGGGGAGTTCTTCAATGGCATTTTCTCATTTTCAGATAAAGTCGAAGCAATTCGAAGCCTTTTGTGACATAATTCCTGCCTACATCTCCAGCTTCTCTTTTTGCTGTTGTTCATCAGCACCCTCTACCCTTGCCCCTTCGAATTATTTGAAGTTCCTAAAATGGGTCATGCCCAGTCATGCCTCTAAGCCATTGCACATACTACTCCTTCTGTCTGAAGTGAATGACACTTCTGCCTAGGTAATTCCTACTAATCTTTCAGGACTCAACTCAGAGATAGCACCTACCAGAGAAGTCTTCCAAGACTCCAAGGCTGGATTAGGTATCTAACTTAGTATACTTTATTTTTATCAAGATACTTATCACTCTGTCATATAATTATCTCTTTAATTTTTATGTCTTCTTTATTAAATTCCTTCAGAAAAAGCTAACATCCTTTATCTTTGTGTTCTCTAAGCCTAATACTATACCTGACACAATATAAGCATTCATTTTTGAATGAATAAGTGTATAAAAGAATGAGTGAATTTCTAAGCATTTTTGAAACTTTTTCACAAACTGTATTTAGCTATTTCCAAAATATGCTACAGGAAAAAAAAAAAACACAAAATGCTTTTTTTTTTTTTTTCAGGAATACTAAGATAGATAATATGAGAGATACTTTTGGTTGCTTTCACATTTGTTGAGCACCATTTTCTTTCACTTCTTTTTATGCAAACTATTCCTATGCCTTAAACCAGAAAATGGGTAATTAGAAACTGAATAGCACTCTTAAATAATAATCTCTCATTAGACACTAGTTCATTTTCTTGTAAACAGAATATGGAAATTTCTGACAAATATGCAAGAATCATATAATCATTTTTAATCCTCAGAACCATTTAGAAAAATCTCATTTTTCCCAAGACAAAATTGTGCTTGTTTTTCTGACTAGAGGTGTTCTTTTACAGTTTCTCACTTTTCTAGTTTTCAAAATAGCAATTATATTAATTTCTCTAAATTTCAATATGAAATTAAAATCTTACTAAACTTTAAAAAACAGATATTTATTAATTTTGAAACATATAAAATTAAGTAAGACATGTTCTGATCTGTGGAATATCACCTTCTACGTTAAAAAAATTATGGCAATGTTGGCACAAAGCAATAACCTTGAATTTTAAAAAATAGATTGCATTAGAAGCCCATTGATTTTGCCATATTGTATCTTACAAAAATTTCTAACATAGATGATGATCTCAAATGTGGCTTCCAAATTATGGAGAAGTCATTTTGAGAAGACTGAATGCTCAGCCTCTTCCACACAGGCTAATTGCAACGTTCAGCAAGTTACTTCATCTCTTTATATCTCAATTTTCTCATAAGAAAAAAAATGGAGGCAATAAAAGCACCTAGTTATAGAGTTGCTGTGAAGACTAGGTGAGTTCGCATGTGTATTGCACTTAGACTCTAAAGTGCTCGGCACATAAGAAGTCTCATCATTTTTAGCTTTCATCTAAAATTTCACCATCACCATCATCACCACCACCATCATCATCACCACTATTACCATCACCATCATCATCATCATCATCATCACCATCCTTCCTCTCCTCTCTGAAAGAACAAGTGATAAGAAACAAATTCTTAAAGAACTCCAGAGAAATAAACATTATCTCCAAGGAAGCAAATTATAAAGTAACAACAACAAAACCACTTCATAGGCAGAATGTAGTTGGCATGTGTTTATATAGTCATTATTGGAATACTGAGGTGAGTATAACTGTATATTCCTTTTCATTATTTTGTTAAAAAAATTTAAATATGTGACTGATATTCCAAACTGTCAGTGAAAACTTAGAAATGACAAGGAAAGAATAAGTGTAGGTGGTCAGTAAAAATGGTCAATTTCATATAGTTTGTTAGACATTTATTTAGAGCAGGAAGAAAATATCAAAGACTCTCTTTTCCAAAATCAAAAAGAGAAAAGCTAAATATAAGTAAAGTTTTATGAAAGAATGAGATCTCTCCAAAATATTATAAAATGAACTATCTTAATTTTATCACAAAGAATTTATGAATGCTCTTCACAATGTAATTTAAAGCAATTAATGAAACTTTTTGCATTTGCAGGAATATTTTTAATATACTGAACATTTATCCTAGGTATCACACTTATTTAATTACATAATCCATTACTCAATTATAATTCAATTTTTAAAATTTTGCTAGTAAAATCTTTGTCATAAATCTAAATCACATAGTATTTTAAATTTATTATATTTTTAGAGTTGGAGTCTCTATTTCTTTGGCTATTTATCAATTGAAAAGTTAGAAAATAACTTGAATTTCTCTTTTGTGACACAAACTCAAACCAAACTAAAAATCTAGGAGGAGTATGAAGGTAGGAATCTCTCTCCTCTCAGTATCCAGGGAATAAGAGGGGTGGCCAGCAGCCCTTAAGAACCTGGACAGAGTTGAGAGCAAGGACGCTTGATATCACTGCGTACCCGCACTGACTAAATCTGAGAAACAAAAGAGGACTTAACGTTCTACATGCTGCCTTTGGCTGGGTGACTTGACAGGTTGAATGTTGGCTATTGCAAGCCAAAAGATATAATTAATTTGAGGAAACTTCCTGATGAGAATTTTTTCAAAAGGAAATCATCATTAACTAATCATTTATGAATCCCCAAAGCCACTAGAGTGTGTATTCGATACTTGTGAGAGAGTAGATGGAAATATCTCACTAGTATGTGCCACCTGTACCTTACAAAGTTTTCTTTTGCAGATTCCCACAAGATGTATCAGGATATCCATGACCTATCTGCAAAGAATGCCCATTGTATTTGGTATGGTATAGAGAGATCATTATCTCAAAAACAGAATCAACTACTAGACTTGACTTTTACAAGAACCTTTCTAATCCATTTTGGGTATGATCACTTGAGTACTAGGGTATCGTTATTCTCAGCAAATGTGCTCTACTTCCAAAGACCAAAGCAGAATGCTGGTTTGTATAGAATCACAACATGGTAGGTTAAAATTATGAATGAAGGAATTGCATGAGAATTAAGCTCTATCTAAGCTCTACAAAATAGTTTCTGAAAATCTTGAATTACCATTAACCAACTTTAAAAGCGTATACTCAGAAACAGAAGAGCCAACTCCAAGTCCTGGTTTATAACTCACGTGGTGGGACATGTATCATTCAAATACCACAATAAGCGAATTAGATAGATTTATTTTTAAATAGCATTGAATTATTTTCTCCCCTTACAAAAGCAAATAGTAATTGTATACTTCTAGAGAAATTAGGAAATAAAGATAAGCACAAAGAAGTAGGTTTGGCATATAATAAATGTTCAATAAATATATGCCAAATATGAGAGACATAAAACAATAACCACCCACAATTCTACCATTCAGAGTTCACCTTTATTAACATATCTATTTCTCTGTCTCTGTCTCTCTCTGTCTCTGTCTGTCTGTCTGTCTGTCTGTCTCTCTCATACATACACATGCACACACACAGCCCTAGTAGCAGGATGGAAATTTACACACAACTCTCATGTGAAAAAGTCTAGCTTTTTCCCTCTACTAGTCGCCTTCATCTTGTTCTAGTGCTCCCATTCTCACCAAGGGCAGGAGAAAACTGTAAATTTGCCAATTAAAAGTAATTCAGTGTCTTTGAAGTAAAACGGTCTTTGGTGTAAATATTCCATTCATTTAAAATCCAAGAGTCTTTCTCAGCTGGTTTTCCCCTCTCAGAAGGTCTCTCTTTCTCTCCCTTCTTGATCCTCATAGAAATGGTGGATCCTTGGGCTGTTTCCAAAGTGGTGTGGTTGATCTTGTTTTGTCCTTGGGGTCCAGCACTGGTGTCCACAAGGTGTGGCTCGTACCTCTGGTTTGTTTGGTCACCAACCTGGCCACCAGTACTGAAGTCTGTGGCCCCGCTCTATTGTCTCAGTAATCCATGGCTGCCTTTTCCCAGCCTATTCTTCTCTACTGGTACTTTTAATATTTTTGTATCTTCCTATTAGAAGTGTGGGAATGTCAAGGTTTCCAAAATATCACATGCAGGCTATGAAGAACTGGAGATATTATCTCAAGCCCGCACCTGAGCACTCTCTTCAGCCATTTTTAATTTACCTTCCAGCACCAAGATGGACTTCACTTGAGCTGCCAGTCTTCTTGGAAAGGCACACAGTCCTTTCAGGCACGCACCCTGCTCATCCACACTAGTACTCCCTAACTCTCCGATTTATGCCATCACCAGGAAAAAAGAGGAGAAAGAGTGAGGATAGATGAGGAAGAAGGAAGAGGCAGAGAACAGAAGAATAGAAAACAAAGGGACAAGAGAATGAGAACGTGAATTTAAGATATTGCCAAAAAACAAATGGAAAGATAAAATCAGGCAACCAGAAGCTCATGTGATAGAGTTTGAGATATGAAGACACAAAAGGAACAAAAATCACTTCTCTCCCTATCACTGATCCCATTATTTTCTGCCACATTGAACAAAGATGGAGATGGGAAAAAGCAAAGTGAAGAAAATAAAGAAGAGGTGAGAAGGTGTGTCTCACTTGCTCTCTTCAACTTCAAGGACTAATTATATACTCATTTCATTTCACCTCCAATTCTTTCAAATCATGAACTGCAAACAGCCCCAGATGAACCTCAGTAGACTGCAAAACAGTTGATTCTGTGGCTAAGTAAAAACAGAGCTTAAGAGTTAATTATATTACAGTTGTTGAAAACAGAACATCTATTTTCATTTCATGTTGTGATTCAAGTGTTAGTGGATTACATCAGCTTTTAAAGTAAACCATTTTCCCCACTTACACCTATATTAGATGCAGGGCAAATAGCAATTTCTTCTAGTCCTCATTCACTGTCTGCCTTTGCTAAAAAGCATTTTGAGTAACAGATCTATACACAGCAGTAGTCATTCTCCTATCTCTTTAAGATATGGTTCATACCACCATTCTTAGCCCATTGTTTAAAAATGGAAAAGTAAAAAAAACAAAAACAAAAACAAAAAACCAGAATAGTGCATGTATCAGAAACTTCTTCTTAATAGTGTGCTTTATAATCACAATGTGTTAGGATAAGAGACCAAATATATTTACATCAAACATGAATATGGGAAAAATTAACTTACATATGGTTTGGGTTAGTTTTATTTTCACATGTTAGCATCACCTTGTAGGAGCCTCTTAGAATGCAGTGGGTCAGTTAAGTCGCCCTTCGGAATCTCCGAGGAAAGTCTGCTAGGAAAATGCTGGGTCGGAAAGCATGGTCCAGAAAGAAGTTTAGCAATAGAAGCTGCCTCACAAGGGGGAACTATAGAAACAAACTTTTGTTCTACTTACATAGTTTTATTCTGGGAATTTATTTAAGCTAGAAAATCTTTAATTTTCCAAAAATAAAATTTCTAATACCTAAGGAGGAAAAAGAAAAGACATTGAAGATTGTATGATTCTTTGTCACAGTTATAAACAGTAAAAATTATTCATTCTAACTACCAATGGAAGTTTAATTAAAAGTAGCACTCTATGTGAAAGAGAAGTATATAATATTACCACTTGTTAACTAGGAAAAGAGCAGATATATACTGCATTTCCGGGTTTTATTTTTCTTTCCAAGCAATTATTATACTCACTGATTTATAATTATAACTGATAAACAAAAGCAGTTTCTTTATATATTAATATTAAATAATATTCTATATAGTTGTGATAGTTAATTTTATTTGTCAACTTGGCTAGGTCACAAGGTGCCCAGATATTTGGTTAAATACTCTTTCTGTGTGTGTCTGTGAGGGTGCTTCCAGATGAGATTAACATTTGAATTGGTGGATTGGGTAAAACGAATGGCCTTTCTCAATGTGGGTGGGTATCATCCAATTTATTGGGGGCCTGAACAGAACAGAACATCAGAGAAATGGAGATATCATCCTCCCTACTTGACTACTTGAGTTGGGATATCGATCTTCTCCTGCTCTCAGACTGGAATTTATGCTATCAGTTCTCAGGCTTTTGGATCTGGACTAGAACTTAACACCATTGGTTTTCCTGGTTCTCCATCCTTCAGACTCAGACTAGAACCACATTACCGGCCTTCCTGGGTTTCCCCTTGCAGAAAGTGGATAATGGGACTTCCCACCCTCCATAATTACATAAGTCAATTCTTTGTAAATAAATAAATCTGTCTCTGTCTATCTCTCTGTCTCTCTATCTCTCTGTATCTCTGTCTGTCTCTCTCTCTGTCTCTCTCTGTCTCCTATTAGTTCTTTTCTCTGGAGAACCCTAACTAATACACTAGTCATGCTTTAACATAAATATTATATATTTATATTTTATATATTTATATGGACATATATTATATACAAATATATATATTTGTATATCTTTATGTATTGCCTAAGACAAACACATATACAAAAAAACCCTAAATTTATATCTAAATAGCTAAACTGTTATATCTAAATACCTACACTATTAAATCAGCAGCCACAACTCATGGCTGCCATGAAAAAGCCAAGTTTAGAGGGAAATTAACAATCTTTTTTTTGGATTTCTTTAAACTCTAAAACAGCAAAACAAATAGCAATGGAAACTTATTCTCTATCCATGTCACTAATTCCTACATTTATTTAACAAACATTTGTTTGCTTGTTTTCATGGGGAATGAGGATTCCACATTAATTTATGATCATTGCAGAAGAGGTGAAAGGTATACTTATGGAAAAGAAAATCTCCCATAATCCCATGCATTGGCATTTTTCTCTACAGTGTTTTGTCCCCTATACATGTTTTACAAATCTGAGATCAGGCATTACATATGATTCTACTTCGTGCTTTTTAGATAAACGTTAAATCAAAAGTGTTTCCAAAGCCATTTAGAGCCACTGAATGCATTTCTTATATTTTGAATGTTTAGGGTATGGTAGATCTATGGACGGGCTCACACAGTATCCATTCCAACCTCTTGTGCCTACCACGACTCAGAAGCTGAAAAGCCAACAACGGCACCTCCCGAACTTCCTTACACCTAGGGTTCCTGTGGTGATATAGCTTTCCTCCAGTGAAATGTGGATAACCCTGTGTCTTGTATTCTGAACTTAGTTAAATGAGGAGATATAGAAGTTTTGTTTTTAAAGTCAGATGCTAACATAGCACCAGTCTGTAGTTAGCTGAAGCTGCGGCTTCCCTGTGTGGCAGGTGGCTTCCTGATTCTGCACTCTATTGACTGCAGCAGGTTCCGCAGTGTGGCTTTTGGAGCTGTTCTTCTCTTCCTCAATGTTTCATCACCCTCCCACCAACTCTAAAACCTATTTAAATAAATACCTTTATGCTTTAACTAGCTCGAATGATTGCATTCTCTGCAATCAATCCCTCAACAATAGAATGTTTCTAATTGTTCAAGACAATACTTAAATCTTTGATACCATTTTTGCTTTCTACTCTTTTTGTACTTTGTAGATTTCAAGATTATTACTTTAGGAGTGACTTTTAGAAGAAGTGTTGTCACTAATTCAAAAGGTAGGAACACTTTTAAGGTTCTTGATAGATGTCAATTCTTTTGTTTTTCTAGAAGAAAGGTTGTACTAATTTATTCTCCTATTATTCACCCATGAGAAAATTCGCCGTCATTGTTATCTTTTCTCTTTATTTTATTGCTACTTCTATAGTTAAATATAGATAGCCTGCTGCTGTTTTAATATAAATATATTTAATTATAATATAGTTGAATATGTATGAATTTCATGAGCATCTGAATTTACTCCTTCAAGACTTTTCTACCGCTATACCCAATTTTTCCTGAGACTAATATTTTTCATATCTATTTACATACTATTTTTATATATAAAGGAGATGTACCCTTTTTCTTTTTATATCTGATGCTATTTTTCCAAACTATTTTTGGATTTTAAATTTAGGTTATGTTTTTGACAAGAACGAATTTAAAATTTTTGGAGAGACATGTATACAACATCTTTCCATGATTTTTTTCTGGCAGAAAGTTTCCTTCTTCAGCACAAATAAGAATTTGCATTAATTCTATTTTTTTCTGTGGTTTGTCTCTTACATTTAAGTGTTAATCCTTATCCTGGATTGAATAGTGTCCCCTCCAAATCCATGTCTACTCAGAACTTCAAAATATGACCTTATTTCAAAATAAGGTCTTTGCGATGTAATTAGTTAAAATTAGGTCATAGCAGATTAGAATGGAAGTACATTTCTGTTGGTTTAAATCAACAAGTTTGTAGTAATCTGTTATGGAAACCCTAAGAAGCTGATACAATGAGGACACAATTGATTTTGGTATATGGTCCGAGATAAAATTTTTTACTTATTTTTTTCTCAAATTGGTTCACTTTAAGGATCCCAGCTCCTTAAAGGCATGTGAGAGTCAATTGTGCACATTTCTTTCCCACTTCACATTGACATCACATTGGTAGCTTCAAATTGGCCACAGTGGCAATACTTAAACCAGAGAAGTGGGTAAATTACAAATCCATCTTTCCTCCCTACCCCCAGAGCTGGTTTTAAAACATTTACCAGCACAGCACTGCTCAGTCTCTACATTTTTAATTGCTTTTGGATTTTACTATTAGTACCTTCAACTGCAAATTTCTTATTCTTGGTATTTGGCTCATAGCTATAGTACATATATACATGAAACGTAGCATAAGTAATTCAAGAAAGGTATTTGAGAAAGGTATTTTATGAGCCCTTGCATTATACATGAATGACAACTTGGCTAGATAAAGAATTCTGCTCTTCAAATCTCTGTATCTACTATGACATTGCTCCTGAAATTTAATGATATGGAGAAATCTGAAGCACCTTGTTTCTATAAGTAAACCACATTTTTTTCTCACTGGATGCTTACAGAATTTTTCTCTTTGTCCTTGAAATGTAAAAATATTGTCAGAATGTTTAACGTGACTCTTTTTCCATGAATTTGACCTAGAATGTGACAAGTGCTTTTAATCTGTGGATCAGGTTCTGTTTCAGGAAAGTTTTTAGTTTATTAACATTTTTTTTCTAATTGGATCTGATAATTACTTATTTTACTCTTTCTTGATTGTTCTTCAGAAAACCTATAACCTATAGGTTGGATAACCTTTCTTTTTCCTCCATCTTATTTCTTATCATGTACATTTCTGGGTTTTTTTCCACCTCTACATTCCTAAAGTTGAAATATTATAGACTTTACTTTCTGTACTCTCTAACTCTGCTCTTTGCTTCATCTAATGTAAAATTTATTTCCTTTTCAATTCTGCCTTCTCTCAATCATCTCCCCTTTCATCTCTACTTTCGGTTCATTCTCTATTCTTCTAAACATTCCTGGCACCAATGCAAGGAATATACTCTTATTAAGTACATTAAGCTAAGGCTTTGAAAATTTTCCCTCTATTCTCTGGAAGATAATTTTTATTTGTATTTTTCTCCTGAGTCTTTATCTCACTTTCCCTTGTGTTGCAGAATGTTTTGGGGGATCCATACCAAATATTTTTTTTTTTTTCTTAAATAGTAAACACGCACATCTGATCTAGAACAATATTTGACTACAGAATGGTTGAATGCTGTCTTCTTACTAACAGTTATTGATCATTTAGATGTTTGTACGTTTTCTTTTTTGGATCTAGACCTAGAGAGAATGCTTAAGTGCTGAGCCACGAGCCTGGTTTCCAATGTCTGGCAAGTATTCATCCCATGTTTCTGATGCACTAAGGAAAGATCTTCTACTCCAACTGGCCAGTTGTCTGACTACAAGGGAGTCATATGCAGGCTTCAGTTCTTCTTCAGTCAGTGGCAGAAGGAAAAATTGTGCCTGCAGCTACACTACTCTTTGGGCTCTTCCTCTCATCTTTATCTTCCCTTCTTCAACATTTTCCTAAAGCTTTTACACATTTCGGCCTGCAAAGTGCTACTGCCTTCCCATCCCTGTCACTCTCTCTCTACCCGCGGTCACATTATGTATTGTGAAGGATGGTTTTCAAGTAAATGAAGAATGAGAGGAAATGATGAGGAAAAGGAAGGGCATGACTCTATCAAGCTAAGAAGACCTAAAATGTCTTTGGAATTTTCTCTGTTTCTTTGCCAGTGGGGAGAGTAAGGTTGAGTCATAATCTTTTCCCATCTTCTTCCCAGATTTCTGTGTTTTTCTGGTTCAGCA
>NW_006436288.1:7190688-7204548 GCF_000325575.1 Pteropus alecto
AAGAAACAGGAAAAAAATAAGTGTGTTGGGAGTTAAGAGAAAAAGAAGTTCAGGGGAGCATGAAACGATAGTATAAAGCGCAGCAGAGGTCAAGTAATACAAGTACTAACAACCACTAGTTTCAGTCTTCTAGGTCTTGAAATCTCTATTGCTCACATTTAATTTAAAAAACAAAACAAAACTGTGTTTGAACTAATAATAACTGCTCTGAAAAGGAACTGCTGCTGGGGTCAGGCTCATAGGAACCACAGGAACCTGCTAAATGGCACAAGTGGTAAGGGTGGAAGCACTTAAATCTGTTGAGAGACAGGTGCAATAATTCAAGGAGAGAGGTAATAGTGGCTTGGACCGGCGTAGCGGCAGTGGAGGAGATGAGAAATAGTCACAGTGTTTGAAAGTATGTTCACCATAATTTGGCGGTGAATTTAATCAAATGTGAGGTGTGAGATAAAGAAATAAGCCAAGGGGCCTCCAATGTTTTTGAAATGACCAACTGGAAAAATGGAGATCCTTCTCTGAGAGGGGAAAAAATGGCAGAACACAGGTTTTGGGGGGAGATTAGAAATCCCGTACTGATTATTTTAGGTTTGATATTCATATTAGATTTCCAACTAGATTAACTAAGCTGAAAGTTGAGTATATAAGCCTGGAAATAAAGAAATAAGTACTAGTTGCAACACAAGTGTAGAAATCATCAGAACATAGATAGTATTTACTTATTTATCTATTTACTTATTTATTTAAATTTAGTTAATATACAATATTATATTAGTTTCAGGTATACAACATAGTTATTCAACGTTTATATATCTAAGTGATCACTACAATAAGTCTAGTAACCATCTGACACCATACAGGTTTTAAGAAGGTGTTGGAAGTCTGAGAGAGAAGATATGGTACGGTCACCTAAAAATGAGAGAGAATGGACCCGAGAAATGCTGTGGGAGTGCCCACCAATTCTTAGTGGCATATGAAAGAGCTAGCCAACCACCATCTCTTCAGAATGATAAACATAGCTAAAGGAAGGTGATGGCAGCAATAAAGAACAGCAACTATTATAATATGAGAAAGAAAGAAAAAAAAAAGACCAAGTAGAAGGTGTGGCTCATAAGTCTATGTGGTCACTAATAAGGGTGGAGGTCAACTCCAGTGGAGAAATGGCCAAGTGGTCTAGAGGAGGAGCCAAATGGGACACTACCACAAATAAGCACATTGGAGAAGTGGTGTGAAACTGAGGATGATCACTTGGCCTCGTTGGAAAGAAAGTAATCTGAAGACTTTAAAGACGAAGGCCTCATGGTTAAAATATCACA
Source organism: Pteropus alecto (assembly GCF_000325575.1). Taxonomy (NCBI): domain Eukaryota; kingdom Metazoa; phylum Chordata; class Mammalia; order Chiroptera; family Pteropodidae; genus Pteropus; species Pteropus alecto. Next base: position 7,192,002 of record NW_006436288.1, read on the forward strand.
AGATAATTTGGCTGTGAGAATTGATTGTAAAAAAGCAGATGATAATAGAAGCAAAGAACCTGATAAGGGATAATCACAACTTATTATGGAAACAAGTAATTACCTTTTATCCAGATGGAAAATGGTTATGAGTTAGTTTAAGGCTACTACTATAAGCAATTATTTTGTGATAAGATGCTTCTGTTTTAAACAGCTTCAAAAAAAAAAAAATGTGGAAATTGGAAATAATGTGAATTTCACTTCAATAAAAAAGTTTCATGTATTACTTAGTAGTGTCCTGTGGTCTTTGTCCTGCTGGCTCATGGTGTTTAAATGTAGTCTTGTGGATTCCTCTGGTGTTTTTAACTTTTATTTCGTATCTCCTATTGCTGTCAGAATCTTTCAATATAGTATTACAAAGTGATTATATAGGAATGTGAATCACTCTTTTTTGCCTCTCTAGGAGTTTCGCCCAGTTATCTCTCTAAATCACTAAATTCTCCCTTTCTCTTGGCCTCTTGGACTTTTCTCTTCTCTCCCAGTGAGACCTGGCTAAGCTGTGATACCAACCGTAAACCCCTAGGTAGTATCTCTCCTGCTACTTCCCTAGGAAATAAAAGAAAAAAAGGAAAAAGAAAGGGAATGGGTAGGGAAAAGGGAAGGCAAGGGAAGGGAAAAGAAGAGTCCAAAGACCCAGGTTCAAGCTGGTTTTGCCAGTTAATGTCTGATCAAAGCAAATCACTTTCCTTGTCTGTCACACACATTTTCACTGAAAAATCGGGATAGTGTTAATACGTGCATTACTTGCCTTCCTATGTGTCAGTTCCATATACCTACTGGTGATGCAACACAGCGTTTTCTTTCTTTTGTCACTCTTCCTCCAAATATTCATCCTTTTATTTTCTATCTAATCATTTTTATTTCTGAGTAATTGGCAGGTATTGCTTACTTAAAAGAAATTATGTTTCATCAAATCTAAGATGCTATTAAATTATTTACCAATACAGAAAAAAAAAACACTGCCAATACAACTATGACTCAATGTTTTTACAATAACGCTACGATAGTCCTGCACTAGTCTCATCTTATTTTGACATTTCTTTCATCCATTTGAAGAAATTGAGAGATTTTTCCAGCTTTCAGTTGCATTGTTTAGCATGTAACACAGAGACAATAATTTCACACACATTTTAGTAACTATTTCTAATATAGCTTCATCTACTTGTGGGTATTTTCTACCTTTTTTTATTTTGCTGCTTTACATGAAAATATAGATTGCTTCCATTATTTCCCTGAAATAATCATTTGCTTATAAATCACATTGGCACCCCACTGCTCTGTTTCTATGTCTTTATTTATACACATTAGATATTCTATCTTTTCAGAGATATTTTAAATGTCAAACTCAATATGCACAGTACCAATGATGCACAAACTTCAACTGAGATGACAGTACAGGAGCAGCCATGGCCAAAGTCGTCTTTGTCCAGGCAGTGCCAACTATGCCTCAGCTTCTACCTGGTCAACAGAGGCTGTAAAAAGCAGCTCAGTCTCATAGATATCAAAATATGAAAAACTGTACATCTCATAATCAATAAAAAATGTAATTTTATATTGTGTGCATCCCTTCCTTCTGCCTTTCATTGGTACTTGCAATTGTATATTTACCACATATGCTATCTGTTCCACCGATACATATTCTTCCCTTGTTAATTTATATCACTACTCTGATTTTTGTTGTGTTGTTGTGGTCATGTACGCAAGTATGTGTCATATAGAATTCCAGATATAAAAACTAATAGTGGAAACTTAAGTTAAAATACATATCATGATGAACAGAACCAATCAAACACTAAAGCTCTAATTTCAAAAAAATCTTTCTATTAAACAAATTAAGAGATTTAGTAACAGAAACTTATAGAGACACGTTCTTATAATTCAAGTTGGAAAGCAAACATTTTTCAATAAAAATATATAACTGATTATTTTAACCAATATATAATCAAATACAATTGCAATTAACAATTTCTAAAACTATATTCTACTTACTCCACTTGGTTCATATTCTCTAGTAAAATTAACTACGGATATAAATTTAATGATAATGTGATTTTCACAGACTACAGAAATATTCATACACATACTAATAATTATTGCTATCTTATCCTTTTTTATGATAATTAGAAAAGTTCATTAATAGCTGAATAATCTGAAATCACTGAATACATAATGAACTTCATGAAATGTAAGTGCTCACAGATGGAACTTTACCATCTTGCCCGAAGAAGCTCTTAAAATACAAGGAGTTTGGTGAAATAATTAGCTAGTTCCAGACTTCACTTCTAAAATTGCCTTCCACTGTTAAGCTGAGGCACAAATGCCTTGACTGTAACAAAATATCTTTGTGAGTCAAGGCTACGTCTACATTTCAAAAGGGGCATATAGTCAGTACAAATGTAACATTTCTCAGGATTTCAATGTAAACATTCCTAGGAGGGTTACATTTTCAAGGCTATCTCTGCCCTCTAAGTGCCATTATTCAGAGCACAAATCGTGCTGATCCCAGATTTTACCATTTACCATTTACACACACACATGCATACACACAGATTAAAAAAAGGCCTTTTACCATTTACACACACACATGCATACACACAGATATTGTGTACAAAAATGGGTAGATATATTAGAAATTTGAAGAATGAGAAAAAGTGAAAGAGAGGTCAAGGGAAAATAATCTCAGAACATGTGTTTAAAAAAAAAAAGTTTACAATCGATTTTAGATGTTTCAGTGTTTTTCTAATCAACTTGCCTAAGGTTCCCAAAAGTTTCTCTCCTGGTTCTTCATTGTCTCTAGCTTCTCTAGCCCTTACTCTTATCTCCTCTCTTTGGCTCATCTCAACAGTTCTACATTCTTCTATTACTCTGATTCAACTTTGGAACAACACCAGGCCCTTGAATCTCTCCCTGACCCCTAGAAGTTAGCAAGAGATAATTCCATACACAGCACACTCTCTAAACAGAATTCTGGTGCCAACTGTTAAATTTCTTCCTATCATGTTACATGCAGAGAGTAGTTAAGTAACTTATCTTAGATCACACAGCTAATGCTGTCATACTGGTTTCTAGAAATCTTTCCAAACATTTTTCCTTCCACTGAAACTGAAACTCATTGACATTCTGCTGATCACGAAAAATATCACCTAAAGTAAACATTAAAAAGAAGTCTGAGGAGGGGTGGTTCAGGGAAAGCCGGTACAAATTATTGGTCTGGTGGTCTCAGTATGTCACATGTCATTATAAGTCCTGTGTATAGATTCCTAATCCAGTGCCCTTGCTGAGTCAACCCCCTAATGTTTTCTCACTAGGGTACAACCCACTCTCAGTGGACCTGTACTTTAATATAGTCCTTCTTATTCTATCCACTATGTTTCTTTGTCTTGTTTTCATATTTTCTATATCCTTGTACCTGGAAAATTATTTGCTCTATGTTCCAATTTACCAAGTCTCTCTTCAGTTATGTCTAATACAATGTGTGCTCATTTCAACAATTACATTTTTCATTTCTAAAAGTTCTATTTGGTTCTTTTTCAAGGCTACCTAATTTTTATATTCTTTTATTGACTTTATCTTATTTCTTTTCTATAAAGATTTTATACTTAGTTATATACTGAATCTGACAATTCAAATACATTTTCAAGCATTTGTACCTGTAATTTTTTGTTTGCTTTTTGTCTCTGAAGACTCTCAATATTGATGTGTGAATTTCAGTGTTTCCTTATGAGCTTATATTTGTTTGGAAGTGACATATTAGAATTCTTGGAGCTTTCCTCTAGAAGAAATTTGTGTTTGCTTCTATTGGAAGCCAGGGGCTGCTAATGACCTGGGACCACATTAGGTTCCTTCTCAGGGCTTAATATGGGACACATTTACATGGTAAATCCAGAGATTGGTCTCCTGTTTTCAGCTTTGATATCTGAATTTTATACTTCACAGTGCTTGGTATGGTTTTAGGTCCGTGATTTTCTGTTTTGTGTTTGTTTGTTTGTTTGTTTGTTTGGGGGATAAGTACGGAGATAACCTTGGAGAGTTCCTTAATGAGCCCGTTAATGCATTTAAAAATATGTTTTATCCAAGAACGAAATGTATTCTAAGAGAGTTCTGAGTAGCTATTCTAGATATCACTCAAAGTAGCTTTAACTGGACGGAGCTACACTATTTCATTTATATCTCTCGACAACCCTCAAAGTAAATAATTTTATTCTCAATTGACAGGTGGGAGGTTAAGTAATTAATGTTACATAGCTAGTAAGTAGAAGCACATACTAGCGGTCTCACTAGAATTCAAACACAAATCTATTTAAAGCCAAAACCTGTGTTCTTCACCACTATGTAATACTGCATCTCATACACAAACTCTGACCTATATACTTTTAAAGGCATCTCTTCTCTATCTTCTACTTGCTATTAATTCCAATTTTAGCATCTGCCTTTTAATTCCCTTGTATGATGGCAGATGTTAGACAGAATTGCTATCAATAACTGCCAAACCTTGATGCAAACACTGATAAGCTGCTCTGTCTGAGTTTGTAGTGAAGAGAGTCAGCCAGCAGAATAGATACGAAGATTTTAGAAACAGAAGTTGAGACATGAGTCACATAGGATTTTAAAGAGAAACTGCTATAATCTTTGGACCCAAGTTATTTTCCTCAACACTAAGTTTTTTTTAAAAAAGTACACAAAGAAAATAAACAATCGTTCTCCCTGCTAGTATCTATTATTAAAACATTCATCTCTTCAGCTTAAGATCATAAAGTATTTTAACTGACATCAAAAGAGTCATTAAATTTCCTTTTAAAAGACACTTTAAACTAGAAATTCAGTTTGGAGGAGATTTTTAAATATATTTATTTACTTATTCATTCATTCTTAAACATATAGTGTGCATGTCCTGTATGCTAAACAACTTGCTGGGGTCTCAAGAGCATGGATAAGATTCTTGACCCCAAGCTGCTCACACCTATACTATTGCCTCTAATATGGAAACACACACATTCAGTACCCTACTGCTCTTTTTTATTAGCAGCGAACAACAATCATTTTCCCAAGTTGGAGCCTCAAAGTTTAAAAATGAATTCTTAATATCACAATAGTTTAATCAATTAAGTTCCAGTTTTTATCTTTTTTTTAAACAATCGTTTGCCTAAATATATCCTGAACTACTATTATGGGCAAAATGGCTAATTGAGTTTTCAATGCTACCACAAAACTGAGAAATAAACTTTGAGAACTCTCAACTTTTGTCATTCTCAACTTTTACTTCACGTTATCATATAATAACTCACACTGGGCCAAGTGAATTTTAAATCATTTGTGAGGAATGGGACCCTTGGAAATCATGTTAAAAATACATACACATATACATCCATGAAAATTATGTATAAATTTCAGAAAGGGTTCAGGGAATCCCTAAAGCCCTTCCTCAGACCCTAAGATCATAGGAATATCTGCTGACCGTGAGCAACTTTAGGGTATGAGTTGTGTCTCATTCAACTTTGTGTTTCCTGTTCCAGAGCAGATTTCAAAAAGTATTTGCTGATTCACCATTTTTATACCTTACAATGTGATGACCCCCCTAATTCTAGTAATCATCTGTCACTGTGCAAGTTTATCACAATATTATTGACTATACTCCCCTTCTCCTTTTCACCCATCTCCCCACCCCCTCCCTTCTGGTAACCATCCCTTTGGTCTGTTTCTGAGTCTGTCCTGAAACTCATATAACCAATATAAGATTGTATACCAACTATATTTATATACTTAAATTTTAAAAAGTGAGAAAATAAAAATAATTTTTAAAAAGTATTTGCCGACTGAACGCCTCTGCAACTTTGTTCTTGTGAAGCTCTCACTTTCATCTCTCTTCCTCTATGAATTTCTAAATCCTCAACTTTTACATATATACTTTTCTAAAACTTATTTGCTTGAGACTAATCTGATAATCTAAACAGCTATCTCTTTCCCAAACTCTACTTTATTATCCTTTTTCTACTTTACAAAAGAAAAGCATACCTCTTCTTATCCCAAATATTACAATTACGCATTGCCCAGAGTGTAAAAAAAAACACCAAGCCACCAAACATTTCCAAGATACACAGCTCCTAAGGGAGTGTCCTGTGAGAAAAAGCAAAAAGATCTTTATAAGAAATAGAAAGAGATTGTACCTTATTTTATTCAGGGGAACAAACTCTTAGCAATTCCCACCCCTTATTTACATATTGAAAAATTAGAATTCAGAAGTGAGATGATTGCATGGGGTTACATTTTAACACTTGAATTAAAAGGTAGTTGGCTTTTTCCTGACAGAAAGTTAACTCAATGAGACAATCTGACAAAGATCACTGAATTTGCTATGAGGACATGTAACATCAGAAGAGCTAAATCTGTACTTCTGAGATTTTGACAATATATATTTAAAGCATATGCACAATATATGATGTACTGAAAATACATACTTGCCAACAACTTAACTTTATGCCAAAAAAAAAAAATGATCAAGGAAATAATGATGTATTTAAAACATTCTTTTAAGGGGTATTTGAACAGTAGGTTAGATCTGGTATGTTGCAAAAGAGTAACCCGATGAGCAGATTCTTGCTGCTAGCCACCTACAAAACCCAGCAAAGAAAGGAAGAGGACAATATCAATTGAAGATTCAGCAGGCTCTACTGCTATATTAGAATAACCTCTCTTCTCCAAACTCATAAAAATGCAATCAGATGAATGTGACTGTAGAGCCCTTTCTAGTCTTGTATCGTAGGCATCCTAAGTCATCTTTTTGTTCTGGGTACTGTCAAGAAGAATGCACTTTATAGCTACTGAACAATTTATTACGAGAGTAGATCTCATGTTAAATGTTTTTACCAAACACACACACAACAAGGCAACTTTTGGAGGTTGGACGGACATGTTTATTACTTTAATTGTCATGACAGTATCATGGATGTATGCATATCTCCAAACTCATCAAATTGTATATATATATTAGATGTGCAGTTTTTTTATATCAATTATACCTCAATAAAGCTGATTTTCAAAAAATAAGAATGCACTCTAAACAAGATATCCTAACAGAAGCCACAGCAAAGCTCCTTCTTACTGAGAAAGTCTGTTAAATATATTAACAAACATTACCTTCTATAACCTTATTTTTGCTATCAAAATTATACGTGCCCCTCATATATATTTAATTTTCCTCAAACCTGTTTTATCTTGATACTGATATTTCCTAAGAGAATTCTATAGTGAAAACTCATAGTGCTTATTAACTCTCAATAGAAAATTTTTGTAAGAATCAAGGCTTTGAAGGACAGCTATAAAAATCAGTGGTACTTAGCATTTCCACTGCATAGCTTCATGCAATAAATTTAATTTTTCGTCACATGAAAGTGCAAGACACTGCCAATGTTTTGGGTTTGCACAGCTTTGAGAGAAGACTACAAGATATGAATAAAAAAAACCTTTTGAATCACTCTCCCTCCCCTAAGAAGAACCACTTGTTATTCAGTTTAACTTCCTATGTATGTGTCCCCAACTATATTGCTAATTAGTTTTATTTTTACCTTTATAAGAAATCCTACTACATATTTTATGACTCACTTTTTCTCAACATTAGGATTGTGAAGTTCATCCACTTTACTGTGGGTAGTTACAGTTCATTGCTGTAAAGCATTCCGTTAAGCGAACATATCTCGATTTATTTATTCATTCTACCGCTGACGCACAACTATTTTAGTTTTTAGCTACTATAAACAATTATACATTTCTCACTAATAATTACTGCTTTTTTTCTCTAGGGTATATTCTTAGGAATGAAACTATTGAAGCATGGAGTATGTGCATCCTAAACTCTACTAGATAATGTCAAAGGTATTCCAAAGTGGTTGTAACTATATTCACTCTAACTAGCATACATGACACTTTCTGTGGATCCACAGGTTCCTCAACAGTTGGAATAATTTCTGCCAGCCTGATGGATATGGAATGATATCTCATTAGGATTTGTATTTGCATTTTTCTGATTACTAATGAGGTAGAACATATATTCATTCATTTTTTTGCTATTTGGATTTGTGCTTGAAAGTCTGGATTAACTATTTGACTTCTTTTCCTATTAGGTTTTCTGTTTTTCATATTAAATTAATTTCTTTATAAATTAAATATGAAAGAGTTATTCATATATTCTGGATATGGGTTCTTCATTAGTTTTCTTCTACACTATGGCTGTACTTGCTCTAGTTTTATCATGTCTTTTTATGAATAAAAGTTACTAATTTTAATAAATCTAACTTATCAGTAGTTTCCCTTATAATTAGTGCTATTTATTTCAGAAATTACAAAGCTCATGTTGTTTTCTATAAGCTTTCTTGCTTCGCTTTTCAAAGTTAGGTCTTGACCATCTAGATATGGTGTTTGGTATAATGTATGAGGTAGCGATATAATTTCATTTTTTCCCATAAAGACACCTGTCTCAACATTGTTTTGAAAAGTTTGTCCTTTTCTCATTGATTTACACTATTACCTCTGTCATATATTAAGAGTCAATATGTATATGGATCTGACTGGGAGAAGGCTATTCTATTTAATTGATCAGTTTTGTTTTTTTTATCCCTGCACCAAAGGCACATTGTCTTAATTACAATAGCTACATAAGTCTTAATATCTTGTAGGGCACTCATCCAACCATTTTTCCTTCAAGAGCTACTTTGATATTCTTGGCTCTTTGCCTTTCCACATAGTTTTTTTAATCAACTTGTCGAGTTATACACACATGTACACACATCACTATTGGGGTTTTTATTGGAATTTCAGTGAATCTATAGATCAATTTGGGTACAACTGATGCTTTACAATACCAAATCTTTTAGTCATGGTATATCAGCACATTTAGTCAAGTTGTCTGAAATGTCTCAATAAAATTCCATAATTTTTCTATAGAGGGCTTGCTTTTCTGTGTAGTTGTTAAGTATATCATATTATTTGATGCTATTGTCAATGGTATGTTTTTCCTTATTTCACGAAATGGAATGGCTATATGCATTTTGATTTCGTATCCAAAAACATTGCTACATTGAATACATTTTTAAGTGAAAAAACATTCACTAACTTTTCCAAAATAATATCACTTGTGAAAACTCAACTGTCTCCTTGTGCAATACATGGATCACCTGGAAAGATCAAGTGGTGTGATGGTCACTGATTAGGAGCATGGGCTTTGCATTGAGACATGTCTGGGTGAAATCCCAAAATGATGACTAGCAGGTGTGAGTATGAGCAGGTGACTAAACTAACCACATCACGTTTTCTTTTCCTATAAATACACAAATTAAAAGACTTTCCACCTATTAGGATTGTTTTGAGGATTAAATGTCGCAATGCATATAAAGAACACATAACCTGGCACACAGAAATGTTGGCTAAATGTTGACCAATATTAATCATAATGATTTTTGCTTTCCTTGCATTTATTATTTATAATGAACTTAAGTCTTAACCAACATGATTACTTTTCCTCTTAAATATTTCATTTTTTTACCCTTTTTATCCTATAGTTTTTATAATTTTTCCTCAAAAACACAATCTCTATCTCTCGCTCTAAATTTTGCTCTATTCTTTTTTGCCTTCTTTTTAAAATATTACCACCAAAAAAAAAAAAAAAAAATCTTACCACCAACTCTACATATTTAGGTAGGAAAACGGAATCCTTTGCCCTTGAGTGTAATATGCTGAATGTTTCATTTTCCCTCCACAAGAACACTTATTCATTCTTAAAAATTATTTTATTCTTAACTCAAAATAATAGTTAAAGAATTATATTATGGTTTGCAAGATGTTACCCTTGGGGGTAACTGAATGAAGAGTACCTAAGACCTTCCCATACTTTTTCTACACCTTTTTGTGAATTTGCAATTATTTTAGAATGAATTTTTTTTAAAGAATTGAAGAAAAATATTTCTGTAAATTCTCTTGCCCCTCTGCTCATTCTCTTGAATTTGAGATAACTCCCCACCCCCCGCCAATTTAAAAACTGCAGTCTTAGGATTCCCAGAACCTCAACCAATTAACTGAATTAAAGAGACATCATTATTATTGCTGATTTTCTGTAATCTTCCTGATAAGACCCCATAAAAAATTAATTAATTGATTTCCAGTCAAGATGGTAGAGCAGGTAAATGCTATGCTCACCTCCTCCCCCAACCATATCAAAATTACAACTAAACTACAGAAAAATCATCATTGAGAACTACCTGAAGACCAGCTGAACACAAAGCTGATAACTAAGGATACACAGAAGCCAAGTAGAGACTGGCAGGAGGGGCAGAAACAGAATGGTGTGGGCCCACACTGAGGATGTGGTTAAAAATGGGAGGGATACTTCAGCTGCAGAGGTCCTCCCCTGACAGTTCCAGCCCCATACCCAGCTCCTCAGTCCAAGGCTTCAGTGCTGAGAAGAGAAGTCCCAATAACTTCTGGCTGTGAAAATCAGCGAGGATTTTGTCCAGGTGGAACAAAGAGCTGCTGGAGTCCCATGCATTCCTCTTAAAGGGCCTGTGAATAGATTTACTCAAGGATGAACTCACTCACTCTGAGCTTCAGTGCTGGGGCAGCAGCTTGAAAAGAGCCAGGGACATATGGGGAGGAAATGAATTATCTGGCTTCAGGGTGAGGGGGCTGGTGGGGCAGCTTTATCCCAGACAGAAATACTGGCAGAAGGTATTGTTTCTTTGCTGAGCCCTCCACGCACCAAGCCTACAAGCATAGGTGGCACTAAGTCTGAGTCTCCATCAAACTGGTTAACACCATTTTCTCTGCTCCCTGAGACCCCACCCCACCCAGTGTGCAGGCCTACCAAAGCTGCTTCAAGTGGCTTTTCCATATAAATGGACTATCTCAATTCATGATAAGAACTTTTCTAAAATCTCTCAATGGTTCACAAACCCCAAACAAAGAGCATCTGGCCTCAGCATGCCCCATATCTCTAGTTAAGTGGCTCCAAGCCCAACACTAGTGGCAGCCAGCCTTGTGTCACAGCTTAGGCTCTCCCAAGTACCTCCAAGCTCAGCACAAGTGTCATCCATCCGTAGATCACTCTGTAGGTTGTACCAGGTGGCCCCAGGCCAGGCACAGGCAGCAGCTGACTTTGGCCTGCAACAGAGCCCCCAAGAGGCTCCAGAACCAACACACCTGGTGGCTAGCTTTGGACCAGAGCACTACCCAACCACTTCCACAAACAACACATACAAAGGGCAGACTTGGCAGTCACCAGAGCCCCACTAAAGCAAATCCTGTTCCATGGGGTCAGCTCCTGCAAGACAGCTCCTCCACTGTAGTCATAGCCAGTCCTCATAGGCAGTCAGCCTGAGGGCCAATCTCACCCACTAATGTGCCAACAGCAACCAAAGATCAAGTACAACAGAAGAGCACAAACAACACATACAAGGGACACACCTGGAGCACCCAGCTTGGGTGATCAGAGAGATTGTGCCATTTGGACTCACAAGACACATACTACATGAGTCCACTCCACCAAGCCTGGGAGACACAGCAGCCCTACCTAATACATAGAAATAAACAGGAAGGCAGCCAAAATGAGGAGACAAAGAAACATGTCAAGACAAGGAAACATGTCCCAAATGAAAGAACGAAACAAAGCTCCAGAAAAAGAGCTAAACAAAATGGAAACAAGCAATCTGCCAAATGCAGAGTTCAAAACACTGGTTATAAGGATGCTCAATGGTTTCAGTAAGAACTTCAACAAAGAGATAGGAAACATAAAAAAAGGACATAGAAGTGATAAAAAATAATCAGTTAGAAATGAGGAATAAAATAACTGAAATAAAGAATACATTAGAGGAAATCAATAATAGATTAGATGAAACAGAAGACTGATCAGTGATTTAGAAGTTAAGGTAGCATAAAACATCCAATAAGAACAGCAACGAGAAAAAAGAATCCAAAAAAACGGAGACAGTTTAAGGGACCTCTGGGACAACATTAAGTATACCAACATTCACATCACTGGGGTACCAGTAGGAGAAGAGAGAGAGCAAAGAATTGAAAACATATTTTAAGAAATAATGAGTGAAAATTTTGCTAACTTGGAGAAGAAAATAGACATAGAAGCCCAGAAAGTGCAGAGTCTCAAACAAGATGAATCCAAAGAGGTTCACACCAAGACACATAATTAAAATGCCAAAGGTTAAAGAAAACAAGAGAATCTTAAAAACAGCAAGGGAAAAGCAGTTACCTACAAGTGAGCTCCCATAAGACTATCAGCTGATTTATCAGCAGAAACTTTTCAGATCAGAAGGGATTCGGAGGAAATACTGAAAGTGACAAAAGCAAGGACCTACATCCACAATTACTCTACCCAGCAAAGGTATCATTTAGAATCAAAGGTCGGATAAAGAGCTTCCCAGACCAGAAAATGCTGAAGTAGTTCATCATCACCAAACCAGTATTACAAGAAATCTTAATGAGACTTCTTGGAGAAGGAGGAGGAGGAGGA
>NW_006436288.1:7204577-7235053 GCF_000325575.1 Pteropus alecto
GTGAGGGGAGGAAGAAGAGGAGGGAGAAGAGGAGGGAGAAGAGGAAGAGAGAAAGAAGAAGAAAAGATCAAAAATATGAATAACAAAGCAATAACTATATACCTACTAATAATCATTTTAAATGTTAATGTATTAAATACTTCAATCAAAAGACAAGAGTGGTTGAATGGATAAGAAAATAAGACCCATACATATGCTGCCTATGAGAGAACCACTTCAGATAGAGAGATACACAGACTGAAAGGAAATGGATGGAAAAGATATTTTGTGAAAATAGACACACAAAAAAAAGCTGGAGTAGTAATACTTCCATCAGACAAAATAGACTTTAAAACAAGGGCCATAACAAGAGACAAAGAAGGACCCAGCAATTACACTTCCGGGTATTTATCCAAAGAAAACCAAAACACTAATTTGAAAAGACATATGCATCCCTATGTTCATCTCAGCATAATCACAATAGCCAACATATGGAAGCAACCTATGTGTACTGATAGATGAATGGCCAAAGAAGAAGTGGTACATACAGACAATGGAATATTAGTCAGCCATAAAAAAAGAACAAAATCTTGTCATCTGCAACAACATGGATGGACCTAGAGGGTACTATGCTAAGTGAATCAAGTCAGACAGAGAAAGACAAATACCATATGAATTCACTTATATGTGGAATCTAAAAAACAAAATAAACAAGCAAACAAAACAAACAAACTCATAGAACAAATCGATGGTTAGCAGATGGGAGGGGTAGGTGGATGGGTGAAAAAGGGGAAGAGATTAAGATGTGAAAATTGCCAGGTATAAAAACAGTCATGGAGATGTGAAATACAGCACAGAGAATTTAGTCAATAATATTACAGTAACTATGTATATCAAACAGGTACTAGACTTATCAGGGTAATCACTTGGTAAGTTATATAAATGCCTAATCGTTTGTTGTACACCTGAAACTAATATATTGTATGTCAACTGTAATTAAAAAATAAAAATTGTTTTTAAAAAATAATTTTAAAAAATTTAAAAACAAGAATTGAGTGAGAGTCAATAACTAAACTATAGGAGATTGATGTTTTGTTTTCTCATTCTACGTTAGCTATATCAACTAACAAATCACACTGAAAATTGAGTATCAAGCAAATTTTTGGTCTTTTATTTACTGACTCACAAATTTGACTAGCATTCTTAGTTTCCAGTGACATTTTAAAAACTAATTGTTCAATATGAAAGTGTTATACATATATTCACTAACAACAAAATAGACATCATACAAAAATGAACAGAAAACTAAAATTCAAATTTTAGAGAAAGTCAAATCATCTATGCAGCATTAAATTCAAAACTAAAGGAAATAATCTGGAATACAGAAATAAACAAAAATACAAAACTTTTAGGTCCAATAACAGTTGTGATGAAATTTAAGAGGACATCACATTCCATTAAAAAGAAAGTGCTGCTTTGAAAATAAAATAATAAGACATATAAAACAAAAGCATGATTTTAAAAAATGGAAGTGATAAGCTACATAGCAGAACAGACATAACTAAAATATGATTTAGTGAGCTGAAAGGGATTATTCATGGGACACAATACATCAATATACACACACACGAGATTCTATTGTACAAGAAAAGAGTTAGAAGTCATGGGTAATAGATCTAGAAGTTCTAATATCCACTAAATAGGAGGATGAGAAAGAAAGGGCAAATACAATGAAGAAGAGAAAATGATCAGACACATAAGAGAGGGACTGTCTAATCTGTCCTACTTCAAGTACATCATGAGGAGACAGAATTCTTTGGAAAAGACAATAATGCTGGGAAAAGTAGAAAGCACCGGGAAAAAAGGAAGACCACGTGTGAAATGTATTGACTCCATAAAAGAAGCCATAGGCATGAGTCTACAGTTTCTGAGCAGAGCTGTTGAGGACAGGACATTGTGGACATCGGTCATTATAAGGTCACCAGGAGTTTGAGCCAACTCAACGGCACACAACACACACATATATATATATACACGTATACATACATATGTCATACAATTCACTATAATAAATCTATTATGTAAGTATTATTATCCCTGCTTTACATGTGAGAAAACTGAAGGAAAAAGTGTTAAGTAACTTAGCCAAGTTCACATAGCTGGTAAAGGCGCAAACAGTGAATAAAACCAAAATCATCTTGCTTTCGAGTAGACTCTTAACCACTAAATCCTCAAGTCTTCCAACTAAAGAACCTCTCATTAATGTACTAAGCAACATTAATTTTAAAAGACCCACTCTAAGATATATGTTGGTAAACTGTCTTAATTAAATGATAAAAAGAAACTTTTAAAAGCTTTTAGTGGCAATAGGAAAGAAAGTTTTCCCTGAACATAAAATAGATCCCCATTAGCCTTCTAATTGACAACTGTGGGTGTAAGAAGATAACAAAACAATAGCTTCAAAGTTCAAAGTTCAAAGAAGAATACATGAAGCATCTGGAGAAAGTTTATCTATGTTAATTATGGTTATTTTCAAATAATTAGGTTTGCGTGATTTTTTTCCCTTCTTTGTTCTTTTTTGTTTTAAATTCTTACAGTGAGCATAAATTTTTGTTGAAAAACAATAAAATTGTTATAAAAATAAATATATTTACATAGACTAAATTTCTTAAATATGAAAAATGAAACTATAAATGTACTAGAGAAATACAGTATAATGTTTTCTCTTTGGAGGGACTGTAGATAAAAAAGATCATCCAAAGAAAGATTGTTTTATAAAAAAAAAAATTCCATAAAGGAAAAGACTAACAGATTTTGTTGTATAAAAATGTTAAATTCTGATAGAATAAAAGTTAAAATATATGTGACAGACTAAAAGGAAATATTTGTTACATATATAGCAAACAAAGATATAATATCTATAATATAAACAGTTACCATAAATCAACAGAAAAATATTTTTTAAAAAGAAAAAAATACAAAATGAACAAAAATACAAACAGGCAATTCACAGAAGAAATACTAATAGCCAATACTCATTCAGCCCTTCTTGTATTCAGAAAAAAAATACATTTTAAGTAAGTAAATAATGTACCATTTTTCACTATACAAACTGACAAAAATTTTAAAGATTAATAGTACGTACTGTTTTCAGTATTAGAAAACAGGCAGTGTTATCTATTACTGAAGAGAAAGTAAATGGAACAGTTTGGAACTGTAATTTCACAATACGTCAAAATTTAAAATTGGTTGTGTTTCTAGACGTCTATGGGACTACTTATTTAGGAACCAAAACAAGTAATGCAGCTTTGTTTATAAAGTGACACACAAGTGCTATTCACTTGGATAAGACTTCTTTAGATGACAAATACCAGAGCCCTGAATGTCTAGATATTTCACTCTTAAATGCTAGCTACACGGGGGAGTCTAAAGGCAATGTTGGACTTGTCTTTTTACAGAGATTGAGTCATTCTCCACAATGAAAAGTCCTTGGAGAAAAGGCTGATAGTTTACTACTAATGGGCTTCATCAACTAGAGACTGCCCCAGAAGCTCCCACAACTGCTGCCAAGATTTCTGGAATCATACTAGAGAATTTTCTGTCTGCTTTCCCAAATATGATTGAATATAATGCAATTATAATTATCATATAATCATACACTCCTGTACATTCTGACAATATTGCTATTTTTATGCATGCATATGCAGTAGATTGGTCATTTCTTTTTTTTTTTTCTTAACAAAATTGATATTAATTCTGTTCACCAACAAATCAGAAAGTAGGAACTGAGTAAGCAGGATATTGTGTTGCTGCTTTGAGCAAAACAGTGTATCCTCATATTATTTCTACCATCTCCAAAGGCAAGAAATAGAATCCCAGAGGAATTCTATAGTGTTTGGATTCTCATAATTCCGCCTAATTTATTTACGATTCCCTTCTTCACCCTTCATGCCTGTGAAGATGATTTTCTTGGTTTCCCAAAATGAATTGCGCTCATTGCCTTTAAGATGCTAAATACTTCAAAAGCCTTCCTCCTTAGTTCCTCACCAACATAAGTCATAAATTCTTACCTTTGCCGAATTATGCTGGGGTTAGCTGTCACTAGATGACTTTTAGATCCAACATCTTTAGTGTATTCACTTGATAAGGGAGGAAGATTGCATCTAGAAAAATAACAAACATTTTAGAAAAATTTATCTACTTTAAAATCAAGTCAATTCTCATGACAAATAGGAGTTTTTTAGTCTAGCTCAATTTAAGAATAACTTTTATCGCTTTTCCCTTTTAATAAACATTAGATTACTATCAGCATCATCAAAACGCTGTCATAAAAACTAGTCTTGTTTTAGATGAAAAAATGACAGCTAGAGGAGTAAATGATCTATGAAGACACATAGCTAGAATGAATTTATTCCATTCAAAATATTTTTGAGGTGGTAGGACAGGGAGTATTAGACTTGAAATTAGAGCTCAGGAGGGTGTGGTACACTAGAGGACACAAGACATACAGTGTTCTTTGAATACTCATAAACCTCAAGAGACAGGGAGGAATTGTATTTGTGTTTTTCTTTTCCCAAATTCTAAATCATAATTGTACATTCAATGCAACTCTGCCACCTAAATTAATGCACGTCCCACTTTTGTGTGCATGACCAATGTATGGGTTGACTACTGGTGATGTCATATGGTATGGCCTGTAAAGAAACACAATGATTCTCCACCATCCTAGTTTAGCAAGGAGAAAGAATATAGGTGATATTTTCTTGGTGATAGAAATTGCTTTCTTTCCCTCCCTTCCTCTCTCTCGCCCTTTCTCGCCCTTTCTCGCTCTCTCTCTTGCTCTCTCTCTCCCCCCCTTCCTCCCCTCTCTCTCTCTCTCTCACACACACACACACACACACACACACACACACACACATACACACACACACCATTCCTGCCCTCGTTGCCTTCCTTGGCCACAATGTCTTATGAATGTTTACAATGGAAAAAAGGAAACTGAAAATCCTAATCCTATGGCTTTCTGCCAGTGGGACATTAGACAAGTTAATTCATCTGCCTGCCCTCAGTTTCCCCATTACACAAAACAAAGACTTTTTCTCTCTTAATAAGGTTGTCGTAAATATTAAAAGAAGAAATGTATAAACAGTCCCTACCTCAGTGTCTCACACATAGTAAAAGCTCAAAAATATCACATACCAGAAATAGCATATAAATATAATTAAATATACATGCATTATTTATGACATCCCCAAATGAGTCTATAGTTTCCATTAGGTTTACTTTTACTACTGTGTTCTCATTTCTCCTTTCCACCCATAAATCTAACTTGACTCCTACCACATCAGGGCATTTCTAATTTTTTATTACTTCAACAAACTAAATTATTGTTTATCTGTAGGTAAAGAGATCCTATGAATCTTAATGTCTCTGCCAGTTCCCCAACTAATAAATTTTCCATATAAATTTTCCCCAGGACATGGAATTGTCTGGGCACCCACTCAGCCTACCATCTCTAGTTCCCTAATGTCTTACATATACCCTGTGACTCCTACCACATTGGGGTGTCCTGGGTGGAAACCTGTCGCAGTCAATTTGGAATTTTCCCTTCATCTGTTCTTTGGTAATGAGAAGCTGGTTCTTTTGGCAGCTACCCACAGATTAATTAGTCAGCTAGTCAGTGACTTTTGCTGAGTGTCCACTGAGAACAAACATAGTGAGCATTGTGGAAAGCCCAGGTGAAGCCAAGTTGCAAAGCCTGATCTTGAGGTGTCTCCCGTCTAGCGGTTGCACCACATCTCATGTGGTTTCTGAGGACCCTTGTGAGGGAGTAAGCTTATGAATTAACAACCAGGCTCATCTGGCACTGGTGCTGGATGTGGTCTTGAGATTTAACTGATCTTTGCAAAGAGAAAAATGATTTCTGGGGTAAAACACAGGGTAAAATTTGGACAGTTGTCTCTTGAAAAAGCCTTGATCTTGATGGTCCTTGTAACATCTGAGAACTAACCACTTTATATTAAAACTATGGACTCTAAATATTGCCAGGGAGTGCTGTCAACCTACTTTGCCATTATTAAATGAAAGAAGCTGGTTCTCATGAGTAAATACTTTGCTTTTCTATGTGTTCCTTGCAAGTAGAACCAAAGTTCATATGTCTGGGTTCTTTCATACCTCCTACCACAGAGTAAAAGCTCAAGAAAAACTTGTGGATATTGTCAAATTCTACAGCAGAGGGAAATGCTTAAAACAATGAAGATACTATTTTATAAATGCATTCCTAGAAAACAATAAAGTTCATTTTGGTATGAATATCTGTTTTAAGTTCTTCTGCATAAACTTTCTCTTCAAGTGCAAATGTCTGTGACACTTCCCTGTAGCTCCTTTCTTAGAAAAGGCACACTATAATCTAGCTCCTCAGCTCCTAAATTGATAATTACATAAATTTACATAAAATGCACATTTGATACAGTCAAATTGTTTTTTAATAAGGCATAATTGTGTAGAAGTGTTTCAAACTTGCATTATCACTTATTGGCACAATTAGCAGAGATTGATGGCTGAAGTATCTTAGTAACTGTGCTCATGATCCTAAAAGATATGATCACAGAACTGATAAAGAATTAAATATTCTTTGAATTGGAGGAGGGGGGATGGAGGTAAGTAGGCAATAGGCTCGATAGAGAGGAATCTTTAAATAGAAAAAAATCATAAAATTACTTTTTAAATTTTACATATACTTAAGTATGCAAAACATGATATGAGCATAATTCGAGGCACCAAAATTATGTTGCCCTCACTTGTGTCCCTGATCCACCCATGTCCTCTCCAAGATGCAAGCACTCATTTCTCTTATAGACCTTCAGATACGTTTTATTCAACTATGTTATTTTAAAGTTTTTGGTTATAAAACAGATGTTTACTTTGAAAACTGGGAAATCGACTTTTAGCATTGAAAGATGTATTTGAAAACGTATAAGCAAAGAAAATTATGGAAGTGTTCTACCCTAGTCCTAGAAGACATTTTGAACTATAACCTGGTATATACCTGAGTACAGGTAAAGCTATTTTGGGATATCCTCTTTTGCTGTAACTGTCCATGCACCCTATAATCTAGAACCAGGCATATTATGTAATTTCTAATCGTATTTACTCACTAAATGTTTAATGCTGAAAATAAGCTACTATCTCAATTTTGTAAGGGTGCCCAAAAAATTGTGTATTAAGCAGCCATTTATAAGTAGATCCATAAATGGGCAAATAAAAATAATTTTAAAACAATTTACCACTGTAAACCATAAACAAAGCTTTTTAAAATTTTAAACGTGTTATGAAATAGCACTATTCTTGAAATTAAATTAAAGGCACATGCACACATAGGTCTAGTAATGATGCTATCTTCTTCGAATTCTTTTCAATCCTCACTGCCTTCCTTTAATTTCAATTCTTGAAATTAAATTAAAGGCACATGCACACATAGGTCTAGTAATGATGCTATCTTCTTCGAATTCTTTTCAATCCTCACTGCCTTCTTTTAATTTCAATTCTTGAAATTAAATTAAAGGCACATGCACACATAGGTCTAGTAATGATGCTATCTTCTTCGAATTCTTTTCAATCCTCACAGTATTGTGTGAATACTGTGCTGGGCACTCTCATCACAGGAACTCATTAATTCTGAACTTGAATATATCAACACCAAATTACGTATAATGCAAACTTAGTCTCATATATTTACGATAAACATGGCCCGACTAGATAACCCCCTAAGATACTTAGAACTAGTCTTCCACATGTTACATTTAAAATATTCATCTTCCTAAATGGCAGTGGCACATCCATATATGTACTCGGGAATAATATAAAAACACATTTATCATGCTGCCTCCTTCTACATTGCATTGAGACTTCCTGAAGTCACTTAACTTCCCTGAATCTGTGAGTATATTATTATCCATTCCTTCTTCCTTACATAGTTTTTGAAAGACCAAATAAATGTATAATCGAGAGTAATTTGGAAATTTACTCTAAACCACATGAACTGTGTTACATTTATACAGTATTCATACAATCACAGATAGAATCAGTATTTCTACAGCGGAAAGGCTTAGGACTTGTCCGCTCCCACTTCCTCACATAGCTTGGAAAGCTGAGCACCAGCAAAGATAAAATGACTCGCTGTACATCACAGAACTAATTTGTGGCAAGCGCCTGCCTTCCTACCCCTATTTTCTTTGCTGGCTTCTCAGCCTCTCCTTAATGCCAACGTAATGAGATGAATACCTGAATGTCGCCCAGGGTCTTCTCTCTTCTCTTCTATCTATGCTCTCTAGATGATTGTATCCACTCCTACAGCCTTAATACGTCTCCAGCCCCACCTCAAGCCATTCTCATGGGTCATGACACTGGCAGTATTTGGTGTCCTTCCTACATTAAAGTCTAACAGGCTGTTTCTGCACTGGGAGTGGAATGACTCAGCCCAGACACCACTTCTCCTCAGAAAGTCCCAGCTCCCCTCTCTCTCTGTCTCTCAGTTGCCCCCATCATAGCACTAGCACATCTCCAGGTTCTAAGGCCATGACAGGATTGTTCAACATACCATTTACAGAAGCAGCTAATACAGTGTAGATGCTCAATAAACAGAAGTTACATTGACTTGAATAAAGAGAACTCTTTTTATCTTCTCCATTTTCCTGTAGTTCAAATGTATTCCCAAAAACATAACAGTATTTGCAATGGAGAGAAATTGCAGTCCTATGCTGGAAAAACTATGGCAGGGCATCTCCCTGCAGGAAAGATGAATGTAGAAAGATCTCCCCACTCTGCTGCAGGCTTCGCCAATGAGATGACAAGTCTTTCAAGAAGCCCATCTCCTGTTCTCTAAGAGGGTACTGGGCCCTCCCTCATGTACATGGCTTCCCTTGAAACACTCTCAAATAGAGTCTAGACTCTCCCCTACTCCATTTAGCTCAGAGCTCAGAGGTGATTTAGTGTTCTCTTGGCTACCTTTTGCCATTTAGACCATTACCTATTATCCTTAAAAATGAACACAAAATACAAATACCCCTCCCTCTTTTGCTCAGCTTTCCATCCTCTGTGTTGCTTGGGCCTCAGCCTTCCTGGCCCTGGAGCCTGTAGGTACCTGGTTCATAGCCATTCCCACCTGGGGGAGGCTTTAGAGCTCAGCCGAAAGACCCTCCACAGTCTAGCCTCGACGTCCCTTCACTTCTTCAGTAACAAATGTCCTCTTTTTCTACAACAGTCTGAGCATCCCTAGAGAAGCTAAGCTCGAAAATCATATACTCCAGTGGGCCATTCTTTGACTTTAGTTCTTATCATTCCACTTTTCTCTCATTCTTCCCACCTGTCCCCTCCAGGCTCTGACCCTATCACTTGGCCCCATGTGGCTCCCTTCCTTTCTCCTTCACACTTCTCAGGGCCCACTTCCTATCCAGCCCAGACACCAAATGTGTCACTTCACACACTCTTTAGCTAGAACCTTCCACATTTTGTCACCCCCCCCCCATCCTTCTTACTTTTCATCCAGACAACTCCAACTTTGTGTCAATCCAATCACTTGCTATCCTCACTTCTGGCCAAAATCACCCAACGGTACAGGTTGGTGCCACAACAGTGTGATGTTCTCTACCCTTGGCTGGATGTGTGTCACAGCAATTCCTTTACATGTCATGGCAGAAGCTTCATGTTTTCCACCAGAAGTGACGTACACATCATCGCTCTACTCAGTCCTTTTTCCAAGCTTCTTCCTTGCTTGGAATTTATTCTCCTTCTTTCCTTCAGTTTTCTTAGTCAAGCACAGATCAAATCCCTCTTCAAATCCCACCCACTACTTGCAAACGCTTTTGTGAAAAATGAAGAATGGGCATAGAATGAAATGAATAGATTAATATGTTTATGCATAGAGAGTTAGTCTTTGGAACAATTTTCAAAGTTTTAATCACCCGAATGTGTAATCTAAAATAAAATCTGCATGTTTCCACTTCTGAGATCTGCCCACAACCTCTGAGTCTTTCTTGGCTTTGTACTTTCTTGAGGCACGTTCCCTTGCTCCCCTGTCCCTCTCCTGAACTTACTTGTATGTGAACTTGAAGGGAAGCTAAAGAGCAGCTACAACTGATTAATCACAAGTGACTAGTTTCAAAAGGCCCTGGGGCTGTTGGAGGGGTGGGGAAAAGGAGAAAAAGCAGAGGCCGAGCTGTGGGTGCTCTTACCGCATGACAAAATTTGCTTCATCTATTTGACGGCCACAGCCACTCTTCTTCAGAATCCCACCATTTCCCACCACCGCACATTTCTTCAAGGGCAGCTGGAATGG
Source organism: Pteropus alecto (assembly GCF_000325575.1). NCBI lineage: Eukaryota > Metazoa > Chordata > Mammalia > Chiroptera > Pteropodidae > Pteropus > Pteropus alecto. Next base: position 7,214,893 of record NW_006436288.1, read on the forward strand.
GGTTGCCTAGCAACAGAAAACAAGGCGGGTTTTCACTGCAGAGAATGCACAACTGCTCACGAAACCATTGTTTACAGCAGACCCTTTGGAGGAATTTGACTGAAGACTGGGCTGAGTGAAGACAGTATGTAGAAAGAAAGATGCAAGAAGTTTGTAAGGAAAAAACTAGCCTGTTCTTTTGAAATTAAAAAAAAAATTAACTCCCTGAAGTATATATAAATATAACTTTTTTTTTCATTATCAAATTGGCCATACATTTAGTACAAGATGTCTGCTTGGGAAAGTAGAAAAATCCAAGCTACATATAGGATTATTTTTAAAGCATTAAGCTGAGAACAAACTCAGATGAATCCTATTCCCCTAGTTGAATGCAATTTCATTCATTCATACAACCAGCCATTCACTCAGCAAATGCTGCTGAGTGTTTTCTACACTAACTCTTGAGGATAGATACAAGGATACAGAAGTCACAGGCCTCAGGATTCACAGTTTGGGACATGAGGAGAGTACAAACATATATACTTATGTAACAGACCCTAATATAATGCTGAAATTACTGTAGAACAGGTATGTTCCAAATGCTGTGGAGAATCCTATAGAAGAGCAAGAAGGTATTTCTGCCAAGCTGACTCAAGGCAAGCTTTCTCACTCAAGATAAATCTTAAACGATGAGCAGGATTCTGTCAGGCAGAGAAAGCAGTATAAATAAAAGCATGAAAGTATGCTGAGAGCAAATGCTGTGTTTATGAGCAACTAAGAATTCTGGGTGGGTCTGTCTAGAAGTTAGGAGGCACTGAGGGGCAAGTGACTTGTGCTGAACCAGACAGCATGTGACTTTCTTTCTGCAAACATTGAGCTGGACTGCAAAGAAAATGTTCACTGTACCTGAGTGTTCCCTGAAGTGCTATTTATAGTACAGGGAATATCAAAACCCAGCAATAGCCCCTGAAAGTAAAATGCGTCATTCAGCCTCTTTTAGCTGGATCAGCAAGAACCACCAGGTACAGAATTTCCTGCTTGCTGAAACAATGCATAATGGTTGGAGTTCTTTGGGAGAGAACCTTACTATATATAACTGGTACATAAGATAACTATACTGGTATTAAGTAGGCCATCCCAGATGAATCCGAAGTAAATAATATGGATTATATCAAAAGAATAAATGGAATAAATACGTAAACGTATATTATAAAGGTCTTACATAGGCATAAAACAATTAAACCAGAAAAAAAAATACAGGAATCTTCGTGGTCATTAGTAATTAAGGTAGGCACCTTATGCAGCAAAAGAAGAGAATTTTACTTCCATGATTTCTGATGTGTAAAAGGAACAACTAAAGCTATGAAAATATAATTGACAAAGACACAGTACTTAAAGTGTAAAGTCTAAGCATTTGCCAACAGAGAGTTGAGAATTCTCTGCATGACCACCACAGAGACCGGTCCACTCAACTCCAGAGCAAGACACACAGAGGGCAGAGGCCAGCACTCTAACAAATCCAGGATGATTCAGGATGATCTGTGGCATTTTTCTCAGTCACTCTAGAAAGGAGGGTTTGAAATCGACACTGGAGACACATTAGTTAGATCTATAATTTATTAGATATAGATTTAACTGTTGGTGCTCATTTATTGCACAAGTATTTATTAAGTGCTTACTATATTCCAAGCATTCCCACAGAGCTTACATTATAGTGGGGAAATGGAAGATAAATAAGAATAAATAATTAAAATGAACAGTAAGTCAGGTGGTGATATGGGCTATAGAAAGAAAAAAAAAACATTGGCATTAAAAGATCAGGAAATACTTTTGAAGGGAAACTGCAATTTAAGTAGGGTGGTCAGGGAAGAACTCAAAGGAGACATGTAAGTAAATTCCTAAAGGAGATGAGGTAGTGAGACATACAGATATCAGTGGAAACCACTGATGCAGACCTTCAAACATTCCTGGGGTTTGAAGAAAGAGCAAAGAGAACATTGTGTCTGGCAATGAGTAAGCAAGGGAGAGAGAAGTAGGAGGGCAGAACAGAGAAATAACTGTTGGGGAGGTTGAGGAAAAAATTCTATAGAGCCTTGTAGGGCATGGAAAAGACTATGAGTTTTATTCTAAGATGGGAATCAAGTCAATGAATGGTGAGTAAAGGAGTGGCAAGATGCCATATTTTGGAACAATCACTCTATTGCTGTGTAAATAGGCTGTAAGATCTCATGGGCGGAAAGAAACAGACTGGTTAGGAGTTTCCTGTAACACAAAGTAGAGATTTTGGTGGTTTGGACTTCGGTGACAGCAGTGAGGGTGGTCAGAAGCAAGCAGATTTGCTGATGCAGTGGAAATAGGGTAAGAGAAAACGAGAGAAATCAAGAATCATGCCAAGGCTTTTGGCTTGAATAACTTTAAAAGATGGACCTGCCATTTTAGTGGGATATGGAAGAACTACAAGAGGAGCAGATTTGAGCGGAATAATTTGGAGCTCAATTTTAAATATGTTAAGTGTGAGATGCCTATTAGACAGTTAAGTGACAATGTCAGGTAGGCAACTGTACGTATGAGAAAATAGTTTGGAAACTGATCTTTCCTGGAGATAGAAAATTGGGAGTGATCAGCATACATACAGTAGGTATTTAAAGTTAGGAGACTAAATGGTGTGAAATGAATGTAGACAGAAAAGAGAAGAGGTCTAAGACTCGAATCCTGAGGCGCTCCTCAGGAGACTGAGGAGAAATCAGTAAAGGAAGTTAAAGGAGAGTGGCCAGTGAAATGGGAGATAAAAACGGCAAAGTGTGGTGTCCTGGAAGCCACAAGTGAACAAACATGTCTCAAGAAGGAAGGAAAATATTACATCAAATGCTTGAGAGATTAAGAAAGAAAACAGCTGAAAATTGCCACTGGATCTAGCAACACTGGTCACCTTAACAAGGACAGATTTAATTCAGTAGTGAAGACAGAAGACTGGTCTGATTCAGTGACTTATACTGTATATTTGCATATCTGTTTGAATATATTGTGGTTTATTTGAAAAGTGTGGGTTGATTCAACCTCAACTAAAATATAGTTTGCTTTGTAAAAGTCAGTTTAAATGCCCCTCGTTGTTATTAGAGAGATTCTTGAACCAGATTGACTGGTGAAAATCTGGGCCCCAAACAAGCAGATCTGGGGAGTGGTAGCAGCAGCAGCAGCATAAAGCTGGGTACAAACACTGCCTCCTAACTTTCAGGTTGTGGGATAATGGGGTTTGGGGAGTAGGTTGTCAGGTCCCTCAGCATTCCACTTCTTGTCTCTAAAATTGCACGAGATTTCATAAGGTTGTATGAGGTGACGTATGTAAGACATCTTGCCAAACCACCGGCTTCCTTCCCCTTTCATCCCCTTCTTCCTTCCAACAAAGTTTACTGACATGTTCAAGCCACAAAATACCTAGATGCCATGGGTTTCGGGGAAAATGGTACAATAGTAATTTATCTAACTCTATCTTACTAATTAGAATAATTTTATTAGCAGAACATTTAACTATTATATCCACATACTATTAAAAAGTTTTTAAAGCCCTCCAACAAAAGTCAATGAGAGGGAAAAAAACCATTTCTAACTTTTTTGTAATACTTGTTTGCTACTTGGTAATACTTGTTTGCTACTTCTTCATTTGGTCTACTGCTAGCCCTCACACAAGCAATTTCATTTTAATAAATATTTCTTGAGTGCCTGAGTGTATTCTTCTGGGCACTGTAATACATCGATTAACAATAAGACCTCACTAAAGCTTTACAGAGAGGAAAATTTTAATTGAGAAAACATTGTGGAATTTGTTTAACTAATTGAGATAACATCATTATTCTATTTTAGAATACATCTCAACTTGGCAATGGTCAATGATTACCAGAATAATGAATGAACAAGATGTTCTCTTTTTTGGGTATATTACATATATAGAAAGAACTTTTGGTCATCCACTTTAACATGAATATTATAATTTTGTCAAGGAGTATTTTTATTAAGGCACTGCATCCCTTCTTTTCAAACGTGTCTTCATTCATCCATGCAAAAAAAAAATCTATTGGATCTGAGACTATAATACAGTACAACACTTCCCCTGCTAACCTTAAAAAATACTACACTAAACGAAAGGATGAATTATGCAGATTGACTAACAACAAGCTCAAAATATTGCGCGACCACAAGTTAATTTTGTGGATCTCTGTCCAAATGTTTTCACTATCACTGTGCCCATCTGCTAATGGCCATCTTCTTAATTATCATATTATACTAACCATCTAGATTCATATTCTGGTTTGCCAGGTCCCTCAAAATCTCAGTGCTTCATTGGAAGTCAGGCATGGTAATAACTCTCCCATCCATCTCCCAGTGTGATTATAAGAATTAAATAAGGTGAGGTGTTGAACATCATCAGGTATCTCTAAAGTCCTATATCAACATATATTAGTACATTATTATACACTAAAAAATTAAATTCTATAAGGAAAAATTATCATTATATTGATAGACCACTGTGTCATTTATCTTTGTGTGAGATACTTTTAATTTCAAAGAGTTATACAGAGTTTTAAAAAATATTTTTTATCATTGGCCTTTGAGGGTATATCTACCACTTCTATCAGTTAATGAGTTTTTAATTGTTCATTTTTATATGAATCATTACAGGTATCATATCTTTTGCTTAACACATTACATCCAAACAAAGCACAGATGAGATGATCAACAATTTGCTTAATAAGTTAATTATTAATCAGCAGATTTATGTTGAGCATCTAATCTATTTTCAATACCTCATGTAAAGTGGTATTTCCTTACTGTCATAATGAATGTGTAATTTAATTTCTAAACTTAAAGAACAAACATAAGCCTAACCATTATCTAAAATATGAGCCTATTAATAAAGCCATATGAGGCTATTAATAAAGCCATTCAGAACCTTGCTTCTCATATACCCCTTATCCTTAATCATCATCCACTGCCTACGTTGCCCATGCCTCTCCTTAAATAGTCCAGATGTCTAACTTCTTTTTTTATTCAATAGCTATTTGTTGAGCACCTATTATAGACCAGAAGTTGTGATGGATGCCAAGAATGCGTTGATGAACAAAACAGACATGTACCCCACTTGTGGAGCTCACATTCTAACAGGAAAAACAGAATTTAACAAATATGATAGAGCAGAGTACTTTAGGATTAGGGAGTATCTGTCTGAGGAAGTGCCACTGAAATCAAACATTTTTAGATATAAGAAAAGTAGTTGAGATTTTTAGTCTATTAGGTAATCTTAGGAAGTTTAGAAAAAAAGACAAAAATTAGGGTCTTAGATGTTTTATGGCATAAATGAGGGTAAAAAGACTTGTTACAGGCTAGAAGACTTTTTAGGAAACGAACTACACATGCCAACTGTGAAAATATTCCTGGTTGACAATATGACTTCTGAACAAATATTACTAGAATCTGAAGAATTTAAACTTTTTGCGTGTGTGTACGTTATATAAATAGCTCTTCAGCATCACAGAATGGTTTTTATAATTAAGTGAATAAAGCATTATTTACCAGAGTCATTTCCAAAGCCAGATACCTCACTTCTTCCTCCTCTTCACGTGCAATTCACACATGACAAAGCACTGAGTCAGTAACTTCAACCACCAACACAATCATGCCTACTTATCTTCCACTCCATAGACATAACTAGATGTTCTGAATGAAAATTACACTGTCTCCATAAACAACTGAGTTCACCATCAATCACTAACTGTGTTAGAGTTTGAGTTTGCTTTGGGAGAAGGGGAGGAGGTAGGAGGTGCATGGAAAAAAAGAAACCATTTAATAGAGAACTGGATTAAACCATTTAATAGAGAACTGGATTAAACAATGCTGTGATAATTATTTTCACAGAAATACACTACATTTTAGTAAAAGCACCTCTGAATACTACAATAGTCTTTGAAAAAGGCTACCTTTGAGGCATGTGTACAATGTAAAAAATTAGCATCATGCACTGACATAAAATCAGAATTGAAGAAGAAAAAAACGTTCTATAGAACCATTATAGAGCAAGAGCAGAAATCAGGGAGCAGGCTTTAATGTCCCTATATCCAGGTTACAAGAAATATCTAACCTTAAATCTAGGCTTCTTGGGTGTCCAAGGAAGCCAAAAAGTTTATAATCCCAGAAGCAGCCCACTAGAATTCTATCTATAGTGCACCTCTAAATCCTGGACAGATGGAAGGAGGCTCTTAGGCACACGGCTTTATGAAAATCAAATAATAGACTGTCAGATCAAGCAAAGTAGTGGCCAATAAAACATCTTTAATTTCAAGAATTTAAGCAACAGACTTGTATATTTAAATGCTCTCTTACTTTTGAAGATGACAACAAAAGACTCCAGGTTTTAAATTTAATACAGTATATATCAATTATTATAACTCTCACCATACTTCACTACTTCAATATAAATTTCTCAGATGCATTGAATACCTTTTGCATCTACCTTGCTCTAGATTCTTCTTCCTCTAGTTTCCCTCCACCACTCCCTGCTCCTATTTGACCTGTAACCTACATTTCCTGCCTTGGTGCTTTTATACTTAGGTGGGGGTAGGGGAGGGTGGGGAGAGCAATGCCATATATATTTCTGAATAAACTTTGTCTCATAGTTAAAAAAAAAAAAAGGTGAGGCTTTCAAGCTAAATCTTGCTGACTTTGTTACACATGCAACTTTATGCTGATATTCTTAACTAAAATTAGCACTTTTATTTTCACACTTCACAATTCAAAGGAAAAATCTTTGTTTTTTTTGTTTGTTTGTTTGTTTTGCTCTACTGCTACCTCTAAACTCCTCTCTTTGATAGGAAGGGGAAGCTAGTCTTCCCTGTCACGCAGTTGTGTTTCAAAGCTAGCAAAATTAATTACCAAGCTATTCAGTATTGAGAACACCATCGAATTCCATTATTAAGAAGAGGAATCAATGTCAATGTCTTAATAGAAAAGCAGTCTTAATAGAAAAGCAGAGATTTTGATTTGCAACTCTTCAGAGTGGTCTGAAAAGCTGTCACTATATGCCAACTGCTATTAGTCACGATGTCAAAATATATGCTTGCTCTTACTGATGAAAATCAAGTTTTTGTCCATAAGCATATTAACTCATATATCTTATTGCAGTTTGACCCATTCGTTTCTATGTACTCTCACCCACGTATCCACAGGGACTCCTACACATAATTATGCTCCACCCACACACATAATTTAATTTCTCACCCATATGTTAATTATATCCTCAACCTAAGCATCCAAATACACCCCCTGCCTCAGATCTAATTACAGCCCCTCTCTTATGAATGTAATTACACCATTCAGCCACCCATCTAATTATGCCCTCCTTGACATATTTAATTGCACTGCCCTGCTCAAGAACCTACTTACATTCTAACCAGTGCATCAATTAAGCCCCCAACCCTTTAACAATATTCTTCAGATGTACATCTCTTTAACTCTGTACCCCGCTTTATTATTTCAGCTAAGGACTGGCAACTTCCCACAGGCAAATTCCTAATAAGCCTAGTGCCCAGCTAAACAGGCAAAATAATGACAAGATGCAGCTGAATTGAAAGCAGCTTTGGTTCTTTCTAGTAAATAAGTGAATATGTATTTGCTTTTTCAGTCATTTAACTAACCTCTTGGAAGTCCAAATTAAAATTTCAGCTGTTTTCTTACTTTGCATGTGTAAGTATTCTTATGATGAAAATATCTAGTAATTTATATCAGAGACAAATGTTTCTCATTATAGATATTTAATTATTAAACCCTTAAAAAAACATTACCCAAAACTTTGCCTGGGGATATGTATTTATAAGTACTAATTATAGAATATTTGAACATCATTATTATTCAAGGAAGTTTGACTATTCTTCAAATACATGAAAACGAATTTCCAGAAAGCTGCTCCTCAGAGTTGTATTCCCCATTCCACTAATGAAAGTGGGATTTTACAAAGTGCAGTATTAATATCCTTTGTGCACAGGATGCATCTTTGGAAATTAAATGATGTGACTATTTATATATGGATACTATTTCCCTATTAAAAATTTTACTTAATCTATTATTTAAAAAAAAAAAAACACTTAAGTATTCTAAAGAGTATTATGTATTTTTTACAAATAATCTGTTTTTCTGTATATAACCTCTGGAAGCCAAATATAACATCAGTTCATGTGGCTATGCAATGAATTTATTAAACATTTCATAATCAACTCCTGGTTAACTGAAATTTGTTACTAATGTTGTTTCTGACCCATGAATGCCAAAACAATAGGAAGGCTGTGCCTATACTTTAGGTCAGAGTTTGGCCACATTTCAAGAGTCCTCAAAACTGTGGAGTATTTTTTTCGTGGGGGAAAGAAAAGAAAATATGAAGGACATGCACAATATTTCAAAGGTAATGGCCAGTGATTCTTAGTAGTGGAGCAGAAAATAGCCATAGTAGCAGTGGGAACAAAGCCTCATGCCATTGCGGGACTTTGCATCCTCAACTCCCGTGGTGGAAGTATTCCTGAAGGATTCTTTTCCTGCACATACAGACAGTGCATCTATCTTCCTGTTGATGAGCATTGCCCTAGAGCCTGCCTGCTTGCCTGCCTGCCTGCATCTGAGTCCTGACTTAATGTTTCCTCTATGACTACTGGCAAGTTATTTAACCTTAGTGCCTTAGCCTTCTTATTTGTAATAATGGTAACCACCCACCTCATATAGTTGTTGTGAGGATTAAATGAGTTCTGTCTGGCATAAGATAAATAATCAATAACTTATTTTTATTTTTAATAGGCTGACATTTTTCTCAGCAATACAGCCTAGAAATCTTGGATTTATTTTTGCTCGTTTCTCAATATTATCCTAACACCTACTTCTGCAGAGGCTCTGTTCTTTTCCTCTTTCCACCCTCATTGTAAATATTTTTTAACTGGCTTAGTACTATTAGTCAACTTCCAGTTCTTGCTCACCACCCATCCTTCACTTTCATATACTAGTTATTCTTCTAAAACGAAGGTGATGGTATCACAGGTGTTTGCATGTATCCAAACACATCAAATCATGCACATGAAATATGTGTGGTTCTTTATATATGAATTATCCCTCAGTAAATCTTTAAATAAACAAACAAATAAAGACTAGTGCAAATCATTCCCTTTTAAAAAATGTAAAAAATGTACCATGTTTGCCCTTTTGTCCACAGACAAAAACATTTGAGATCCTCACTGAGGCACTCATGGCCCACCAACACCCCAAACTCCCTGTTCATTCTTTCTCCACACCGCATGATCTGTGCTCACACCCAATATTACCCCATGCAGTTTTATTTATCTGTGTTTCTTCCAAAATAGTCTGAGTTTTTCATCCCCCTACTTTTGTTAAAGCAGCTATAATGTGTTCTCTTCTTGCCCTCCTTTCCCAACTCTATTATTTACTTAACAAATTATTTTTTATCCTTAGGATCTGTGAAGTGTCTTCAAGCACTGTGTTCAGTAAGATCCCCTACAAATTGAAGGAATGCTCAAAAATTGAAACAGATCAGAAAGGCATTAAAATTCATTTATGCTCAATGAGTCATGAGAATTATGTATTAAACTGTGCACAGTGGCTTGTAAATATATGTGAAATTGAATAAAATCATTTCTTCAATACTTCAGAGACTTTCAAAATTATTGTCGATGGTTTTATTTTGTTTGTTTTGCAGCAGAAGTCTGTTGTTTTTCAAACAAGATCATATACATAAAAACCCCATTAAATAATAAAAATAGAAAAACAAAAGAGAAGATGGTGTTTGAGGTAGAGGTGGGTACTCCTCCCTGATTTCTTGGTCCTGCTCTTATTTCTGAAAGTGACACTTAGACACCCCCAAGGAATTTGATGGTGCAGAAAATCACTCATCTAGTCAAACCCCATTTTTTTTCAGAAATGAAAAACTATTAACACCAAGCACATTTCAGTTAGGGCCATTTAGCAAATATTTATTGAGTGCCAACCAGTCATATGACAGTCAGTATATGAAATCTTGGGACAAAACCCCTGACCCCCAGCTCAATGTTTGTTCCACTAAAATGTGTTGTGAATTAAGATATCTATTTTGTTTTTAACTATAAATAGTGTGCAATTACTCAATAATGTAGCAGATTGTTAAACTGTTAATCCAATTTAACTGATTAAGTACCTGAACTAGCAGGACCAGGATCAACTGTCTGCTAATTAACTATTAAATTAACTATGAAATTTTAAAAAATTCAAATGAGGTATTGTTTCATATATAACTCTTCCATTTTAAAATGAAATCAGGCAGAGAATATTTTCTTTGACAATAACTGGCTCCTGTTTCTTTCTTCCTTGCAACTTTATAAAAAGTATCTGTCATCTTTTCTTGGGAGAGAAAGGAAAAGAAGTTTTTTCTGGAGTATCCTTTTCTTCCCAGTATTGCTCCCTTAACCATCTCCCAGGACTGCCCCATACAAGCCTCCAGTCAGCTGGCTTTTATAGTACCTAAATTTCCTACTCACACTCCTACCTCTGCTTTATTTCACCCTACCTGCTTGGACTATCTTCTCCCTTTTTTACATAGTATGGCCCATGTATATCAAAATTACCCTGAAATTCATATTAAAGATGCATATTCTTGGTCCCACTTCAGCCCTCTCAAAACAGAATATCTGGATAGAGCATGGAGGGCTGAAATTCTCCTACATAACACATGTGCACTGTAAAGTCTGTGAGCCACCAGATCTTACACATTCTCAAATACAACCTAAGGTCTTTGTTCCCCAGAATGTTCTTTTACCAATTTCATCTTCTGGGACTGGCATCCATGACCCTGCCCACTGCCATGAAAAAACCTACAGCATTGATTGTCACTCCCTTTAACCAGACACTCAAGACACTTAGCATTTGGTACCATTTGCTGATCACCATTTTATGTATATACCCATCCTCCACAAATGGAGAATAAGCCACTCAAGGGTATAAACCACGTCTTATAACTTCTAATGTCCTCAGACATTATGTATTATGAGCATAGTAAGTACATAGATGTTTTCCTTGATTGATTGACCCAGAAATGCCAGGAATATAAGCAAATCTGTTAATTTTTTCAGACCACTGGAATAAAGGTTAAGACTACATAACTTAGCTAAGGAGTCTAGAACACAAGAGTTGCAAAATCAAATACCTACAAAATCTAGACAGAGAGCAAAAGCTACTGGAAGGAAGACAACAGGGTAAACAGGACACACGACCAAAGCAAAAAATTAGCAATTGATCAGACCCTGTTGATGGGCATAGAACCCAGTGCTGCCAAATATTCTGATTTTTTTTCCCAAGTGATACTAAAAATCCAGATTTTTATGTGAAATCTTCTACTTTTTTTGATATTGGCAAATATAGATCAAAGGATAATTTTAAACAGTAAAAGCCAAACAAAATACACTTGAGGGCCAGTTTTGGCTCGCTGGTGGCCAGTTTGCACTTCTTATGCCAGAACCCAGGCAGGGCCCTGGCAGACTTATATTTATTCAAAGAGTAGGAGGTTAGAGATGAGTGTAAATCTTAAATTATTCAGAAATATGTAGGAAAATACAGGGAATTTTTAGCCAAAGATTGGGAACAACCTCATTCTCCTTGATGAGCCCAGATGAAATAATAGATCCTTTTATAAAGCAATTTGTGAAAAATTCAAGATTTCCAAGAGACTGAGAGCAGACCAAAGGCTTCTTGAAAAGTCCCTAATTCCAGTTCAAAATAACATTAAGAAATATTCAGCTATTTATTGCCTACGGTGAATTGTCAGCCTTCTGCGACTGAGGCCTCTTATCCTGTTTTTGTTTTTCACCAAAATGGGATCACTTTATCCATGCTGTAGCAACATGTATGTTTACTAAATAAGATACATAGACACCTTTTCATCATTATTTTAATATCAGCATACTATTTGACTGAATAGGTGGCTCATAATTTAATCAATCCTTACCGTGAATATTTTAAGTGGTTCCCAATTTTTCACTATGATAAACAACACTGCTGTAAACACCTTTGGATTGTGGTAAATCCAGGAAGGTGGATGGAGAAGAAGGGATCAGCCTACTCTATTTTCTCCTTTGGCATATACAATAAAGTTTGCTTAATTTTATGCAAAGCACTGTGAAAGAGCCTCTTCAAGACCACCTAACCCATTCCACATAGAACTCCTTATGCTGTCACTGACCTGATACATACGACCATGAGCACTTGTCTAATTATGTCCTTAAGAAAAATCCTTAGATGTGGATTTGCTGAGTCAGATAATAAGCACATATTTCAGGTTTTTGATACACATCGCTAAATTACTCACCAGAAAATTTGTACTAGAGTGCCTGACAGTACCTACATCTCAATCTCCTCATCTGGCTACTTCAAGACAACTTGGGTCATATTAATAACTGAGCAAGTATCCATCCATTTTCCTAAGAAAAACTCACAGGGAATCTTTTATATACTGTTACAGCTATATCGGACATACCAGGAGAGAGACTCGACTGTGTTGTAATCATTCAAAGGTGTATTACTTAATCTCAGAGGAAGGCAGAGAAGCTTAAGTGATTAAATTCACAGTTTGGCTTCAACAGGCATGAGTTCGAACCCTGACTCAGCTTGGAATCACAGTTTGGAACCAGTTTCTAGCTGGGAGACCAGAGCAGGTCACTTAGAATCTCTCAGCCTCAGTTTCTACATGTAAAATGGAGAGAATAATACCGGCCTTGTATGTTGGAATTACAATACGTGCAAAACATTTAGCAAAAAGTCTAGAACATAGTAAGTTCTCAGCAAACTATAGCTCTAGAGTATATTCACAAAACCTAATTAAATTACAAAAACATAATTAACTCACAATTTAGTAGATTTCCTATATTTGATTTTCATTAATATTGCTTAGACATCTTACCTAAAATTTACATTTTTAGAAATTAAATTAATTTATTTAAATGTACTATCTACTATTTCTAATTTAAAATAAAAACATTGAATTAAAACAAAAATGTGTTCAATATAATTTTTCTTCTACATAGAAATATTTCAATTAAGAAACTTTTATAGGAGTTATAAGCAGTTTTTATTCATTGCTTTATTTGTACATATGTTTAGCATAGTCATAATTAGAAAATTGAAGGAATTTGAAACTTCATTAAAATGTCTTTTTTTTCTTATTTATTTGGCCATATTCACTTGCATCTACTCTTCGTTGCCACCTTGTCTTTCTTGCAATCGTGGCAGCCTTTCACATGCTACTGTAGAATAGTTCCATGATGTCTGCATTTCCCAGAGATACATAGATTTCCATTTTTTTTTTTTTTCACTTACCAATAGGATTCTCAAGTAAATATAGCTTTTGTTATTTTGTCAGCAGTGGCTTTGATGGACCATTCATCTCACACATCCCTTAAACTGACCCGGTGAGAAAAAAATGTGCATTGACAGGGTGATTTTCAAGGCTACAATGATTTCCTTTCAAGTGTACTAAACTTCCTATAATGCTAAGCCTCAAAGAAGCACTGGCAATAGAAACTTTAGAGTTGGCCAATTTAATCCTCGGCATTTATCAAGCACACCTTAACTGAAGAAAATTTTGCCGACAGAACAATAACATACATAGATTCTATATTTATGTGCATAACATCTAAATTATGAGTCGCTCATCTGCTAAGTGCCCAGGTTGTGGAAATGATTTCCAAGTCATGGAGAGTATAATGGTTAAGCACACAAACGATAAGGTCAGAGATTCTGCCACTTACTATCAGTGTGATCTTGAGATGGTTACTGAACCCCCCTCTCAGCCTTAGCTTTCAATTCTCTAAAACAGGGGAAAACATAAGAAACTACCTCCACAGAGGTATTAAGAGAGTTAAATAAGGTGATAATTATTAAAAGTGCAAGCCTAGTACTTCAAAATCACTCAGTGAATATTAGCTATTAATCACCTTAAAGTATGAAAGTTCCAATAACCACATTGCTCTAATCTCTTTCCTGTTTTCTGTAATTTCTCCAGTGCCCTCTTTCCCACAACTGCCCTTCCTGTCCCCGTAGGCTCTGCACCCCTCCACTGTTCTGCTTACATCATCGCTCAACCATCTGGAAACATGAAAGGAGATTTCTACACACCAAGATTCCCATGGTATAACACAACTGTTAAAAAAAAAAAGAAAAAGAAAAAAAGGCCCCAAATGGAGTCATTTGCCCCCTGACAGCAAACTAAGACTTAATTGCAGTTTTCAACCTATTCCAAGAACGCAGCCTCTGTCAATCTGAAATTTCCTGATTAGCACTAGTAGTCTGCAGGGACAAAACCTCTGCTGCTCCCTTCCCCCAACAGAGGATGTTCTGATCCAAAATAATCCCTTTTTTTCTTTTGCTAATAACTCACCTGCCACACCCATCTTGCAATAAAAACCTTCCATTTCATATAGCCCCTTAGAGTGCTCTTCTATTTGCTAGATGGGATGCTGCCCAGATTCATGAATTGCCTAATAAAGCCAATTAGATATTCAAATTTACTCGGTTGAATTTTGTTTTTTAACACAGCCTGAAACTCACAATTTGTGTTTCTCAGGCACTCTATTTTTAAAGACATGACATTATCTATGACACTGTTACTATTTTTATTAATATAATAGTTTGCCTTTATTTCCTTAATGTTTCCTAGCCCTCACTTCATTTATCTCACGTCTTATAAACTTTTCTTGCTCACTAGTTATTTCCCCTAATGAAAACCTTCATCTTCTAAATCTTTTCTTTCCTCTGTTCATAATGCAAACCATCAACAATGAAATTATAAAATGCCTTAAGAATTTGATGACTGTCATTTTCTTTTAATTTTTGACCTATTATGTTCTTCCTTCTGAATATTACAGCACAATTAGCTGCTTTGTGACAAGGCCATGAAATGTGGTTACAATATGAAAAAGAAGTCTTAGAGGATTGACTTTATGTCCTTTACTAATTTCCGGAAAAGTCGCAATGTTTTCAAGTCAAAGGATGATTGTCTAACTGCCCATATTACACACTAGTCTAATGTTTATAATTTGGCTGAAAACTTTTTCCTGGTTAGAGTTCCCAAGAGTTAAAAAAAATTATTACTGTCTCTGGCAAGAGGTTCTTTGGGAGTGATATTGATTGGCTTGTTTCCTAAACATATTGGTTCCAAAGTGCTACAAAGACTAAAAAATGTTTTCCTGCAGCAGCTGAACCAAGATAACTTGAAAACAAGCAGGGAAGCAGCATGTTAATTTGAAAGATGATGGTATTATAGTAGTTGTGATTTCAAAATATAAATCCCACAAATTTATTTTGTGGGAAAATTGGTGCAGGAATACCTGAAGATTAGAAGATTGAAGAAAAAAGAGCATCAAGACCTGAACACAGGGGCCTAGTGTTGGGATAGCAGCTCATTGCAAGAAGTAGACCCACAAGTCACCCCCTTTTGATTCCATCACTGCTTCTGCCATTTAGTTCTGGTTTGGCAGGGGGTAAGAGGGTAGAGATTGGCCAAAATGACATCTCAGACAGTGATTTTAAATCTTCAGAAAGAGCAGTAATTGCTCCATCTTAGTACCTCGTAAGATTAATTTCACTGCAACACCTGAGACCCTGTATTGATAAATAATCACACAAAGGCAAAACACAGCTGCAGTAACAAAAGGGCCTCACTGTAGCTTAGTTTGTCCATGTCCAGTCTTCTCTTAAAGGCTTCAATCTGACATAGTTTTTCTGAGGTTTACTAAGTGAACTGCTTCTATTGTATAGACTTTTCTCTTCACTCCCCAATAATGAACTCCAAGTCTATTTATACCAAAACATAGGCTATGGGGTATACCAGGGTTACATTTAGTGATTTTATAAAGCAAAACCAAGCGGCTCCATTCCTTCATTCCACTGTAATTTACTGAATCTCTATTATGTCTCAGGCATTATGCTACCCATAACTGAGATACCACAGCTCCCTATCCACCTAAATTAAATACTGTCCCTAGAGAGCTTCCCAACTACTGAGAGAGAACCTTAAATCAAATACTTTAAACAACTGACTACAAAGCTGCAAATGAGAAGTACCTGGTGGTGTGAGGAAGGCCCCTCTGAAGAAAGTAATACTCAAGCAGGATGTAAAGGATTAATCTAAGTGAACTAAGAGGAGACAAGTCTTCTAGGAAAAGGAACAATGTGTTGAAAAGCTCTATAGAAAAAGAAAGTATAGTGTTTATCAGGAGCTGAAAGAAGGCTGGGAAGGCAAAATGTAAAGGGTAAGAGAGCCTACTACGGAAATTAATGCTCTAGTCATGTGCAGGGGCCAGACTGAGCACAGCCTCATGGGCTTTAAGAAGTTTGTCTTATACTGAAATCAATGAGAAGCTAATGGAGGGTTTTAAGCAAAGTGATGGCATAATCTGATTTGCATTATAAAACAATAACTCAAACCGCAATGTGGAAATAGCCTGGGGAGAAGACCAGATTAGATACAAGTAGGCCAATAAGAGACTATTGTAGAATTCTAGGCAAGAGGTCATTGTCATCTGAAATAAGATGATAGAGGTAATGGTTAAAAAAAAAAAAAAAAAAAAAGAGAGATATTAGAAGAGAGAAAAATGATCTTTGTAAACATCAAAATGTCCTTAAGCTCTATCCAAAAACAACTGCTTAAGAATAAAGTATGTTTTAAGTGAATAAGAATAGCAGAAAAAAAAAATTAACTACATGTCAAGCACTAAAGTGTGGCTCAACTTTAAAACTGTAAGATCTTGTCATCTAAAAATTAGGATGAAGTTCTGAGCACTGACAAGGTGACAACACATCATCCCATACTCCACACATTATTGTCAACACCCAGACCCTTTCTTTCATTCTTCCAAAGCCGTTGCCTCCATGGGGTTGATCCAGAGTCATTCTAGTATAGACAGCACATCCTTCCAAAAGAATTATGCTGCTGCCATGTGGTTGGAAGAATAGCCATCCATTCTGTTGTTCATTCAGTACATTTTCATTTAGCATCTGCTGTGCTATGTACCAGGCCCTATCTAGGTGCTGCCTTCAAGGGACTCACAGTCCAGTGAGCAAAAAACATGTGAACAAATAATTGTTTTTCAATAATACAGTAACAGAGATATATACAAACTGGGTGGGGAGGGGATTTTTAATCAACATGGCAGAGCAATAGAGATTTCGGAGAGGGAACTGGGAAGATTTTACAGAAATGAATATGCTATAGCTAGATCTTGGAAGATAAACAAGAATTCATCAGACAAGGAAAGGAAGGGCATTCTGGGCAGGGGGAACAGCGTGCACAAATGTAAAGAAATGAAAAAACACAACTTGTTTCAGGAAATACAAGTCACTTGGTAATTACACAGTATAAAGTAATGAGGAACAGAGGAAAGGAGGTAGATGGCAATTAATGAGCATACATTATATACTCTGAGAGTTCAGAGTTCTCAAAGGCCTTGTGTGCCACCCAAAGAAGATTGAACTTCATCCTATAAGTGGTAATAAGGAAGGGTTAACTTATCCAAGAGTGATCCCTTGCAGGCCAGTAAAGGAAGAGGCCTCTGGTACAGTTCCATAGAAACCAGCAGCAATGCAGTGCTGAAGACCTTCAGTCTCTGCCAAGACAAGGCTGGGATCCCAGCACTCCCGACATGCCTGGGAAGAAGCTAGCTCCTGCCCAACCTTGAGCTGATGTGTTAAATCCTTTTTCTGGCTAGCTACGTCATTCACCTGCATCTATAAGCTTGTTCTCTAGCTGCCAATCATGGCGACAGAGGGCTCCCATGCATCACAAACACTAGCTAATAAATCAGGTTGAAGCTAGGGCTTCACCATATCTTAGTACTATAAAATCACAGCCTTTGAATGATACCAGGGGAAGAGTCAGTGCATCTCTAATTAAACAACTAAAACGCCCAATCCAGTTTCAGAGTCCCTTTCCTGGAGTCTAGAACATCTAGAATTTCATCATTTCTAATCATGAGAAGGCTACACAGAGTATCTGCTAGCTGCTACTTCTCCTTCTCCACGAGTTTTCTCCAGTGATCCCTGATCCAGCAGGCTGTTCAAGTGTGCTGTTTAGCCATTTGCTTTTGTTTTGCATGGGTGGCAGTGAAGAGTGATTGAAGAGAACTTATAGAAACAGATTTTTATGAGGACAATGTCAACAGCAGGGTAGAGGATGTTTCAGAGAAGCAAGTTCAAATAGTAAAACTTTTTAGAAAGTTCTTGAATTAGTCCAGATAACAGATAATAAACCTTGAGCCTACACAGTGGCAGAAGAGAGAGGGAGAGGGGCAGGCAGAAGTAAGAGAAGGGGAGAGGAAGAGAGAGGGAAGGATGGAGGGAGGGAGAAGGTAGGAGGGGCAAGAGAGAGAGAGAGAAGGAGAGAGCACATAAGAGAGAGCGAGCGAGAGAGAGAGAGAGAGAGAGAGAGAGAGAGAGAGAGAGACATGGTGGATTTGGAGAGTGGTTAATATGAAGGATGGATTCAAACATAAGACCCAGGTATACAGCTCAACTCAAGTTGATTGGGTGGATTATGGTATCATTACTTGAGACAGGGAATAGAGAAAAATCAGCAGAATGAGGGAGAGTTTAATTTTAAACATAAGAAATCTTTCTTACTTTGATGTTAAGAAACATCAAAGCTTACTCAATGGGAGAGATAGGAAAAGCATCTAGGTTGGTTTTCATTCACCATTATTCCCATAAGAATCAACACAGTTCCTAGCACACAGTAGTAGTTGCTCCATAAATGCTTAATGAATGAATGGTTGAACACTTGTTTTACATAGAATCATCAAAATTTTAGGAAAGTATAGATTTGCTGGCAGTGGGACTTATTCACTTGGTTGACAACTCCAACAAATATGAAAGGGAATTTCTAATGTGTAAAATCCTTATTTAAATTTTAATTTCAACTCTGATTTTATTTTGTAGATTCTCTATTTAACTAAATTTAATGGCTCATATAGAAGTCCTGTATTTTTTTTCTGAGTTTGTAAATATCACTGGCCTTTGGGTTTGGAAAAAATCCTCGAGCAATCCTCATCTCAGGCATCTGGAAGCACCTACAAATTGTAGCTAACTTCAGTTCCTATTGACCTTGTGTGTTACAACATATGACAAGGGGGGAAAAAAGGAAATTCATAAGTTACGGCTCAAGAATTGACAATATTTAGTGAATATGCTATCAGCTTAATAGTAGATTAGACCCAAAATGTATATAAAATCAGATTAGACTGAATTCTAGGAAGAGAAAACTTTAGCAAAATAATTACATGATGTATATTTTATAAGGAGCTATTAGCCAGTGCTTCAGTAATAGCAGACCGCCTCAGGTAAAGAAATTACTGAATGAATTTAATTTGCAATTGCCTTTTTCTCAGCACCTTTTCTTTATTCTTAGCAGAGCTAAGACTTTGAGTCTGGGTAGACGGGAAAAATAAAATTTAGCAAGAAACATCCTATGCATTAGTTTTCAGAGTATTAAATGTTGATTATCCTCAAAAAACACTTCTGTTTCTATTATAGCCAGCAGATCTTGGTCCATATCCCGTCTATCCTAAATTTCTCTACCACACTTATCCTCTCACCTATTTTTCTGACAAGTTATAAATATATTATCTTAATTAACAATTTGCCCAGATTCTTTCCTTCACTTAGCTTTTGCCCCCTCCATACTGTTAGCCTCCACAGAGCTAGACACAGGAGAGAGTAAGAACCTAATAATTTTGTCTAAAAAATTTCTGCTTCATCTGGCCTAATTCTCAACCTCTATATATATCCTGAACCCACATCTAGGACATCTGTAGATCTGGCCTGAGCCCTGGGAAATGTGGGTCAATCCTAGCTTTAGGAGAGTAATTTGGGGAGTGGTCACCCAAAGCTGTGGGAATCACCATCAAATTATATCTACATTCTTCTGTTCCTGGCTTTGAAGTGTGGCTCTGTTAACTTGGCTTCTGTCTTAGTTTCAAAACATAGCCTTAGGATAGCCTTCCATATTTCTGTTGCCCAGGTCATACCTAGTTCTGGGAATGTGCCTCAGTCTTGTTCTCAAAAAATAAGTCCCTAATTTTGACTTCAAGGCTGGGGTGCCTAAGTTGATAAAATAGTTAGT
>NW_006436288.1:7235296-7258976 GCF_000325575.1 Pteropus alecto
GAAGGGGGGGGGGGGGTCTCCTGCCTTCTTTGACCAGTACTTCCTGGAAGCTGCCATTTGCTAAAACCTCCAGACTAGTGGCGAGGAATTTGAAGTTAATGGCTGTTTAAACTGGATTCTGGGTAGAGCTCCATCCTCACTCATCCCTTATCTCTGAATTCTGCACATTATTAGCAAATCGTGTTACTCCTAGTACTTTCTGGTTACTGCTAAAAATTACCTATGGTAAGAATCTAAATACCCTTTCTGACTTCCTTCTAGTCCCCACAGCTAAGTTCACTCCCCTATCTCATCCCCACACCACGCCTCTCCTATTCTGTTGGGCAAGTCTACCCAGAACTTCTCAGCCCTGGAAATAACAGGGTATGACCAGTCAGGCCATGAGGGATGAGAATATTTTGCTATATCCCATGTAATCTATAGATTGTAAGTATATGAGCAGAAGAGAAAGAATGAATTGATTTGAACAGATACAAACATGAAAAAAAAACATTCTCTGAACTCATTTGTATCTTTTTATTTCCTAATCAAATTAATTAAGCCAGAGAAAATGCAGTGTTGATACCCCTCTCTATAAGTTAATGAAATGTATCTTTATGCATTTAAGAGCTCTCTAATAGAATTAAAAGGTGCGAATGAGCGTATCAGTAGCAAAAATGTAATAGAGGTCTCTTGGTATATAAAAAATGCTCAAAACTATATTAAAATAGAATGGAAATTCCTTTCTACCTGTACTTTTGCCAGTAAGGAAGATCAAGATGAAGAAATCCATTGAAGGAGAAAAAAATAAAGACAAACCAGCTTTCCTGCACGAAAACACCCTGTCATGTCACTAACCCTAAGAAAATGTTAAATAGAACATTAACACCTTCTGAAAAAAGTTATCACTCCATCAGACCTACTGGATGAGATTTGAGTTGGGGGTAATCGATGTCATGCATCCTTTTCTATTGTTCCCAGGAAGCTACATGCCCAAGCCATAATCAGTCATTAAACTAAATTTTACACAACGTCAAATATTTTAGACGTTGTGGTTACTGCTACACCATGGCACAATAAACCATTCTTTACATTTAATTTTCATTTTGTTCTCAACCATAGATAACCTGTGAATTTTCATTAGAGAAAGGTCTTGATTTGTAATTATTTTCTAAGCACTTCTGTTTCTATTACGGTATTATTATTTCTTGTTTTTCTTTGAAAAACAAGGCACCTTACTCTTCAGCTACTCTGTGGGGCAACTCCGTTGTGCTATCTCACTTCTAATCATTTGCTTTCCTTTCCTATGGAGATAACAGGTACTTGGAAACCCCATGATGATCCACTCTTCTCATCTTCTCTGTTACAAAGCAATTTGAA
Organism: Pteropus alecto; assembly: GCF_000325575.1. NCBI lineage: Eukaryota > Metazoa > Chordata > Mammalia > Chiroptera > Pteropodidae > Pteropus > Pteropus alecto. The sequence continues at coordinate 7,236,656 of NW_006436288.1, forward strand.
GAATAGTGGATGTTTATCTACTATTCAGATACACAATCTTAATTCAATGAAAATTAATAATTCACATTGCACTTTGAGTTTATAGAAATTATTTTCTAACTATAATGATACAATTGTACGATTGGCAGTCTGTATCCATTATGACCTTATATTTCACTAAATACTCAGATTCAAGAGAATTATCTCTTCTCACCATTAACTGGCCTGGAAACTTGATCTCGCCCTTTTCTAGTGGTGTTTTTTTTTTTCTCCATCAGTTCTTGTTGTTACTGAAATTCCTAGAGATTATTTATGTGTCATAAATGCTCAAGCAGAAAATACCAGTAACATTATGATATGTTTGTATAGGACATTCATTACATTTACATCTATAATCTCATTTTAACATTTTCTTAATAACATTGAAATCTGAAGATCAGGTATTATTAGTCTTGAATTGAAAATTATAAAATTCAGGCTGAAAACAGTTACATGACTTGTCTGGGATCATACATGTCATCATAGAAAGGCCAGGTTTAAAACCTAGATTTTAGACTCCATTCACTATTTCTCTAATGCCTGCATTTGCCAAGAATGATAGAGTAAATGGCCTAAATTATTTAATGGTAGTGGAACTATGTTCCAGATTCCTATAATAAAGAAGTAATGTGCAAAGAATAATTTTACTTCCTTTTGAAAACCTAGATTTCTCTATTATAGAAACCAAAATAATGTAATTGGTCTTATTTCTCCTTTAGGTGTGGGCCGTTAGGGAGCTCAAAGTCAAGGGAAATTCAAACATTGTATAGAATCCTATAGCCTGCATATCTATATCCATTTTTTTCTCTCAAATAGCTATGAAAGACACTTCTCCATTTATTCTAAGGATATTCATATAACAGAGGTAAAACACCTTAAAATGGTTTCAAGATGGCTGAGTGATAAAACTAAACAACTGATCTACTAAAACCCATGTCTTTAAAAAAATAATAATAAACAATAAAACTGCTGATATCAGGCCAGGTTTCATTTCCTTGCCTTTCTATCTGCCAGCTCTAAACCCTCGAATAAGTTATTTAACCCTTCTCAGTCTCAGTTTCACCCATGAAGACAATAATGATAATCACACAGAGTTGTTGTATGGACAGAGATAGCATGTGAAGAAACTGAGGCAGAGAGTACGGTCTGGCCATGAAGCTCATTTATCTAGAACTGAAATACTGAAAGTTCAAGCCTTTGTTGCAGCTAGACATGCCTATGTGACTCGGTCCTAACTAATGACATATCAGCAGGATCCTGAACCCAAACTGGAAGGTTCCTTGGCCATCGGCTAAGGATGTTTGAGTAGAAAGGCAATATCCTAGGAGCTTGATGGCACTGTGTAGCATCATCCAACCCTGAACTACCCACCTCCTAATTCATTATTGCTTGAGATACATAAGCATGTATTTGGTTAACCGCTTGCATCAGGTTTCTGTTATAAAGCAACTAAATGCCAGCCTGTCAACACAATCCTAACTAGCAAATGATTAGCAAAAATCTATGCCTACCAACCATTAGTCCTCTTAGTTTCCTTGTAGTCGAAAAGGTATGTGTTTTGGAAAACGATTACAATAATATTGATAAGTAAAAAGCTACCAAATGCTGTAGATTATACAGTATGATCCAAATTTTGTTAGGAAAAAGAATAATTGATATCCAGAGATATCCAGGAACTGAGAGGATTCTATTAAGCACATTATTGTGAAGGGGAAAAAAAACATGTATTTTCATATAACAAAGCCATTTTGACAAAATTATTTCAAAATGCCCTTCTAGGTTTTTCATGGGCCAAGAAGACTGTGGGTCCAGGCCAAGTGGAACATGTCAAAGAGCTTAGGGCAACAAGAGGAGCTAGAAATGAGTGTCCATTTGGGGTACATTAGTGACGTTTTGTGATTTCTTACATATGACCTTGGGTGGCTAGTCTGAGGAAAAGTGACTAATCTAGTTTATCATTTTCATCACATGACTATTCAGAGCAATGTAATAGAATGATGAGCCAATGTGTTTTTATTACACCAAAAGGAAATATTTTTCAGATTACATCAGCACAGTTATGTGCTGCTACTAACATTCCTACTACTTTGTCACTCATTTCCAAGGAAATTTATGCTCTTTCTGAACATAAATGTGTTTTAGGCCCAAATACCATTTATTTGGTAATATCTATAAACATGGGACCAGGCAGGCTTAAAAGGGACAGTTCTTGGTAAATCAGGAAGGAGTACATCCCAACACAGGGGATGGGAGGATTCTCAAAGTGGAAATACTGACCATCCTACTGTCCCCTCCGAACACACACACACACACACACACACACACACACACACACACTGAATATTATAGAAAACCTATGTGAGGGTCAAAATTTGGCTCTTCGTGAGTAATAATATTTAACCAATATTTTGCCAAAATACATTTATAGAGACACAGAGAACAGCTGCATCAAAATGTCCTATTTGGTCTCATATAGCTCAGGCAAGGGCACTGCAGTGATCCAGCCCAGGTAGGTCATAGACAGAGTTCCCTTGGCAAACATGAGCAGCTGAAAATTGAGTGGGAAGTGCTGTACTAGGCACAAAAATAAAAAAAACTGTTCTTTTTCCTTTAAGAAAACTATAATATGTAGATATATAGTTACATATAGATATATAGACTTTAAGAAAACTATAATATGTAGATATATAGTTACATAGATAACTGCATATGAGGTGGAGTTGAGTAAATTTGCTAATAATGCTATGAGAAGTCATGAGAGATCTAAATAAGAAATATTGTAATTAAGGAGATTCAATATGGCATCTCAAAGTGCTCAGCATTTCAATAGGACCCTCCTGGACCCTTCAGCCCTGACTCAGAACTTTAAAACACACAGAGCATCTTGTATTGCATCTTGGCAACAACAACAATAACAAAAACAGTGGATAAAAGTCAGCAAAGGAATAAAAACAATAATGATGGCTAACATATATTGAGAATTTAAGAGAAAAGTGTAACATATAATTAAAATAAAATTATACATTTGAGTTAGAGAATGAGTGATTTGGCATTATTTTTGCTGAAACTCAGGAAAAGGAGGGATGCTTTGTTCAACTGACAACACTGAGCCTAGCTCGCTCATCTGCATTTCTGCCTAATCAGCACACATGACTTTCATCCAACAGGGAACACGAATGAAGCACATCAATTACTGGCAATTTAGCTTCCTGATAACGAACTCGAAATAGTTCACTAAGAAATAATAATGTTGATGCAAACTGATTTTCCAGGATTTTGATAAATTAAGAGTCATTTCATAATCTCAACAGAAAAATAACACATAACTTTTTAAAAAATCTATTCAAATTGGTTCAACCATTTGTAATGACTGTGCACACACACAATGATGTAATGACTTCTGCTTCCCAAGAAAAAGGCATTTTTTTTCCTTTATTATTGGTCTTGGTCTTGGAACTAGCACAAAGAGGCACAGAATTCTGTGCTTGCCCTTTAAAAAGGAAATGTTTCCTGCTCTCCTCCTTCTGCAACTGACAGATAAGATGGGAAGCTAGTTTGTATTTCTTTAATCATCTCTTTTCTTCAAATCTGTTTTCTAGCACAAAGTTTGAAGTCAGTTGGTATGACTAAAAGCCCTCATGTATAAAAAGCCTATTTTGGATTTCTTTTTAAATGTTTCTATTTGATGAGCTGTTAAAGGCAGTTGCTTACTTATCTCTTCATTTCATAGCGAGTTGATATCAGGCTTTGTGCAAAAAGGATACTGTAGATTGGCCGCTCACCTTCTAGTCTACATTTTTTCTAGCTCCCTGCTGAAGCTTGCTTTAAAAACTGCCTCTCCTGGACTTCTTAGCAACTATTGTTCCAGATGCAAATTAATCTTACCCACTAGATTCACTCGAGAGAGATTTGAAAGGAGGAAGTGAGTTGGAACCCATCTCCCTGGCCCTGTTTCTACTGGAGGTAGTTGTGGTCATGCTAATGGCAATGGCAGCTGGGGCTTTCTAATCCCTAAACCACAATTATGGCAGTAGGTTCTTGAACTAAGTAATTCCAGGAGCCACCTCTTGACTCCCACTTCTCCTTTCTCCTAATGATTTTTTTAAGTGCCTAATTTCTGATATGAAATATCTTTCTGCTGAAACCCTGACTAATATATTTTTTATTCCTCCATCTGAAGAGGCAATATATGAACCAGAACAATATTAATACCTAATATATACATAGTGCTTTGTAGTTTATAAAGTACCTGGACATGCATTATCTACATTAATCCAGACCATAACTCTGAGAGGTGGCAGGACAGATGCTGCTCTCCCCATTGCACAGATGAGAAAGCTGAGTCTCAGAAGAATTAGGTGACTTAGTAAGGCATTTACTAGGTAAGAGATGTAGATAAAATTCAATTCCACATTTTATGACTCTTAATCATTTCCTTTGATGCTAGAAAGTCTCCCAAGGGCAAACAAAGAAGAGAGGGTAAGCACAAGAATCTTGACAATGACCAAATCTTCTATTTCTTATTAAAAAATAAAAGTAATTTATCATTATATTCTAAAAACAATAAATTAGATTAAAACACTTAAGGACAAGCTAGTAAATATGGGCTATTTCATAGAAAGTGTGACCTTGGATCTGGGAGAGCCTGTGCCTCAACTTTACAGGATCTTTCCTTTGAAGACTCTTTGCAATTAATACAAATACATGAAAGGTTCAGTCCTGTTTTCCAGCTCTGACCATGAATTCTCTTTCTGCACAACCATCTGGCCAAACCAAGAGTGGCTAGAAGACTTGGGGAGGCCAAGATTCATTTCTCGATTTCTCTCTAATAGCAATTTCACCTAAGAACCACTCCCCTCCCCAGCTAGGGCTCCCTAGAATGAAATGTTTTTTCTTTTTTCCTAACTTGCTGCATAGACATAATTTAGTAGAATATTTGATTTCAATGCTCAAGAAACCAAGAAAACATTAAATAGGCAAAGTTTGTTTTAGACCACTTCGAAAATAGTCAAATTCTTTCTCTCCATATGTACCATAGCAGTAATCCAACTGCAGGGTGAAGAAGGTTCGAGAGCTCTAAGAGGCAAACTTCTGACCATACGGTGCCCGCTCCCTGAGAGTAACAATAGCCCAAAGACAACATTCCAGTATTGCAAATCTTCAAGATCATTTCACAGCCAACCTCAAAACACTAGAATTCCACAATCCCCTGTCCTTACTTCCTTCTCTGCTTGCTTCCTTCAGTCTCATATGACTCAAATCAGGGCTAAGAAAACTGTAACTCTATAGCATCCTACTTCGGCCCTTGCATCAAAATAGTATGTGATTCCTTCACCAAAAAAATGACAACTATAAAGAAAAACATTTAAAATTAAGAAGAGAAGGAAGAAGGTGAAAAGAAGTAGATCCAATTAGTTAGGCAAACTCAATTACACCTTTCCTATAAAACTATAAAATCAAGACATGTAAGAAACAATATTAAAAGGCAATAAACTCTATACTAACCTGAGGGAAGAGGGAATAGGTTGAATTGTCAATGGTGAATGAGTATAAAAACTCTCCATCATACCACATGCTCTTCCCCATGGGGGAATTCATTTTAGTCATAGCAAAGAGATGGGCGGGGTCACAGCAGTCTTCCATCTGTTTCCTAGGAGAGAAAATAGAGAGAGAAAAGAACAGCAGGTTAAGTGAGCAGTAGACTCATTCACTTGTCATTCCCACAGAGATGTGCAGCCTTACCTCAGAGCCAGCTCACAAAAGCATCTGTGTCTCCAGGGTGATTAGACTACTATTAATTCACTCTTCCAGCTATCAAGATGCATGACTGGAATTTTTCATAATTAAAAAAAAAAGTTTAAGAAAAATACATCAGCTCTCAGTTGCAGCTGAAATATGTCCAAAGGTAAAAATAATTATTATAATTGCAGAATTACTGGTTGATTTAAACATCCAGGTCCAAAAAAGACTGGGGTGGCTTACTTTGGAGACTGTTGAGCTATTCAGCTATAACAGAAATGTATCTTTACAGTGATTTAACAATCAGGTAGTTAAGTTCAATGACAAAGGACTTTACATGAGCTGTATGAAATAGAGAATGAACCCAGTGCACTCAAAGACGGTGCACTCCCAAAATTGGGGACAAGATTAAAGAACAGCCCCTAAGAAACCCTTTTAAATAGAAATAAAATGAGATGAGTTATATCATTTCAGACACTGGTAAGCAACCTGCCTTCTAACTGGTAAATCTCATAGGTCTTTTACGTTATTATTTTAATTGAACTCTCAGTAGCATTTGACACAGTTGAATACCACGACCTTTGCAAAACTCTCCTCGCTCCCTTAGTTTCTGGAAAACCAGGGTTTGCTGAATCACCTTACTCTTCTAGGCCGGCTGCTTCTCTACTTGTCCCTCAAATGGAAGCCCTGCTACCATTCTACAGGCCATTTTCATATTCTCCTCTAACTAAAAGCCTGTCAGGAACCGAGTGGAACAGAATTGAGAGACCAGAAATAAATCCAAGCACACACAGTCAACTAATATTTAACAACAAGGGAGCCAAACCTCAATAGAGAAAAGATAGTCTGATGGTGCTGAGATAACTAAATACTCACATGTAAAAGAATTAAACTGGATCCATATCTTACCCCACTCACAAAAATTAACTCAAAATAGATTAAAGATTTAAATGTAAGACCTGAAACCATAAAACTCCTAGAAGAAAACAAGAATAAAGCTCCTTTACATGGGTCTTGGTAATGATTTTTTGGATATGACACCTAAAGTACAAGAAACAAAAACAAAAATAAACAGGTGGGATTACATCAAACTAAAAGCTTCTGCGCAGCAAAGAAACAATCAACAAAGAGAAAGACAATCTACAGAATGGGGGGAAAATATTTGCAAGTCATATATCTGATAAAGGGCTAATATCCAAATTATATAAAGAACTCATACAACTCAATAGCAAACAAACAAACAAACGAATAACCCAATTTTAAAAAATGAGCAATGAACTCGAATAAACATTTCTCCAAAGAAGATATACAAAAGGCCACCAGATACGTGAAAAGATGCTGAATTCACTAGTCATTAGGGAAATGCAAATTAAAACCACAATGAGCTACCACCTCACACCTATCAGAGTGGCCATCAACAAAAAGACAGATAACAAATGCTGGAGTGGATGTGGAGAAAAGGGAAGCCTTGTGCACTGTTAGTAGTATTGTAACTTGGTATAGCCACTAGAAAACACAGTATGGAGGTTTCTCAAAAAATAAAAGTAGAACTACCTTTATAATCAGTAATCTCACTTCTGGGAATATAGTCAAAAGGAAATGAAAACACTAACTTGGAAAGATATTTATACCACTATGTTCACAGAAGCATTATTTATAATAGCCAATACATGGAAAAAACTTGTGTTCATGAATGGATGAATAAAATTGTGATAGATAGATAGATAGATAGATAGATAGATAGATAGATAGATAGATAGATAGATAGATAGATCACACACACACGTAGATAGATATAGAGAGAGATATATAGATACAGATAGACACACACACACAATAGAACATTAATCAGCCATAAAAAAAAAAAAACAAGGATATCCTACCATTTGTGACACATGGATGGACTTTGAAGGCATTATGTTAAGTGAAATAAGTCAGACAGAGAAAAAAATACTGTATTATCTCACTTATAGGTGAAATTAAAAAAAATAAAATAAAACTCATAGAAAGAGATCAAACTTGTGGTTACCAGAGGTGGGAAGAGGGAGGAGAGGGAATAGGAGGAAGGTAGTGAAAAGTACAGACTTCCAGTTGTAAGATAAGTAAATACCAAGGATGTAAAGTACAACCTGATGACTATAGCTAATACTGCTGTATGATATATAGGAAATTTAAGAGAGTAAATCCTATGAGTTCTCATCATATGGCAAAATATTTTTCCTTTTCCTTTTATTTTTAGTGTATCTACAGGAGAAGATGGATGTTAGCTGACCCTATCATGGTAATCATTTCATAATATATGTAAATCAAACCATCATGCTGTATACCTTCAGCTTATGCAGTGAGATATATATATATATATAATTATATATATATAATTTCTCAATAAAACTGGGGAACAAAACATTCTTTGGGTCTCCTGACCACTGTGGACCCTGAAATCCAGACCCCTTTATCATAGCCCCTTGTCTCCATCATAAAACTTTACTTAAGTAAATTAGACAAGGCCACATGGCGGAATTGGATTTGTATGATTTTGGAGTTGGATTTTGGAGGGTCTGTGGATGCTGCCAGAGAAGGTTGGTGGTGAAGGTAGATTATATTTCTTTCACCGGAAGTAAAAGCCACATGTACACAGCCCTACATGATCCTCCCATACACACACACACACACACACACACACACACACACACACACACACTCGCACATGTTCTCTTTACTCCAGCTTTACTGGTTTTCTCCATGACTTTTCAGGCATTTGCACCTGTTTGCTCTACCTGAATGCTCTTCTCCCAGATATCCTTGCGACTTGTTTCCTTACCTCCTTCTGGTCTTTCCTCAAATGTCACTTATCCAATGCATTCTTAGCTCCCTATTGAAAAACGTACCTCCTCCTTACCCACATACTTTGGTTATCTTATTTGTCCTGCTTCTCCATTAGAATTTAAAAGGGCAAGGTATTTCCTTTCCCACCCCTCATCACTAGTGTGCTGGGCACATAGAATGTGCTCAATAAATATTTCTTGAGCAAATCAAATGAGTGCTATCCAAAGGAGCCCAGTCACTCACAGGGAATAAATCCAACTCCAGAATCATACGAAGACATTTTAAAGAAGTTGTAATGGAGGTCACCACATGGCAGAAATGTCATAAAATCTCTCAGTGGATATCTGTCTCTCCCCTGGACACAGTTCTGTCATCTCTTCTAACCACCTGCAAGCTTGCCCTCTCTCCATCACATTGCTCACTTATCAGAGCAATTTTACTCTATAAGGTTCTCTATTTTTTACTCCCCTAATAATCACTTAAAATTATGCTTAAGCATGAGAAAAACCATTATACAAACTATTTTTGGATTTTTCCTTCTTTTGGAGAATGGAGGGATTTGAAAGACAAAGAAAAACTTCCAGTTATATATGTTTAATCGTTATGAATAAAATTACTTCTCTCTTGGTCTATTCACAGGATCACAATAAAAGAGCTAAATGGATATATACCAAATTTGTATAGGATATTTTCAGTGGTCTGAAACTAAAACACAGGTTTGGAAGAATGCAACTAATTCACTTTTGGAGCCTTGGGTAGGAGCACAGGGAGGGGGCAGGTGCATCCACTCAAAGAAATAGTTGGGTAGCCATCTGTGGGACCATGAGGTTCTGAAAATGAGGTCTGGACCAGAAGCACCAGTCCACACATAAACCTCCATACTCCACTGAATTTTGAACTTGTGCCCAAATGGCAAATACTCCAAATTATAAATTACATTGATGTAAAAGTGAGCTGTTTCTCCAATGCATAAATTTACACAGCAGAGAGGAATACAGCGGGATTTTTTTTTACGTTATGAGCAGCGGTGCTCCTAGGAGGCTGGACATTATGTATTAAATCTAGAACTCTATTCAGAAACATCTTTTCTTTTCTTGATCTAATGACATCTAGATCTGAGATTATTCTGTGAAAGATGAGCAGAATTTAATGGAAGGAAAGCAAATGAAAAGGAGACAAAAATTGTAGAAATTGCATTATGAGATTTTCAAATTATACAGATTTTTCTAAACTAGGGAACTAAACCAACAAACATTGTTTTAAGATGAGCAGTGGAGTGGTAAATTTTAGAAAGTGAAGTCTAGGAGTTAAGCTCCTCAGATTCACCTCAGCTCCACTGCCTACCAGATAGATGCAGGACTGGAGCATTTGTTCTAAAATTTTTCCACACTATAATTGTCTCTTCCATGATTTATGGCACACACCTTTAGTATTTCTATAACTGTTCCAGTATTTGAACAGATTCAAAAATTATTTTCTGAGAAAAATTCTGGCTTTCTGTTATGACCCATTTCCACAAGATGGAACTCTGTGCAATAACACAAGCCAGGGATTCTCAGTTTTCTTAACAGAATATTTACTGTGCCACCTGCTTGTCTAAAACATATGGGGTGCTCTTTACTCAGCACAGAATATCAGCATTTCAGATTGTCAACAACCTTTAATTGACTGTAATCTAGTTCCCATTAAATGTGTGATTAAAGGAATAGATGTTTGAGAGAGGCAAAGGGATATGGTAGATAATTTTTCTCCTCGGAGTCTTTATATTCTTTCTCTTATCAAGTCGAATCATGAGCAGGTCAGCTATTTGCATTAAATAAAGTAATTCTTTTTAAACATCCTCTTTTAAACTTTTATAGATGTGAATAGAGCTGTTTTTTGGGTCAAACGTGCCAACACAGTTTACCACCAACATATCATGAAAACAATCAGGTAGACATTTCATCTCAACCACTCATCATCCCTCACCTTATTGCTATGTTCGCTACATTTGTACTTAATCTTGAATTGGTTTCTGAATATCACTGATCCCCACAGTGATAGAAAAATGCAGAGGTATTGAGAGAGTTGACAGCAACAGTTAAAGAGAGGTGTAGCCTTGGAAATAGAAACAAAAGCAGAGATGATTTTTCAAAACTGAAAGCATTGAGAAAATAAGGATATTACAAGTATAGATGGAATGAGTCATTTGACAAAGTGAATAAAGAAACAACAATTAGCAAAAGAGAAGGAAAATGATAAATGAAATTGGCAGTTTTTTAGTTCCTCAATAAAGAATAAGGCTGAAAACTAAAGGTATTCAGTGCTCAGAGATTAATGAGACTACACACAACTGGGAGAAGCACAAAAATGGTTTCTTTCTTTTTTTTTTTTTTTAAAGAAAAAAGCATAGCTTTCAAATTCCTATTAACCCAATGATAATTCAGGGTAATGGTAGAGCATTATGAAAAAATTTAAATGGTGGAAGAACTGCTGATGAAAATGTGTAGCAAGCCATGGCTGCTTCCTTATGTTAAGGTCATTCTGAATCTGCCCAGTAGAGAGGGTAGTAGCAAGCGTTTATGGAGTACCCATTGTGAGAAATCCCTCACAACATCTGAGGAGATCAAGGAAAGAGTTCAGCTGCCTCAAAATCCTTCAGTGCAGACAAAACCTAACCATTTGGGGAAAATGTATCTAATTGGTTATGAACCTAAAAACAGCAGAACAATGCTTTCAAAGGACAGATTCACTCTAGAAATATATTGGGGAACATGAAGTTAAAAATTCTTTTGGTTATTTTGGACTTAAAAACAACTTTTGAAATTGTAAGCTATGTAAAAGTTGAAAAGTTTCTGAATTAACTAACCCTGTTGTAGAAATGCCTCCACCAAGTTACATTACAGAGTTATGCTTTTATTAAGGGTCACTGTAAGAAACAGCGACATAAAAGAACAGCGTTCAATTTTCTATAAAAATAAAGTTGAAGATAGCGTTTATAACATAGCCATGGTCCTATTTACCTACATGATAACTCCTTCCTTGAATTCAGTATCAAGAACATTTTTGTAATTACATAAAAATGTATGCTTCTACTTATCAAACAATGAAAATTATTTTGACCCATTAAGTATTTTTTTGGTGAGTGGTCAGGAAGTTGAGAAGTAAATACAATACAGATATAAGACTATTTCAGCCTCAATTCCATGAACTGATATTGCTTCTACTCTTTTTTAATGGTTATTTTTTAAATGCTAATGACTATATTTTGAAATTTTAGAAATTTATAATTTTAAAACATTAATTTTAGAAATTCTCAAAAATATAAATTAGAAAAATAGACAAAAATAAGTATCACGATAATCCCTCTACACAGAGCAACTATTAATAGATTGCTTTGTGCGCATTTTTCCTATGCAAATTCAATTATTCCTTTAGTCATTCAATAAATATTTATTGAGTACTTAGTATGTATCCAATACAATTCTAGAGACAAAAGATACAGCAGTAAACAAAATAAGCTCAGTGCTTGCCCTCTTGAAATGGGAGTTTAGTCTGGTTACAATTTACTGATGCTACAAAGCATTCTGTGGTAAACATTCTTATACTTAGATGTGTGAACATATCTATGATTGTTTTCTGGAATAAATATTTAGAAGTATTTGCTGAATTAAAGAGTAAATACTAATGAGATTCTTCTTGCTTCAAAAAAAGATGTTATACCATCTTTGATTTTTTTTAATTTATTTTTAGCAAAATAGGTACAGAGTTTAAACTACTATAAGGCAATAAAAACATGAGTTTCCTTTCATATTCATCTCTCCATGTCTAGACCAAAAAGGTAATGGTTTTCATATTTCTGATTATAATTCATATAGTGCTATTTTTATTTTCCAAATTTTTATACTATCTTACTACTTATTAATATGAAAGGTGAAGATATCATTTTCTAATCCTACCCCAAACAGACATGAATCAATTTTTCTTCACCCTACATTCCCCACAGAATTAAAGGAAAATTTTTAGTTAAAGCAATTATTTTCATAGTAGTATAAGTCTCTAAGTGTTATTTAATAGCTGAGCAATGTAATGTACTATCACTATATTTCTTTCTTGTAGCCTTTTTTAAATGTGATCTTCCTGGAGTTAGTTATTAACTAATAACACTTTTCATTTCCTTCATTTTTCATGTACTTTTCTAATTCTTCAAAGAACTGTAAGTTTTTCTCAATTTAGTCAAACACGACAAGAAATCAATCAGTTCAATTTTTTTTCTTGGGGACATCTCATCTAGAGCTTTCTGTCCTCCTTCTCTAATTTGGGCTGCTTTCTTGCTAGTCTCCATAAATACCTGTCATCTTCGAAACTGCCTCTTTTCTGAATTGTATGCATTTGTTTCTTTTATCCATTTTTTTGTCTTTCTTAATATTTCCTCATTCTGGTGTAGCATATACTCCATTGTCTTCCTGAGAAAGGGTGCAATCAAAGTATATTTTTTTGAGTCTTTAAATGTTGAAAATACTTCTTAGTTTGACTGGATACAAAATTCTAGTTTAGAAATAATTTTTATCAGATTTTGAAGGCACTGTCCATTATTTTTAACTTCCAGTTTCTTTTGAGAAATTTGACATCATTCTTACAGCAAATTATTTGATTATAATTAGTTTTCATCTTTGAAAGTTTTTAAGATCTTAAATTGGGGGTTCTGAAATTTCATAACAATATACCTTGGACAAGTCTTTTTTGCATTCATTGTGCTGGACACTTGGCCCCTTACAACCAGGAAACAAGTCCTTTAGTTCTAGAAATAGCCTTCTATTATTTCTTTAAAAACTGCTACCCTCCCCTTCTTTTATATTTCTCTTTCTAAAATTCCTACTAACTGAACTTCTCACCTTCTTTACATTTTTACCTCTTTATTTTTCTTTTCTACTTTTTGAGGGATTATTTCTTAAACATTATTTTACAAATCCATCAAGCTACCTTTTAATTTTTACTACCACATTTTTAATATCAGAATGTTCTTTCTTATCTTCAAAAAGTTTTATTTTCATAGCTTCCTAACCTTTGTAAATGCAATGTATTTTCTTTGTGAGAATCATTTGTTATGTGTTCCTCTGCTTCCTGCATTGTTTGTTTCACGTGTGTGTTTTCTATTCGTTTGTTTTGGACTCCATCTTTCATCTTAGAAGCTTTCTAGAAATGTTTACTGATCCACAGCTGTCCATTCACATTTAAGAATGAGGTACTAATGAAAGCTCTTTATGCTTGGATAGTGCTTACCAACTGCTGGGCCTCATCAGAGTGTGATCCAGCAGGGACCCAGCCATTTCACCAAAGGATCCCCAAATGTCAGTATTCACAGCCTTTTCTCTTATACTAGTCAGTTTCCCCAGATAGGAATCTTCCAATTTCGTGATAAGGTATAAGCCTAGTCGATAACATTCTGGGAGCTAAGTGAAAACGGGCGGCTGAGATCTTACTCTTCAGAATACAATCTTTCTCTTAATTCTCGTTTTCAGCTGATGTCCCAAGTCCAGGGTCTCTCTGTTTCATCTTCAGTCTTCTAACAGATGGACAAGGGCAACTCTTGTGTCTATGGGTAAAGGGAGATTTGGAACACTTCCAACCAATCCCCCTTTTTTTTAGTCTCATTAGCACTCACCCCTAGTGCTGAGTCTTTCAGGAATTCTGCAACATGAACTGGCTTCCTTCTTGCTGGCTTTCCCTGCTGCAAGCACTCAAGCTTTAGATTTCTGTACCCTTCTAGTTAGATAGCGCTGGGCCATCTGCTTTTCATCTAAAATTTTATTGATGTCTTTTGTTGGCTATTGTCTCCTTTTCCATTCCTTTCATTTTTACAAGTTTATTTCTGTTTATATTCTTCTCTTATAATATTGTTAGTCTTTGAAAAGGGGTCAGAAAACCATGTAGTCTTACCCTTTCACATTTAACTTCTTTATCTATGATTTTTTGATAATGTTTTCTGATTTTAAAACATAAAAGGCAACCTACTAAAAAGGAAAAGATATTTACAAATGACATACCTAATAAGAGGTTAATATCCAAAATATATAAAGAACCCAGACAACTCATAATAAAAAATAAATAGACAACCTGATTTAAAAAATAAACAGAGGACCTGAAGAGACCTTTTTCCACAGAAAGCAAACATATGGCCAACAGACATACGAAAAGAGATTCAGCATCACTAAAAATCAAGAAAATGTGAATCAAAACCACAATGAGCTACCAGCTCATACCTATAAGAATGTCTGTCATCAAAAAGACAACAAATAACAACTGTTGGCAAGGATGTGGAGAAAAGGGAACCCTCTTGCACTGTTGGTAGGAATATAAATTGATGCAGCTGCTATGGAAAACAGTGTGGAGTTTCCTCAAAAAAAATTAAAAATAGAATTACCATACAACTCAGCAATTCCATTTCTGGGTATTTATCCAAAGAACATGAAAATACTAATTTCAAAAGATATACATACCCCTAAGTTTATTGTAGCACTATTTATAATAGCCAAGATATGGAAGCAACTAGGTGTCCATCAATAGATGAATGGATCAAGAAGAGATGGTATCTTTATACAATGGAATATTACTCAGCCATAAAAAAATAATAATAATTAAATCATTCTATTTGAGACAACATGGATAGAACTTGGGGGCATTATGCCAAGTGAAATAAGTCAGACAGAGAAATACAATTACCATATGATTTTGCTTACGTGTGAAATCCAAAAAACAAAATAAATGAACAAACAAAACAGAAACAGTCTCATAGACACAAAAAACAAACTGATAGTTGCCACAGGAGAGCAGGGTGGGAGAATGGGTGAAAAAGGCAAAGGGGATTAAGAGGTACAACCTTCCAGTAATTAAATAAGTCATGGAAATATAACATACAGCATAGAGAATACAGTCAATAATATTGTAATAACTTGTATGGTGACAGATGGTTACTAGACTTAATGTGGTGATCATTTTGTAAGGTATTTAAATGTCAAATCACTACGTGGTACACCTAAAGCTAATATAATATTATATGTTAACTATATTTCAATTAAAAAAATAAATGTTTATAAACTGAAAGGCTGCCAAGAAATATTTTAATTGTAGTTGCTCTAAAGAAATGGAAATGAAAAATTGGGGTATGTGGGCACTTTCGATTTTCATCTTATATGTTTCTATAGCTTTTTTAGTTCTGTGAACGCATATCAATTAGTCATTTTAAATCTGAATAATTTATAAGAGCTATTAAAAAAATAAAAAGTAATAGATGCTTGCTATAGAAAAGCCAGAAATATTATAAAGGATAAAGAAGAAATTAAAAGTTAAAAAATAATATGACCCCAGAAAGAAAAATATGATTAACATTTTTTCTCCCTGTGGTCCCGATGTTATCAAGATTTTCTTCAAAACTGATATAGATTTATTGATCAATTATCCCTGCTCTCTAGCTTCTTCAAAGTCTTCTTAACTAAATCCTTAATTTCTGTTCATAAAAACTTCTGTCTTAAGCTAAAAAAACAATTTCCCACAAATATGCCATCTCTTTAAAATATGCTAAAATCTCTTGAAGGGCCACAAACCAAACATTTCAAAACACTATTGCCTCTATTTTTTCACCAACTTTTTCACTTGCCTCCAGCCCATCACTTTCATTGAAATTGCCCACTTTAAGCTCTTCAAATACATCCAAATCACCAAATGAAATCAAATGGCCTTTCCTCAATTCTTACTCATTATGATCATTCTGGTATTTGACATTGTTGACCGACGACTTCCTTCTTGCAACCATGGCAGCATATGAACTTACCCAATCACATCCTCTCTATTTTCTTGTCCTCTCTTCCTGACAGAACAGCACTTCTTCTCATCACCTAAATATACTTATATCCTAAGGCTCAAACTTTGGTTCTTAGCATTTTTTATTCTAATAATAAAGAAAGATTGGGGCATAGCCATATTTCTCATACTGACAAGAGAACTAATAATATCTCCTAAAGAGATACAAAACAGAGCAGACCTAGGATGGGCCATAAGGAGATGTCTAAAGTTGGGGGTGGGTGGATAGGATTGAGTCAGTAAAGAAAGGAAGACATAGAGGAAAAGGAAGGAATTATGAAAAAAACTCAGTTCTCACTATGCACAAGACACTATACCAGGTCTTCTTATATACATATTACCTCATTTAGTTTTCAATACAATCTTGTGTGTTGGCTAATTTATTTCTCTTAAAAAGAGTTAAGCAGCAGCACAAAACCACATAGAAGTGATCCAGGTTGGCTGATAAGGAAGGCAGCATTGTGTAATGGAAACAACAGAGGTTTTGGGGTCATGTGGCTTTAACTCTGCCACTCGCTGCTGCATGGCTTTGGCCAAACCACTTAACACACTTGCTTTCAGCTTTCTCATTTATAAAATAAGGACAAAATTAGTTGATGACAAATGAAAGAATTGTGAATAAGGTGTATAAAGTACCCAGTACTTAGCTAGTGCTCATAAGTAGTTGTGGTTGTTATTATTCTGACTCTATAAAAAACAGATTACTTTCATAACAAATGAGAATTCTAGGAATAGTTTCAAGAAGAGGAACTCATGTTTCTTCCAAGGCATTGATCCAAGCCCAGGCTGAAGCCTGCCTGAGCTTTTCATGGCTGTTCAACCTTAAAGGAAAGCTCTCAGCAATTCTCTGTCTACAGGGGGTATCTCTATGAGAAAGGCAAAGAAGCATGTTCCCCTGTGATGGAGCAAGAGTCAGCGAAATAACAGGAGTCACAGCCATGTTGTGAGCTGGGAAAATGTTCAACCCAGTAACTCATATTGCCTAGGAATCATAAACCCCCAAATGAGGTGCTCGTATCACCCCTGAATCATATGAAAAGCTGTGGCTATCTTTTCTGGATAAAGATATTTTGACAAATTTTTTTAAAGGGCAAAAAATGTGCATATTTTTGAAAGAAATAACAATGAAATGGCAAAGCGTCATAAGCCTCTGTGGATTTAGAAAGATCAGACTACGAAAAATGCTGAATATTCTCCATATGTACTTTATAGCATGTCTTAACATTCCTTTTGCCATAAAAATAAATAAAAATGTGTAAACCAACATGGTGAACCAAAAATGAACAGACTAAAAGAAAAACACAGATTGACCTAAAAAGCCGAGAGAAGCATTATAGTCCATGGAGTATTGCAGACAGCAGCTGCAAACTGTTCTCATACACTCTGATAATGGAGAACATAATTAATTTTCCTTGACAAAGAAAAATGGAAGAACTGATGAGGTCAAAACTCAAATTAATTCAATTCAGTGAGTGTGTTTGTTTGAATAAATCCTCTGTGCTTGAAATTGCAGGTCACAGCAGACAAATAAGACACAAAGAAAGGGCATGAAAACTACCCAGGTATTTACTGATTTTTTCACTCATTCATTCAATCATCTATTAAATATTTAATACGCACTATGTGTAAAAGACCATATACTAAACTTTGAAAATGAGGGTAAATAAGATGCATTCTGTCATCTAGAATCTCATGGTCTTGGCCAGAGAAAGCAGCAAATAACTCCAGGATGTTATTGGTGCATGGAAGAGGATGCACAGAACACCACCAAGAAGAGATAAATGGAGGGGTGCGTAGGATGGGAGAGAACAGGTGGAGGGCGATGGGAAAAGATTTTCTAAGCTGGATGTGTAAATTGAGAATTGAAGGACTAAGATTTAGTGGGACAGAGACCAAAGGCTAGAGGCATGAGAATATTGGGGAATTCCTGACAGAGAAAACAGTGTGTACAGACACAAATTTCCTGAACACCACAAGCCAGTGCCAGTCCAGAACAATTTTTTTCAATAGTCTCTGGCAAAATAAGGAAAATATAGGCCATGAGTGAGGCTTTCATATTTTATTTTAATTAGCAGCCTTTTTTTTTTTTGAGATTATGTCCTTTACATATTTTGATGTTAACATGTAAAGTCTAAAATGGAATGGTTGTATTTTATAATTTCCTTACTTGCCAAAATACAAAATGATCAACACTGTCCATTTATTAATTTATTTGGTAATTTTCTAACTCATTAAATCCAAAATTTGGGAAATCCTGACCACGATTAACAGAGCCACAAGTATTTAGCATGTTTAGAAGACAGAAGAAAGCTGGCAAATAAATATGCAATAGTTTACAAAAGAGATTAAATTCAGAAAGTAGGCAGGGACCAGATTATGAAGGGTTTTATATGGCTAGTTAAGAAGTTTAAACTTTATCCCACAGGCAAAAAGGAGGGTAGAGACAGTCAAAAAGGTGAGGAATTAGCAAGTTTGATGTTACATTTGTTTATAAAATGCTAATGCTGGCAACCACCCTACCTACCAGACTTATGGGTGCTTAAATCAAAATCAAGATGAGTTGAAGAAATACTCCATAAATTCTAGTGTATACTCTAAAGGTAAAAGGTTAATATCAATATTATCTTCCCTCTTCTCTAAATAAACATATAAACTAACAAATGTGTAAAATCTAGCCTCCTGTTCTTTTTGCCCTGACCACTTTTGGCCAGGATACTGGACTGACAGATCCTAATGATAGGACATGAAGTGACGAAAACAGTAAGACACTTCTTGAGCTCTAATAGACAAATGGCATATCTCTCTACACACTCTGATTTTTATTTGTGACAAGAACTACCTACTAACAATCTACAATTGTTAAGAGTTATAAAATTTAGTATTCAGATACTAGAATTACCACATTTTTAGAGATTCTCATTCAACATTCTACAAAGAAGCTTGGCTGCTGTGCAACGCTTGGCTATATAACAATGCTCCTTTGTGCCTGACACATGCAGTTTTGAAATTCCCACAATTGTTAGAAAAGACATGTTTTATCAGTGCATCATCAGTGTTGTAGGAAATTGGCTGTAATTTTTATTTGCTACTGCTCTTATTTGTAAATATAAATTACTTTAGTCATTACTGGATTAACTAAAAGGCAGACTATTTTTGTATCTGGTATGCCAACCAAGTTGGGGCATTATACAAATTCTTTAAATAATTTTTAATAATTTGTACTTGAATTCCTAAAAAACATTGAAGGAGTCTTTATGGGTAAATTTTTAAAAGAATTTGCTAAACCCAATATCATATTATGTTTTTGATCATTTTAGCAAAAATAAATTTATTTTCTTGTGCATTACTAGACTAACCATTTGGTATATAGAGATGAATATTTATATGGACAATATTTTATGCTATAATTTTTGAACAACTTTAATTTTGGACATATCTGTATTAGTTACATTTCAAATATGGATCATCCATAAATGTGCTGATATAGTAATAGCTCATAGTTAGTAGGATTTAGAAACAAGCTATCCTGAATTTGAGTTCTGCCCCTATATCTTGCTACATATGAGACCTTGATTATGTCTCATAAACTCTCTAAGCCTCATTTTCTCAAGTGGAAAATATGAATAAAATAGTATTTACCTCATAGGTTAGTAGAGAGCACTAAATAAGAACATACATGTAAATCTCTTTGCACCAAACCTGTCACATTTCTCAAAGGTAGTTATTCTTATTAATTATTACTATTGAATTCATTTTCAACATAAAGTAAAAATAGATAAAATAAGAGGACAAGAAAACTCAATGCATTAAAGCCTCAATATAAACACATGAGTTTTGTCAACAAAGAAAACAGAAAAACCCAGAACAAATGTTGGAAGAGTTATTTCCACACAGAAACCAGCAGAGATAGAAAATGGGATAATACCCAAGGGAGCTGAAAATGAGAATCAAGAGGATTCCAGCCTGTGTCAAAGGGCTGGGATAACCATTTGTCCACAAATGTCACCTTATATCAGTAAACCTAGAGAACTAAGTTAGATACTCCTGATGTTCAACAACAAAATAGAATCCTATACTTAATTATACCAATATTGATGAATTTATGCATATGCTCAATTTACCAATTTTATTGTAAGTGCTTTAACTTCTCACACAGGTGCTTTTATATCTGGAATATGCTAGGAATGTCCATGGAGCCAAGGGCATGTGTTGCCAGTGGGAAACTGTCCCAGGCCATATGGGCTGACCAATCCATGGTCAAATACCTGGCACAGCAGATATGCTCTATTTATACCGTGGTATTTGCTCATAATGCAAATTTAGAGATTTATATTTTTTAAAAGTGTCTATCTATTGAAAAAATATTTTGATTGTATTTGCCCACTGCTGAGTACCTAAGTCTGGGTATGTTTCAGGGCAAGGGATGCACTTGGAATAAGTGCTTTGTGGTCATTAAAGTATTAAGTTGGTTTATTGAGGATGGATAAAGAGAATAAGCATGTCAGAGAGACTGCCTCTTCCATCTATCAGACCCTTGCTTGCTCAAACTGGTGCATCAATATCCACTGCACGATGAGCCAGAACAGAGGGATTCAAAATGGCTAATGTTGAAGTGGTCTAACCTTACACTTTCCCCTTCCCTCCTCCTCACTAATACTAGCATTCATTGTAGATCATTAGTCATAAAGGAGCTCTCAAATACAGTTATCCTGTATTATCCAAGAGAAAGAAGGAAGCCAATCCTAACAGAGGTTTTAACCTTCTCTATTTATGCCATTTTGGTGAAAACTTTGACTTTTCACTCACTGGAGCATCTACTGGAGGATCATTTGAAGACAATTCAATACGTAACTGATGAAAGAACTATGGGAATGCATGAAGAATGCTACCTAACAAGTGGGAAAAAAATAAAGAAAAAAATAAAATGATAACTGGCTAAATTGGCAAAAGTAACCTCAATTCTAGCCCAGTTTCTATGACTCAGGACAAGCGTATGTAAATAATATCAAATTTGCGTGTCAGTTCAGTTTTGAATAGTAGCATTTGAGACTCAGACCTTATTTATTGTGTATCTTCCTTCTCTTCCATTAACTCTACTAAATCATTTTTTTAATCTGGAGAGTTTTCTGCTGAGTCTCTTAGATCTACCCATTCTATGCTAATTCCATTTTCTTCACTCTACATGGGCTCTTGGCATAACTGTATTTTAACTCATGTCTTTGCCTCTGCCAATCTGCCTCTAAACCACTACCAGATTTGTGCTCCTAATCATAGTTATCAAGTTACTTCCATAACCAAGGGCTTACGGTGGCTCTCAAACTCCTATTAAACCTCATCCTAAGCCACACTCACATGTTCTGGTCAAACCAACCATTCAGGACTAACTTGAAACCTCAAATCATTCCTCATGTTCTTTCCCAGGTTCAGAATATGCCATTACTCTTTCTCTGTCAATTCAAATTCCACCCATCCTTCAGGAATAAGTTCAGTATTCTTCTCTACTCTCAGGTGCCATTACTTAGTGGTTTGACCCACTGCTACAAATACCTGGAGGTCAGGGACTATGCCTCACCCTCCTTTGTGTCCCCTTCAAAGTTACCATGAGCTCGACAATGATTTGTTGAATAAAAGATGTGCTAAGCAGAGTTACAAATTCTATCACTTGCAAGTAAGAAGTTTCTATTTTTGTAATTTTTTCTACTCCTTATCCATCCCCATCTCAATCACCTATGACAAACTTGGGCTTTATTAACAACAGACTTGGTTTAGAGCAGTCAACCTTTCTCTGAAGTAAGAGTCATGCAGAGAAAATACAGCAAAATTAACATACACTGATTTTTAAAACCTATCACTCTTTTCTCTCTTCAGAACAAAACTTCTATTTTGCCTCTTCTTTTCC
>NW_006436288.1:7259024-7261784 GCF_000325575.1 Pteropus alecto
TAAAATAATGATTTGCAGAAACCAGATTCGTTTGATTTAAGACTCTCACAGTGAGCTGTGTTTCCTGTCAAACTGAAGACCTTAGGGTACCGAAGGGTAAGAGAAGACTATGCAGCAAGAGTCTTTGAAGTAGTAAAGAAATTAAGTACTTGGAATAATCTGGAAAAGATGAAAGAGGTTAGGGCAAACAAACAAATTCAGGAAGTCCCCCCCCCCCCAAATCCATCACAGACAGCAATGCTATGTGATGAAACTTGTTATTCTTAAATTCAGAGGTCCATCATACCTGTTTCTAGTCACTGTAGTGGTATATCTGGATGCCTAATATATCAATTGCACATTTCCACCACAATGATTCAAACAGGATGCACTCTGGGACGAGGTTTGGTGGTTAGATTTAGAGGATCCACAAACAATAAGCAGGGGGAAAGAGGGTGAGTGGAAGAGAGAGAGAGAGGGAGAAAGGGAGGGTAGGAGGGAGAGAGGGAGTGAGAGAGAAGAGGGGAGGGGGGAGGGAGAGAGGGAGGGAGGGAGTGAGGAAGGAAGGAAAAGAGAGAGAGAAGAAAGAGTTGGAGGAGAAGGGAGGGTATAAGAAGGAGAAAGTGAATAAGGAGGGGGGAAGGAGGGAAGGAAAGAGGGAGAGGGGAAGAGAAGAAAGAAGAGAGGAGAGGGGAGGGAAGGGAAGGGAAGGGAAGGGAAGGGGATTGAGGAGGTAGAAATAAAACTATCTTTGCTTTCAAATTGGAAGGGAAGGGAAGGGAAGGGAAGGAAAGGAAAGGGAAGGGTAGGGAAGGGAAGGGAAGGGAAGGGAAGAGAAAGAACTGGAAGCAAGCAAGCATCTAAAACCATTTTTGAGACCATAAGAGGGAATGCTTAGTTAGATCATGGGCCCTGAAGTCAGAGACTCCTGAGTTTACAACCTGGCTCAGCCACTCACTAGCTTTCTAAGCTCCATTTTCTTCTTAATTTGCTCAAGGTCACAAAACCAGAATCTTACCCCTAATAAGGGGTAAGATTAAATTGAAGAGAGAGAGAGAGAAGGAGAGGAAGGAGAAAGAAATCCAGCATTGAATTCATTGAAAAAAACTAAAAGTATGCCATTAAAGAACATGAAGCACAAGAAGTAAATACTAGAAAAGAGAACAAATTCTCATTATTTATAATATATATAAATATATAAGTGCATATCTGGAATACCCAAGAGGATAAACTGAACAAACAAAAAACACTCTAAGAAACTTAAACAAAGTGGCTTGCTATAAATAAAAATTAGTAACCTTCCTATATATAAATAATAACCACAGGAATAGTTATGAAAACAAGATGTTACTGAGTATAAAAATAGAAGCATCAAAAACATATAAAATAGTTTGGGAATAATCTCAATAAGAAATATGCAGAATCTCAGAGAAAAAAACTATATACTGTTTGGTGAAATAAAATAAGTATTGAATATATAAGTAAATATATCTTACTCTTGGATATAAGGTTTCAATTTTGTAATAACATATCAGTTAATGAAATTCAAATAAAAATATCAACAGGAATCACGTGAACTTGAAAAACAATCTCAAATGTACCTAACACAAAAATATGAAAGGATCATAAAGAAAATTCTGAGAAAGGAACAGTGAATGGCCTGATGAGATATTAAAAATTACTATACAGCTATAGTAATTGAGATATTATAGTTGTAGAATAGAACTAATTAGACAGAACTAAGGAAGAACAGCAGGACTTCCAAAATAGACCCACATATAGAATTATCTAGCATGGATAAACTTGGCATTTCAAATGAGTGGGAGGAGGTAAGTTTTTTGTTTTTGTTTTTGAATAATGATGCTGGAGGATAGAAGGAAAATATATGACTTTTATCTCATCATGCTAAAATAAATCACAGATAGATCTAAAATTTAAATGCAAAAAATTCAATCATTAAAATATCTTGGGCTGCAGGAATCATGACAGAAAGGTTCAAAAGCCATAGAAGAAAAAACCGAAGCTGATTGTCTGATTATTTTAAAGCCTTTACAAGAAAAATAATTTAAATATAAAAATAAGGAAAGCAAAAGACAAATTAATTGGGAAAAATATTTGCCACAGATATGACCAAAAGCTACATTCTTTTAAGAAACATAGGAGACTTTAGGTATCAAAGAAGAAGAGATAAACAACTCAAAAAGAAAATAGACAAAGACACAGACGTGTACTTCATAGGAGAGGAAATCCTTAGGAATGAAGACACAGAGGAACCTTAAATGCATATTACTAAGAGAAAGAAGCCAATCCAAAAAGGCTATATACTATATGATTCCAACTAAATGACATTCTAGAAAAGGCAAAACTATGGAGACAGCAAAAAGATCAGAGGTTGCCAAGGGTCGGGGGAGAGGGGAGGGATGAATAGGCAAGATAGTGGAAAAATTCTGTATGACACTGTAATAATGGATACATGTCATTATACATTTGTTCAAACCATAGGATGTACCACACCATGAGTGAACTCTAAGGTAAAATTATGGACTTTGGATGATTATTCTGTGTCAATATAGGTTCATCAGTCGTAACAAATGAACCACTCTGATGTAGGACATTGATAATGGGGGAGGCTATGCATGTGTCGGGGAAGGGAGTATATAGGAAATCTCCATACCTCCCTCTCAATTTTGCTGTTAACCTGAAACTGCTCTTAAAAAAAAAAAAAAAAAAAAACGGTTTTAAAAAAAAAAAAAAAACAAACTTTTCTCGTGAGAATTTATA
>NW_006436288.1:7261961-7325530 GCF_000325575.1 Pteropus alecto
AAAAAGGCTTTAAAAAAAAAAAAAAGACGCAATCTTCCCTTGGGAAATTTAAGGAGGAAGAAGGAAAGCATGAGCCAAGGGTCAAGCAATGAAGGTGGCCTCTAGCTAAGGACAGCCTTCAGTTGGCAGCCCACGAGGAAATGGAGACCTTCATACAACCATAAGGAAGCAAATTCTGCCAACGACTCCTATGAGAAAGGGAATAGATCTTCCTCTAGAGCCTCCAGAAAGGAATGAAGCCTACCGACACTGATTTTAACCCACTGAGACTCATGTTAGACTTCTGTCCTACAGAAAGGCAAAAATATGAAATTTGTGTTGTTTAGGGGTAAGAGGAAGGATTATCTTTTAGGGCTGCTATGATGATGTCAACATGCATAAATTATTTAAAAGAGGGTCTGAAATACAGTAAGCATTCATTAAATGTAGCTCTCAGCACCACCTACAATCTAAATGGCCTTAGGCAAATAATTATAGCCTGTTTCTTTGTAAAATAAGGATAATAATATCTTCCTCATAGAATATTTGTGAATGTTAAGTGATAACTGTATAAAGTGCTTAAAACAGTGCCTGGCATATGGCACACACAAAATAAATAACAACTATGCTACTAAAAATATCATCATTATTGTCTGAAAAAATGGAGCTGATTTTAAAATCTAAGGTTAGATTGATATATTGTGCATGTAAGCATCTAGCATGGAGCTTGAACAACTGGTGCTCGGTAAATGCTAATTAAATATGAACTTAATTTTCCATATTACATTTCTGTTTTAAAAGTCTAAAGAGAATGTTTTGGACTGCTTATAAGTTATAAATCTTGAAATCTGATACATCAGGAGCAATCTTCTGGCTTCTTTATAGGTTCTTTCCTCTTATAACAGGATGTTCAGTGGGCTTTTATGCTGGAATTATGGTTTAAGTCCAAAGCTGAGACATAGCAGCTAAGTACATTCTGAATTGAGAGAGCCACTGGATATGTGGCCAGCCCCATTCAGGGCTTGAGGGAAGGGGGCCTGATCAGCAATCAGGCCTCACCACCATAACCAGCCCCTAACTCTAATCAACAAAAAGGGAAAATTGAGAGAGAGGAATCTGTTGAGAAGTGGGGATTCTTCCCTTCCCCGAAGAAGAGGTAACCCCCAAGAGAATCAGGACTAAGGGTACCAGGCCAGAGAGATTTCATCCCCCAGCTAGACTCTGTTTAAGCAGCACCTATTGGTCTGCTCCCAAGCTTCTTGAGCAAGAAAAAAAAAAGGAACTGAGAAATAATTAGTAGTAGAAGAGTGACACTAAATGGTGAGGTGACAGCTGGAGAAATTCGTAGTAAGCCCCCAAGATAGAGGGTGGAGGGCTTGGACACCTTTTTGTGATGAAACCTTGATCACCTGCTCAAGATGAAAGTAAACTGACCCAGTTGAGCATTTGCTATTTAAGGAGGACACAGGGATCCTTTAAGGGACACTATAAAATAATGGAGTTTTGCAAGGGTCCAAAACATCTAGGGGAAAGATAAAACAAAATGTGAGGGTTTTTACCTTCTATCTTGGAATTATGGTTATGGACAAAACAGAGACCAACATGTGCCAAGTACCCCATCTTTTAAGTTCAGGGAGCTGCCAAAAGTCAGAGCCAAGCTCCTCTCTACAAGTTTTCGCACTAGTGTCAGACCAGAAAACTAGTCTTGCCACCACACAAGTGATTCATACTGAGGAAGGACTGAGAGGAGTGAGTAGCCTTGGGAGTGTCATGTTTTGGGGGTGAGGCTATTACCTGCCCACCCCCATGGAAACTGGAGACAAGTGCTTTCCCTCCCTGACAACAAAGGGACAAGAGAAGATGGGGAAATTTCCAAAAAGATCACTCATAAATACTGTGAGGGTCTGCAATAAAGAGAAATAGGCATTTTGTTCTTGGCTCATTTGCTGCACTAGCCGCTGTGCACTATCTAGAAAGGTAGACAGAAATAGAAAGAGATGGTGAGGTGAAGAGGGGGTGAGTGCTGAAAATCCCCTTGGCATAGCAGGGATGGCATGTTTACTAGCTCTCCACCTTAGAAGGCTGCCCACCAGGTAAAGGAACCAGGACAACATGCCATTACAGAACATAGGAAGCCAGTCAAGGTTCACCAGAGAAGCTGCAATGACCAAGAGAGAGGACTATAAATATACTTCCTGCCCAATGGAGAAGAAGTGGCTCCTGGAAGTGGGGGATGGGGTCTGCATCAGAGAATGCTCTTCACACTTCTACTCAGAGCTGCTGGAAGTTCAGGTGGTGTTGAAGGAAGCAGAGCCAGTAGACCCAAGAGTTTTCATTGTGCTTTAAAATCAAGAAAACTGAGCTATATACCAGATAAGAGTATCCCAGTAATCAAGGTGGATGCAAATTGACTAAATCTGGCCAAGCTGGTCAGAGATCCATTAGAGTCAGAAAAGTAGAGTAAGGGTGCAGGGTGAAAGGTAGATTTGACAACACATAGTTAAAGCAGTTACTAGGAAAAGATGAAATGCCTTCGTGTCTTTACCTAGATTGAGACTCCCAATCCCCACGTCTTATTTCCCGCCCCTCCCCTTCCTAGTGAATTCCCCTCCTTCTCTTTATTGTATACGACAGGGGGCTGAGTGGAGGTCTGCTGCTTACAAAGTCAGCAATCCCCATCCAAGCTTGCCTGCCTCTTAGTCTCTTTCATTCTACTGGTAATTGAGCCTTGCTTTCCCCCATGGACTCATATATCTTTTAGCAGTGTTTTAAAGGGCTTTTACTCTCTAACATTTCATATGATGCATAGGTTAACCAGAGTCAAAAGATATTAGACACCAAACTGCATGAAGGCCTCTCACAGTCACAATGCAAGCCAAACACTGAATGGACCAGAGGAGGCACTTTGAGATTCTCTGGACTGTACCAAAACACAGATATGCACAGCTAAATTCTGAAAGCAAAGTTATACTTTGGCTTGATTTTCCTCCATAAAAAGGAGTCGAGAGACTTTTTGGAGACTATAGCTGTTTCTATAAATAATGTGTACTGTGTACTTACATGTTCTATGAGGGAAGGCCGTGTACTCCTAATACTTTATTCTCAGTACCTACATAAGCACCTATATGCTTGGCACCTAGAAGGCACTAAATAGATATTTGTTCAACAGAGGATGAATGGATAAGTGAATAAGCGAATTGGTAGTGGATATTTTTAGTATGGAATCAATATTAGGCAATAAATGAAACTACCCCTGAAAAGTGTTCAGACAACTGTCTCCAGGCCTTTCGGACAACCTAATGTTTTTATTCATATAACAAATACTCATTAGACACTTAATAAGACTGTGATAAGGAATCAAAAACAAATACAAGGGAGGAAAAGGACATGGGGTAGAGATGACATATCAGCACAACCACCAACACTCAACCTCCAAACACCCAACCCAACAAAATATCATCACAAGATTTTTGTGCCTTTTTACTACTTCCTCACCCTCTACCCAGGTGGGAATGATCTGCTTCAGATTCAAGCCCAAGACTTTTAATTATAGCACATAGGAAAATAACTCTTAAAACAGAGTCAGAAAATATAACTGTTCTATTTAAGACAGGTTTCTTTTTCCTTGAAATCTCTATCTTATTATAAAGCAAAAGTTTCTTTTTCTTTTTAAATTACAGTTTTATTTAATTGTTGAAGTCCTAGAAAAATGATGCAAATGGTCCCATAAAGGCATTGCTTTTTAAATGTAGATGAAACACTGTACCAACAGAGAGGATAACTGTGACAGATAAAGCCACATGTTCCAGTGTAATAATAAATTCCTCATAGCTAGGTTTCCACCACGCTCAATGAGGGGAGAATCTGCCACTATACATATCCAATTGTCTAGGAATCTTCCTTAGTTGCTTTTGGCCTCTTGAAAATTCCCTAAGGGGAATTTCAACACTTAATATTAACAACTACTATATGTCTGTTACTTATGCAATAAATTACTGAAATGGAGGAAACTTCAAAATTTTAAATTTCAGCACTTAATGTTAACAACCACTATATGTCTGTTACTTATGCAATAAATTACTACTCACACTGAAATGGAAGAAACTTCAAATCTGCCCTTAGCCAATGTCAAATATTTTCTATGAACAGCCAAATAACCAGTTATAAGAATTGATAGTAGCAAAACAAACAAACAAAAAACTGTCAAGAAACTACTTTTAGAAATATATACTAAGAAAATAAAACAGATAAATATTTAAGATGTATACACAAAGATGTTCATCACACCATTATTTATAAAGGTGAGAAATTGTAACAACACAAATATCTAATAACAGTGGATTGGTTAAAGAAATTATTGACTATCCTAACACAGGAGAATCTTACAGCCATTAAAAAGGGATGACGTAGGTCTACATATACTGTTACAAGAAAAATATTCACAATGTACTGTCAAATTCATTATATTTTTGTTTTATACACATATACACAGAGGCATGGAATGGTCTAGGAGAATATATACCAAAATGTTAGTAATGTTTATCTCTAGGTGATTAAATGTGATCCATTTTTACAAATGAAAATAGTATTGCTCTTGTCATTTAAATGTCAGCTTTGAGAAAGTAGAACTCTTTAAAGAGGCTTTTAAATTTCTCATGTTCAGTATTTACCAAATATATACAGAGATATTTTTAAAGAAAAAAAAATCTAACATACGAATTTCAATATCTCTTTTAAGGATCTTTTTGAAGAAAGTTATTTGTTCCAATATGGCAACGTTTTTTTTTAACTCACTCTAAATAATTTTTTTTCCAAAATGAAAATCATAAAGCTATTTATAAGTTTGACAGTTAAAAATTTCTTAATTACGTGAGGAAATGTTAAAGATATAACACTGAGTGAATAAAAGATGATATAAAATTATACAAAATACACACAATTTAGTAATTTACACATATGCAAACAAATACGCAAAAAGAAACAGTGTTCACAATGAATACTTCTGAGGGATTGAATTATGAGTGTTTTTTTTTCTCCTTCTTACTACATTTAAAATTTTTCTACAGTAGGTATCTATTACTTCCAAAATCATACAAATAACAAAAACTCTAAATTTTTAAAATAAGATAGAGAACATAAATCATATATATATTTGTTGTATCAATAACTGAAACAAGCACTTTGTTAAAAAAAAAGTGCTTTCTCAATATACTCACTGGGAAATGTCTGGTAGCATACTGTTTCTTAAGCCCTGAATAATGGAGAATGTGTAGCTTTGAATTCATTTCAGCTTCCTCCTGGCACCTAATTAAAGGAGTGACACAGCTCTTATGGTCTTGGCTGCGTCCCTTTCATGCAATGCTATAGCTAGAACACAGTCCAACAGAAAGGGAAAAAAATCAATAGCTTCGAAGCTCGGAATTATTATCCCAAACAAACTATAACCCTTAGAACACTACATTACTCAATTTCTTACTGACTTAATTAATGACACTACCCTAGACTATAAATTTTATAAAATCAGGAACCATGTCTTACTTTCAACACTGTATCCCAGCATCTAACTGGCACATAATAGGCATTTAGTAATTGTGGATGAACGAATGAATGAATGAATGAATGAACGAACGAACGAATAAGTGATCTATGGCTGGGCTCTGCTATTTTCCTTAATATTCTGCTGGCCGTTTTATAGTATCCTTGGCACTAACACTGTGGAAGAAGAGGGTGTGTTGTAAGGTCACACTTCATTGTCATATATTCCATTACTGAAGGTACAAGTAATAGATATAGGTTGTGTCCCAGAAAGCAGCTTTTCTCATCATTATGGCTTAAGAATTAGCAATATATACCTGCATAACAACTTGGAATGCCAGATTCAAATTTAGGCTTCTCTGACTCCAGGAAGTTTGGTGCTGGACATGGCAACACAGGGAGAGCTCCCCTGCCAAGTGTACATGTGAACCCCACAGTCCCATATCCAAGTTCCTTCCACAGCCCTCCCTACCTCAAAGAGCTGTTTCTTGGCCATCTCTTGAGCCTAGGAGTGCACATAGCAGTGGGACAAGTCACCCTCAAGATGAGGGGTGGGGAAAATGCCCCATGCAGGCATGCAGGCTATGGAAGTGAGCTTCAGTTATTTGAGCAGAGAATTCCAGGGTCTACCAAGGCCCCAGTGATGCCCTGCCTCATTAAGAAGTGAGACCAGAGGAGGAGCAGAGTGAGGCCCTTGAAACTAGGTGCACGGAGCAAGGGTTCCTCTTGCCAGGGCCTAAGGGGGGCACTGATGACAACCCTAACTAGCTCTCACACAAGCTTTCGATAGAGATAGCCATTCACAGGAAATATCCCCCAAAGCATCCCCTCTCCTTACCCTTCCCTAACCAAGACCTGGCCATCTATCAAGTGCAATTCATTCACTCCTCTTACAGTAGTCAAAGCATTTACAGTTTGTAGGTTCCAAATTTATCTCTTAGTTGCATGATATTTTCTGGGTGTTTTTTTTTTCTTTCTTTCTTTAATCCTGTCAACTGGGTTAGTTTTGTTTCTCTACAGCAGAGGTTCTCAATCAGGGACAATTTTGGCCCCCTGGAGACATTTCAGTAAGTCTGGAGTCATATGTGGTTGTTTCATTTAATAGACATATCCCATGGATGTTGCTTAACAACTTACAGGACAGCCCTTCACAACAAAGAATTATCGAGCCCAAAATGTTAGTAGTGCTGGACTAGAAAACTCTGGTCTAGAGTAAGAACTCTCTAAGAGTAGAAAGGATATCATTTACTCCTTTACTCTCCACATGGCCAAGCAGAGTACTGGAACTCATTAAGTATTTGTTGACAGATTGATCAGCTATCTGGTCCCACACCTTTCTAAAACATTCATTCACACAGTAATTCAACAAAAATTAGTGTGCCAGGAACCGTGTTCAGCTCTGGGAATGCAAATATGAATGAGTCAGCAGAAAAGGCAAACTGGTATTATTAATACAACATGAAAAATGTACCTGTCACTAGCAGATATTTGTATATTGTTCTGTTCATTATGTCTCCCCTCCTTAGCCTATAAATTTTAAGAAAGTAAGAATTTTGTTAAGTTCACTCTTATAATTCCAATATCTTCTATGGTAAGAGTGATATACAAAAATAGTAGATATTTTGGGTAAATGAAAGAAATGCAGTAATATGCATAAAGTGTTTAAAAAACAAAAACAAACAACAACAAAAAAAAAAACAAAGGAGAAGCTTCTAACACAGCCTGGGGAGGAAGGAAAGGGTATGGGACACTGCCTTGAGGAGAGCTAACACGGATTAAACACTAATTATATACCAGAAACGGTTCTAAGCATTTTCAACACATTATCTATTCTAATGCTCACAACAATTCTACAAGACACATTTTACAGGTGAGAAAATAGGCAATGAAGATTGACTTGCTGAAGAAAATAGTGGAATCAGGATTTGAGTATAGCTAACTTCAGACACTTTGCTCTTAACCACTATGCTGCATAGTCAAGAGATGAGTAAGACTGGCCAGGCGAAGAGCAGGAGATGTGGCTGTGAAGGAAAGCGTTCTAGGCAGAGGGAATGACAAGCAAAACCAACACGGCCTGGCTTATTTCAGGAACTATAATAATTACCAACACTACTAAAGCATAAATAAGAAAACTGATTAAAAAAATAATTTTGGAGAAGTAATTGCAGCAAGATCATAAGAGGTACGTATAGCAATGCTTCATTTATCTGAGATTATGGAAAGCCAACCCCATCATTTTGTTCAAGGATCTTTCTGAACTTCCATTTCCTTACCTGTAAAATAAAGAACATACAAATATCTACTTTATTAAGTAGCTGTGTGAACAAAAGATAACAAATATAAGAACTGAGAACCAGGCTTGGTACATTTAATGCATTCAATAAATATTAATGATTAATTTTTGCTATTGTGGTTATTGCTAATGAAGTTTTTTGCACATTTGTAAATCTTCAACGTAATTGAAACTTATTTTCTCAAGCACCAAAACTTATTAAACCATCTTTTTCCTTAATTAATTTTAAAGTGAAGTGTACAAATCCCCCAACTTAACAAACATAAAACTTATATCTCATCTATACAGATGGCTGCACCTGTGCCTCACCCCCCTCCCACCCCCAGTGCCCTTCTGCGGCCACCAGGGCAGCTGTGGAAACAACTGACATTTCTAGTGTCCATACATTCAAAAATAGGGACAGAAAAGAAGCCACATAAAGCTAGAACTGCTTAGAGTAGTGTTTCATTCAGAATTTGGGAAAGGAAAGAGGAACATAGCTGCTTAGAGTAACGGTTACCACTCAGTAAATTGACAGGATTTTCAAAGTATTTTGGTGTGTTATACCCTGTCCCCAAATCCACTGGTAACAGTAATGTGCCACCTCTGCTGATAGCTAGTACATAGCCAGTGCCCTTAGATACTTGAAATTTGTTCATTTCTCATGAGCCATACTTCAGAGATTGTGCCCTGGCTTCCACCTTCCTCCCAGTCTACCTTTGTACTACATTCTCCGTGGGCCACTTACTAACTCTCCATACAGGAAGCACACCAGGCACTTGCACACCTCCCTGCTTTGGCCTTTGCTGTTGTCTCTGCCTGGAATATCCTTCTGTCCTCACCTCTTACTACTACCCCGGCTTACCATCCTTCAAGGCTTAGTACAGACACCACCTCCTCTCTGATTTCTTTTTCCAACAGAATTAAATGCTATGTTCTGTGAACTTCCCCAGCACTGTATACTGAACAAAGATATGTGGTGAGCATCGTTCTAGGTGCTTTCTTTACACTATCATGTAATTTTCACTGCGAACTTATAAGAAATAATTATAAACCCCATTTTACAAATGAGGAAACTGAAGCTCTGAGTTGAACTTAACCAATGATCACACAACAAGAAAGGAATACAGCCAGAATTCCAACCATGTTCTGACAGCTCTCAAATCCATAGGTTTTTCACTCTGCTATATTGCCTCTCTTTGATGGCCCTATTTCCAGTTGCTTAGTTAATTATATATTTACATCTGTCTCATGGGATTACAGCAAATTCCTTGATGACAGGGACCAGGGCATGTTCATCTTTATAAATGTGGATAATAATGTATTCATTTATACAAGGTTCTTAGGAGAACTAGATAAGACAATACATTTAAAGCACTTAGCATAGTGTCATGCAAATAATAAGTGCCAAATAATTTGTTGGTTTTGTTGTTGATGTTACCATGTCAGGTGCCAAGAATAAAACCTTGCGCATAAATTCTGAGCTGAGTTTATTTCTGAGAAGTAAATGAAATGGGTAAGGACCTGATAGAAGAGCCAAATGCCACTTTGGTTTGGCTTTTCCCCATACTATTTGACTATTCAATCAGAAGCAACAAGTGCTGTATTTTAACTTTGTTAAGTTTCTATGATAGGGTCAACTGATTTCTTTACCTTTCTATTGCCAGATGAATGTTAGGAAAACTTCCTATTTAGTTCAAAAGTCTGGCATTCTTACTTTCTTGTGCCCTCTCTTATGTGATGTGATTTGTCAAGATTCCCCTCCAAGAAGTCAGTACTTAACAAGTTCTGAGCTAGGAGAAGAAAATCACAGAAGTGAATGGAAGATGTATCCTGAAATTCTGGTGCTTATAAACATAGTGAAATGCCTTCTTTTGTCCTCATAGCATTTAACAGTACTTTAAATCATATTTTTTACTCGTTTACTTTTGTCAGTCACCCCCTAGCAGGAGGTAAGCTGTCTCAGAGGAAGCAATCTCTTCATCCTGTTCACTGCTATCCCCCAGTGCCTAACTCATATAAGCTGAATAGTAGTCACTTATTAAATATTAATAGATTGACTGATGACATTTGTATATATGTGCATATGAATACATATACATGACATCATTCCATGGTTTATGAATAAATGTGAATATATTCCCACACATAGGTGCACATTGTACATTTGTGTACATATATTTATATTTGTACAGAAGATATTTCAAACTGAAAACACAGATACCTGTTTGGCAAAGTTGAGTCTCCTGAACATAATAAAGGCTTCTGACTGGCCTGTATAACATTTAATAAACTTACACTACCACCTGCATACTAACAATCCATGTGGTAAAAAAAAAAAATGGATTTTATTAAACATAGAGTAAAAAAAATTTTTTGACTTAACAAACTATGATACTTTTACTATTTTTTGAAACTCCTTGTCCCTGTATATTAGCTTAACTGTGAGGGGTATAAGGAGGGTCAGACTATGGACCAATAAACTTTCTCTACAAATTTGGCAGGTGAAATTTTCTAAATTCATATGGGCCAAAAAGATGTCTTTATTTAAGCTGTAACATATACAGAAAATTATAATTTATAACAATGATAATAATACCATTGACTGAGTAAAGGTACCATATGCTCAGCATCAGTTTTTTTTAACCTGCAAGGTTAATGTTATCATCTCATTTATAAATAAGGAAATTAAGACTCAAAGAGATAGAATAACTTGCTAAAGATACTCTGCTGTTTATCTAGTCATGGCACAGTCCAAAAATTCAGGATGCTACTCTGAAGCCCAAGCTCTTATCAATACGTAACGATGACTCTCAGAAAGTTTTACAAACACTACCTTTGAGGGATATGTGTTTAGGCAGTTTTTGTGGTGTATGCATTTTAATAAGTAAGTCTCTGCACACAGAGACTAGACCAAATGACAGCCAAACACACTGAAGATTACTCCAGGCTACAGACAGCAAGGGGCAAATGTGTCTCAGAAACTATCGGCCTGTGTTTATCAGAATATGATGCATTTTCCACTTGATAATGTACTCCAAAAGAAATTTATTCTCTTAACAGAGCTTCATTATTATTCCTTCTATTAAAAAAAAAAAAAAAAAGGATCCTTTCATTGCAAACCAATGGAAAGTTCTTAACTCATTTCCTTATATTACTTGAACTGAAAGTGCTTTCTGTCTTCTGAGAAAAGAATTGCTGGATGCTATGCCTTTGGGGTGCTTTTGAGTCCAACATTCAATACCATGGAAATGAGAGATTAGTCCTTATATACTTTTAAGGGAAGTGGGGTTATTTTAAACTTAACAAGAGCAGAATTCTAAAAAGAGAGAGGAAAAAGGAAACTCTTTCCTCCCAGTTTAAAGGAGAATTCAGCTACCTTTCCCTGAAAGAACTGGCTATTATCTCTTTGACCTTTTCAGGAGCAAAGTTTTTTGTTTTGTTTTGTTTTGTTTTTTAATTTATGGGTGTTTCTGAACATTTGTAACTAACAGTAATGAGAAATGTTTGATTAAATTGGCTCTCACCTGCCCATATACTGCTTAGAAAGATCCTATGAAGAGCAAAAGAAAGCACTAAAATCATAAGAAAAACCAGCTGCAGCATCATCAGCCCCAGGGACTGAAAGTGAAAGGGGCATGTGGCAGTGGAAGCACTGGTGTGTCCTCCAACATGCCCAGGGAAGCAGAAAGGATGGAGAAGCAGCTCTGCCTTTCCTCCAACCTACACACAACCTCTGCTGCCAAGAACTTACTTTTAGACACTTAAACTGAAATTCTCAGAAAGGAAGGGAGACTATAACCTCTGAGTTATCCTCAGAGTTCTGGTATCCCCTGGTTTTAGTTTTTTGTTTTCTAATTTCTAGTCCTTTCCAAAAGCACATCTCTCATCCTTCTGAAGGCACCCACAGTCTCAGCCAGAGAGAAAGACAGGAGAGCTCTAGAACTTTTGTGATGAAAATTTCAGCTGCCACACTTCAAAGGTACATGACCTTGAGGAAGTACCTCATCCTTCTGAAGACTCAGTTTGTGATTGGTAAAATGGGGTTAATATTTGTTATTAGAAAGTTGTTGAGGCTTCAACATAAAGGTCATACAGTACCCAGCTCTTAGTACAAGCATCAGTAAGTGCCCTGTGTTTGTTATGGGCATGCTGCACAAAGCAGCTGGCTCCTGGCTGGGTGTTCATGTTTTGAAGATTTGCCCGTTACTCCCTCATTAGTCATTTATGTTACCAACCACTCACCTAACCTCATTAAGACATCGTCTACCTGCTTCTATTTCTCTACAGTTTCGAAGGTCTTCAGAGTCCAAGAGATAAATTCTCATTAAGTGCAGGGGACAAAGTTTGCCTGGCTTCCTCTTCCCAACGGTTATCAGCAAATCTTTGGCTACAACTCCGGCTAGGGCAGAAATCACAGAGGCTTCTTACATGGGCAAAGCAAGTGTCTGCACATTTCTTGGGGTAAAGGATGGGTAAGGACCCCTGACTAAAGCCTCCAGGTTGGGAATGGAAAGGAAAGGAGATAGGACAAGAAAGACTGGATGAAGGGGACACCTCTGCGAGGCGGTCCCCACTGGTGACCCTGTCCTCATTGCACTGGGAGGAAAGGACACGAGTTGGGAGGAGCCGCGAGGTCGGGAGTACCTGAAGAGTCTGGCCGCCGTCTGGTTCCTCCTCCACGCCGTGCCCTGTTGCAGCACCCCCTGCACGATCTCCTTCTCGTTGGGCAGCCGGTAGACAGGGAAGATGTAAAGCCAACAGAGAACCACAACACAGAGGGCACTGGCTCCCACCGGCAGCCGGGTCCTTGGGAACTTCCACGCCAAAACGGCCATGGCCCCTCTAGACGTGTGTCGCCGGGCCCGCCCGCAGGGGCTCATGGCAGTCCCGGGGTCCGGGGGAGCGGGGCGGCAGAGCCTCAGAACAACACTAGGCGAAGTAGCAGCGGAGGATGCCCCAACCTCTGGCCCCCCATGCACACACACCTTGGCTTTCTTGCTTGCACTCGCACGCACGCTTCTTCGGCCCCCACAGCCCCAAAGGTCAGAGCAAGGATTTTTCTCTAATGCAACTTTTTCAAGGATTTCTTTCTAGGGGAAGTGGCCAAGGGGCAAGTCACGAGCTATGGCCATGGTCGCTTCCCCTGCAGAAGGCGGGCACTGAGGTCTCCGCCAGTGCGGAGAGCAGCGGCGGTGAGTCTCTCTGGCCAGTTCTGCAGCATCACTGTCGCTCTCGGCGTGGGTTCGGGAGAGGCTCCGTTCCCTCCCAGACATTTAGTCTCTCCCCGCCTCCCTGCCACCTCTCCCCGCCTCCCGTGCTGCTGCGCCGACAGCCGCCCCCCACCTCCAGCCCCAGACGCGCTCTCCGCGCCCCGCCAAGTCCTTGGAAATTTCCACGGCGGCCCGGGACCGCTATCCTGCCTCAGGCATCTCCTCCTCACCGACCAGGACCCTCACTCCCTGCCCCTCCCAGAGAAGAAAAGAGCTCGCTCTCATCAGTTAATTCACCGCAGCCTTCCGCTGCGCCCCGGACTAAGCAGACAAATGCCCGGGGATTGGTGGAAATAAGGTTCCCCCCCCTCCCCCACCCGCAAAATTTCCTCCCTCGACCTGTTCAGATTCGTGATAGTCCGCTGGAGCACGCGCCCCTCTCTCCCGCCCTTGTTCTCTGGTGATAGAGACAAACAAAAATAATACCCCTCAAAAAATTATATATATATAATTATTTTATATGTAGCAGAGACGGGCTGATAACCTGACCCTTCGACACGAAGCCTGCTTGCAGGAGCTGTCACCCTGCTGCTGTCGCCCTGGTCTCTCTCTAACTGATTGGCCATTAACCCGCAGTGAGCTGCGAGGAGGCTGGCCGAGACTTATTTCTTCCTGGGCCCCCCACCCCTGTTGCCCGGTCCGGAGCCGTGGCTCCAGCTGCCACCGTGCGCGTGCGCGTGCGCACCCCCGCCCCACCCGCCCCGAAGCTCTTGGGCCCGCACGCGCGCAGCGCGCACACACGAGGAGGTGTATGCACATCGGGTCCTCTACCTCTCCTCCGCCCTGCAGGGAAAGGCGCTGCTGCATCCAGATGTGCAGGCAGCTGGTTCCCAAGCACGCAAACCTCAGAACATAACAATGCCTTGGAGGCGCGTTTGCCTACTTCACCTTTTAGATTAAAGGGCTATTGTTCTTAGTCGTCTTTCTCATCTTTTTCGGTTCACAGACTAGTTCATCACAACCCGGACCTCGGAAAAGTGCCACCAGCCTGGACCCGCGGAGCCCAGGGACCCACTGTTAGCCATTTATGCTTTCCGTGGTGGCAGACGCGTAGCTTGGATACCTCCTAGCGGTTGCCTATTCTATTTGCTTAAGCATCTCGTCAAGCATAAAGTGTGCAAAGACAAAGAAGAAATGCGGCAGCCTACTAACCTGATTGGCTTAGTCATCATGAAATCAAAAACTAAGGCCACAGCTCCATTTGCTCAGCCCACCAGGCTGCAGTGCTCAGCGCAACCTATTCTGCTATATGCCCTGGTATCTTTCTCCAGCATCTTTCTCCATTGAGAAGTGGAACTTGAGAAGCTGATAGAAAGTTATTTAGCAAAAAAACAACCAAGTAACCAGAGTACTCTCATTCTTCCAACACTACTACGCTCTCTTAGGAGAATGACCCTGAAGGGCTGCAAATTCTGCAACTCCAAAATAATGACTCTTTGGGGTACTGATTATTTTAAGCTGGTTATTTTTTAAGGCCTAGAAGGCTGGAGAAGAACCTTTGATCTTCCCTCTAACTGCTAAAAGAATTTAAGATGGAAGGCCTATTCCAGGCTCCAGGAAGGAACTATCATCACAGATAACTACAGTTTAATTTGAACTAGGTATGGCAGGCAGGGAGGAACTTTTGTGTCCCACTGTATCTAGATGTACCAGCAAACATTTGTTTACTAAACATTAATACTTTTCATCTCCCTATGAATTGCCTTACTTCCCTTTGAAGTCTCAGACTCTTAGCTCCTTCTCCTTAGTCCAGAATAACATATATACCTCATCGTGCTTTATAGTGTTTGGAATTTTCATGCTTAATGTGAATTCCCATGTAGATTAAATTTTATTTTCTCCTATTAATCTGCCTTATGTGATTTTAATTGTTGGACCATCCTTAAGAACCAAGAGAGGAAGGGGAGAATTTCCTCCTCCCCTACAACCCACTGCCCTCCACCCACAAGCATGCCCAAGAAATCTCTTCTACTTAGGTAAATCAGTAGAGAGGGGAAACCCTGAAATCCAAAAACTACACCTTACCAGAGTGGAGCCTAATAAAGGTTCTTTGAAATGAAGATCACCTGAAGTCCTGCAAAGAAACCACTCACACTCTTCTGTTCTGGAAAGATGGGGAGATGGAGGGGGAGATCCTTTCCCATAGTTGCCAGGGCTGTGGATAAATCATCTGCCTCCTTTGTTCCTATAATTTAAATAAAACATAAACCACCCCAATTTTTCTTTTCTTCCCTAAGTCCAAGAGATACCCATGGAGTAAATAACAAATAAGCCAACAACCAAAAATAAGACCTATCGCAGTTATGATGAGGCTATTTAAATGTTTCCCCATGTAACCTCATAAAAATGCATCAAAGTTGTGCCTTAAATCGAGAGACTTCTGTAATGAAATGTGCTGGTCTTCCTGCTTCTGAAAACTAAAATTCTCTTAACACTTGTTAACTCTTGCCCCACCCTACAGTCCAAATTCATTCACTGCTTTTCTTGAGTACAAAAACCAAATCTATTCAGGCCATTGCCTTCCACCTTCCAAGTCACACAGGCATCACTCTTGTTACTGTATTTTGTGGTACACCTTTCTTTTTCCATGGGATGTCTTTTTTCTTTCTCCACACAAATCCAATGCATCATTCAAGGCCAACCCAATTAGCTAGGCATTTCTTCCTCCATGTGTTCCCAGACTAACACACAGGCCTCATGGGGTAGGAACTCAATAAATTTTTGTAGTTTCTGCTCCTATTCCCTTTGACTTCCTTTTATGAACTTCTATAGTATTTGCTGGCTCTGACAGATGATTAAGTACTTAGATGTGTTATGTTACTAGCATTTTTCATATGCAACTTTGTCTCAGCAACTGGGCAGTAAGAGTATATGTTCTCTTACATCAAATGGCAAGCCTGTGCTTTTGATCCAAATGAGGACTCCACATGACATGCCTACATGTCTAGGGGAAAAGTAAGAACAGTATTTTACCTTTTCTTTACATTCCTCCAAGTACCAACTCAGGCTTCAGCACATATGTACTCAACAAATAATTGTTGCTTAATTGTTTGCTTGATACATTCAAGGGTCTCAAATTTATTCAGGCTTTTGCTAAAGCAGCATAGTTTAAGAAAAGTATAAACTCCCACAGTTTAATGTTTTAAATAAAATATTTTACCTGATATTTAGCTATGAGAATTATACAACTTTTAGGGGATAGTTTAGGTATTGTTTTATACTTCTGCTTCTGTGTACACATATAGGATTTGCCCAGGAACTAAACAATTTTTAAAACTCCATAAAATGTTTATTTACTGAGCTAGTAAACATGATCTACAAAACTACTTTATACGGTAAGTAAACTTGATAAGCAGCAGTTTTGTGACATCAGAGTTGTAGTGAAAGCCCATTTAAGCAACAGAACCACCACAAAATCAAAACCATGGAGAAGAGAAAAAGAAGTACCTCTCACTGAAAAGCAAGAGAGAAGATGCAGAAAGTTAATCAGATGGAATAGGACACACATGACTGCTTGTATCCTAATGGGTGTAAAGACATATTAATAGTCACATAGAAGTCTCTCATTAAAAGATTAAATAGAATTGTCAATGACTTGAGATAAAAAAAATTTCAAAAATGTCATCCTTTCTTTAGTCTCCTCTGAAGTTCTTCCTGTCAGAATAGCTTGGAATGGAGAGGGAAAAAAACATAAAAACATGCCTCTTTTACAGCTAGTTACAATACCAAAGCAAATAGGGTCGAAGAATGAGAAACAACATAGTTTATCTAAATAAATGCATTTGCTTACTTCCACTTCCTCTTG
Source organism: Pteropus alecto (assembly GCF_000325575.1). NCBI lineage: Eukaryota > Metazoa > Chordata > Mammalia > Chiroptera > Pteropodidae > Pteropus > Pteropus alecto. The sequence goes on from NW_006436288.1 coordinate 7,278,826, forward strand.
TGACACCACTAAAAGGACAGTAGAGAATAAAAGGGCATAAACTCAAAAGAATAAGAGAAAAAGGAAGGGATACAAATGCAGACAAATGATGTCAAAAGTTCACAAGCAGGTAAGCAATTGAACAGAAATAATGGGTTTATCAGAGTAGAGGAAGTTCTGGGCCTTCAAGTGACATATTGTGTTGGGGGAGACAAGGAGTATAGACAGAGTAATGACAAGAGAAAAATCTTGAGCTGTTCTAAATTAACTTTCAGGATGTTTTCTGTAAATACTTCTTCCTTGCAGACTGTGCTCCTATCATAGAACTGCCCCGCTTCACTTTTTTCTGCCTCCCATCTCCGTAGCCAATGTAAATTCTTTCAAAACAAATTACATCTTTCTTCTTTAAAACATAATGTATAAAAGTGCTCATCAATTCCAAGATGGTGGACATGTTGCTTTCTCCACCTAGCGATGTTGTCGGTAGTTTAGACTTCATGCCCCAGGACTTGGTCTTTTTCTGGCTAGCATATGACTCAATACACTTTTTTTTTTAAAGACTTTCAGCCGTGGAAGTATTTTGTTGTTGTTGTTGTTGTTGTTGTTGTTGTTGTTGTTGTTGTTGTTGTTTAACACCAACAAGAATCAAACTAATTTGGACTACAGAGCTCTTGAGGTTCAAAATTTAGAGGCACCTAGTACCTTTGAAAGTAGAAGTGATGGATGAAACAAAATAAGAGGCATGTTTTAAAGTCTTTAAAAAGAGCAGGGAAGTCTCTAGATCTCATCCTCCGGCCTGGCTTTAAACAGGAGGTTACTTCTCTAGAAAGATTGACCAGCACAAAGGAGAAGACCTACATATTCTTACATGTGCAGGAGGTCTCTAATCAAACAGTCATATTCCTGTCTAACACCCTGTGGTGAAGCCCACCAGTAGATAAGCTCCACTCACACAGATCTGCTAGCCTCTTTGTCAGGCCTCAATCTTAAATAAGAGTGGTGAGTCAAGGATCCTCAGACATTTGAAAAATCTCCAACATAAAGCAGAGACAAAACAAGCAAACAGACACACACACACACACACCCTGAGAGGAGAAAAAGATAATGCAGAAAACAAGAAATCCTCAATAAAAAATTATAAATAATAGTTTCAGAGGGACAAGGGACAATTCATGAAGCAAGAACAAAAGGAATATCTAGATGACCAAAAATAAATTCCTTTAAAATTAGAAATATGGTAAACACACACACACACACACACACACACACACACACGCTTCATAAAGAGTTGAAATACAAAGTTGAAAAATTATCCCAAAAAGGCCAAAAAGATAAAAGAGAGTAAAAAATAAATTATAGACTCAAACAGAAAAATAAACATCTAAAGATGAAAAAGAAAAATTTACATGGGCTTATCATATTCAAACGATAGAAACCAAAAACAAAGAGAAAATCTTGAAAGAAACCAGTGGAGGGAAGGGGGAAGGTGGGCAGGAAATCACCTTATCTGTGGAGGAAAAATGATAAGAATTACAATGACTTCTCATCAGAAATCAGGCAAGCAAGAAGATAATAAAGCGAAATATTTAAAGTATTGAGAGAAAAAAATCACCAACCTAGGATTGTGTATCCAGTGAAAGTAGTGGTTCTGGATAAATATTTGACATTTGAAACATCTCTCTTATGCAAAATATTTGAAAATATCAAAACCAGGTGAGATCCCTAATTAATCTTTCAGATCTACGGACATAAATAGAGGCAATCTACATCATAAGAAGCATAGAAAAAGCCTATTATAGTGTTTCTCAAATTTTAATGTACATATGATTCGCTGGGGATCTTGTTAAGATGCAGATCCTGATTCAGAAGATTTTGGAGCCTGATGTTCTCTGCGGTAAGGAATGATCTTTAATTTATCAAAACTCAACCAGCTTATGCCACAGGGAAATAAATAACATTTTAATTGTGGCACTGTGGGTGCGGTGGAAGTAAAATAACACACTTACCAGTGACTTCCTGACATAATTTAGGTGGGTCATAGATTTTCCACAAATGCATGCTTCTATCCTGAGCCCCATTATACCCGGGCACTGTGTTTTTAAGTATATCAGTTTAGTAACAGGTAAAGTTCATTCTCATATTGTTTCATCATCTTTCTAGACCAATTGCCAAGCCTGCAGCCATCTCACTATTTGTACTTGTATGACTTAATAGGTCTTTCCTATTAATGATATCAAGCCAATATTCACCTTCTGGAATATCATCCTGATTTTGGATCTCAGACTTCTCTTGGGAACTTTTCAGTGTGATTTCTTTAGATATTTTTTCTTTACTAATTGTTTCTACTCTTCTTTGTGACGCCAATGATATGAATATTAGACCATTATAAATTGTCTCACAAGTCCCTAGAGCTCTGTTAATTTATTTTTGATCTCTTTTCTCTCCATTCTTCAGACTAGATAATTTCCTTTAACCTATCTTCAGATTCCTCTTTCATCTCCATTGTGCTATTGAGTCTATCCACTAAATTTTATTCCAAATATTTTATGTTTTGATTCTAAATTTTTATTTGGTTTGTTATTATAGTTTCTATTTCTCTGCTAAAATAAATCGAGTGACTATAACAAGATTCTTTAGGCAAAGTGGTCACCTGCGCTGAAGTAATACTTCCTCCTCCCAGCTAGCAATAATGTGCAACCTGGCAACATGCGAAGCCGACACATTCCGAAATTTGAAGAAAGGACTAAATGTATATATTTAAGTAGGTCAGCAAGCAATACCCAGGTAAACTAAAAAAAAAAAAAAATCTCAAACAGATAATAATAAAAGTGCTGAAAAATAAAAATTAAAAACTTTAAAGGGAGTCATTTAAAAAAATGACAGATTGTATACAGGGGAACAACAATTGCAATGACTGTGGATTTCTCACCAGAAACTAGGGAGGCCAGAAAACAGTGAAACAATATCTTTAAAATACTAAAAGAAAAGACTGTCATGCCACAGTTCTATGTCCAGTAAAAATATCCTTTAGAAATAATGGCAAAATAAATATACTCTCAAATGAAGGAAAAGCAACAGATTTAACAGCAGACTTCCTCAAAAATAAATGGTAAAAGAAGCTTTTCTGGCTAAAGGAAATCGATACCAAAGAAATGCTTGAAATTTTACAAATAAAAGAGTGGACCTTGAGATAATCATGCTAAGCAAAATAAGACAGACAGAAAAATTGAAAACCATATGATTCCACTCATATGTGGGATATAAAACTGAAAGCAATAAACAAACAGGACAAACAAATAAACAATCATGGACATGGATGGTAGATTAGTGGCTACCAGAGGGAAGAAAGGGGAGGGAGGAGGTAAATAGGGGTAAGAAGGTCAAATATTTGGTGATGGAAAGAAATCTACCTTTAGGTGGTGAACACACAAAGCAATATATATACAACATATTGTTGAATTGTACACTTGAAACTTATTTGATTTTATTAATCAATGTCACCCAAATAATTTTTTAAGAGATTTTAAAACATAAAGAAATAAAAATAAAAATGACGGAAGAGCAGCGTAAATGGGTATACAATTAGATAAATATTTTTAAAATTATTTCCTCCTCCCAAGTTCTTTAAATGTATATAACAATTGAAAGCAAAATTATAACCTTTTCAGTTATTCATATTTAAAACATATGATAACTCTAACATAAAAGGAAGAGGATAGAGACAAGGTTTCTACACTTTGAAGTGGCAAAATATTAACTCTAAGTTAACTGTGATAGGTTAGGAAGGTATATTGCAATCCTCAAAGTACATGCATACACAAAACATATATCCAATAAACCAATAATAATATGAAAAGAATGGAATATTAAAAATTAAACAACCCAAAAGAAGGCAGAAAATGAGAAACCAAGGAACAAATAATAAAATGATAGATTGAACCCCAAGCATAATATTTATGTCAAATATAAATAATCTAAGCACGTCAATTAAAAGGCAGCATTTCAAATTGGATAAAAGAATGAGGCCTATCACTATCTACAAGAAATTCATTTTAACTATAATGATATAGATATATTAAAAGTAAAAGCAAAGAATAGAAGAAGATGTACCATTCAATTATTAATCAACAGAAAACTGGAATTACATTAATATGGGACAAAGTATATTTCATAATAAAGAATATAAGTATGGATAAAGGAGGCCATTACACAATGATAAAATGTCAGTTCTCCAAAAATATATAACAATTCTAAATTTGTTTGCACATAACAATAGAGCTTCAAAATATATTAATCAAATGCTGATAGAACTTAAAGAAGAAATTAATGAATTATCAATTATACTTGGAGATTTCAAAAGTCTCTTTTTAGTAACTGATAGACCAAAAAGACAGTTGACCTGCAAGGAAATATAAGATTTGAACATCATCAACCAAATTGACCTAGTTGATATATACAGACACTTGTAGAACATCCTACCAATAGTAGTGTACACATTTGTTTCAAGTTTACATGAACATTCACTAAGAGAAGCCATATATTTGGCTGTAAAACAAACTTTAACATACTTGGAAAAATTTATATTATACAAAGTATGTTCTCTGACCATAACAAAATTAAATTGTAAGTCAATAATAGAAAGATATATGGAAAATCCCCAAATAATTGGAACTTAAACAACTTGCTTCTTCATACTACATAGATCAAAAAGGAAGTGGTGGGAAAGTTAGTTGTTTAAACTGAATAAAAATATAAATGCAATATATCAAAATTTGTATCAGGCAGCTAACTTAGTGGTTAGGGGAAATTATATAAACAATTTATACATATGTACATATACATACACACACATATATGTAAAATTAAAAAGCTTGTATCTGAAAAGAAGAAAGGTCCCAAATCAGTCATTTAAGATTCCACCTTAGGAAACTAGAAAAAGAGAGCAAATCAAAACTGAAGTAAATAGAAGGTGATAACAAAAATAAGAACAGCAATAAATGACACTGAATTTTTAAAAAAATAGAGTAAATAAAGTGGAAAGCCAATTATTTAAATAGATGAATAAAATGGAATATGTCTCCCTAGTCTGATCAAGAAAAAAAAGAGAGAAGACACACTAATATCAGGAAGGAAAGAAAGGATATCACTACAGACTATACAGACATTTCAAAGGTAAGAAAACAATACCAATTTCTCTACACCCATAATATGAAAATGTGGATAAAATAGAATAATTATTTGAATGAATTTGAATAATTCTTTGAAGGAACTACCAAAATTCATTTAAGAACAGATAAAATAAAAACAGATAAAGTGTTTGACCTTTCTACCAAACATTCAAAGAAGAAATAATACCAATTTTACATAATCTCTTCAAGAAAATAGAAAAGGAAGGACCATTTCTCAATTTACTTTATAAGACCAATATTACCCTAATATCAAAACCAGACATAGTCATTACAGAAAATAAAAACTATAAAAAAAACTACCCTTTATGAATACAGATATAAACTTTTTCAATAAAATACTAGCAAATAGAATCCTATAACATGTTAAAGGATAACACATCATGAGCAAGTGGGTATTTTCCTGGGAATTCAAGACTGTTATAGTATTAGAATATTAATATCACCTGAGAACTTGTTAGAACTGCAAACTGGGATAGGGTTCAGCACTTGCATTTACTAAGGCTTTCAGAGGAGTCTAAGACACACTAAAGTTTGAGGACTACTGGCCTACCTCATCCCAAGCAAGTGAAATCAGAAACTAGAGGACATCAGATTAAGAATCATGGTATTAAAAAACCCTGAATCTACCCAAGTATTGAAGTGTGATTCATCTGGCTGAGACAGAGCAGAAAAGAGATTGGGAAATTAGAATTGGGGGAGAGGGATTTAAGTAATTTAAGTAATTTGGATTATAGTTTCTTTGGACTTTCAAAGATCAAGAAAACTGAATTTGGTAAGAGGTTCAAATTTCCAGGTATAAAACAAATGAGTCATGGGAATGTAGTATACAACATAGGAAATAGAGTCAATAATATTGTGATAGCATTGTGTGGTATCACATGGTTGCTGGACTCATCATGGTAATCACTTCTTTAGGTATATAAATGTTGAATAGCTATGGTGTATACCTGAAACTAATATAATATTGTATGTTAGCTATATTTTAATAAAAAAAAACTCTTTTAAAAAATAAATAAAATGCATGAGAGAGAATCAAGAAAGAGAACAGTCAGGTATTAGAAAGGATTAACAGATTGACCTCTAACTTTGCATTAGCAACATTGTATGCTAGAAGATAATGAAATAACATTTTCAATGTCTTGGGAAAAAATATTTTAAATCCAGGATCCTATACCCAGCCAAACTGTTATTCAAGAGTAAGGGTGAAATAATGATATGTTTATATATAAGTACTTGGAAAGCTTACTTGTGTCATGCAAATTATATAAAACTTGGAAATAAGCAAAAAGATAACTGGGGTGTTTGGGGGGGGAAAGTATTTTTGGTTCAGTGCTGGGCTTGACTTCTTACAGTCTGGGCTATTTCGCAACTCTATACGGACAGAATTATCTTGTCCAAAGGATTTTCATCTAATAGAGATTTAAATAACTTGTGCATGGTTTACGGCCCCATTGGACATTAATCAGTTTGTACTTAACCCAGTAGTCTAATCCTAATACTTGTAAATTGCTTATATATACCTAGCTTCTTAAATGCTTTTTGGACCAATTTTAACATTTTGCTTGTTTCTTCACCAAATTTTAAGTTCAAAAAAGAAAAAGAAAATGTGATTAGGAATTTAAAATCTTTTGGAATCATAACTCGCAGAAGCAAAATAATTTAGTTTCAGACTGTAAATCCTTTGGAACTTTTGCTAATTTTCAGTAATTTTAAGGAAAAAAACCTGTTAAGATGAAAATTGTCAAGCATTCACAAAAGTACAGAGAATAGTATAATTGACCTGCATAGTTCTCAGATTAAACAATCATCAACATTTTGCCATATCTATTTCAACTACTCTTTTTTTTTCTTCTTTCTTTCTTTTGTTTTATTGTGAGGTTTGCTATAGTACTTTTGAGAATATCTCTGGAATTGTTTTATTTAAAATCATAGGTACTTCCATAAGTTTCACTAAAAAATAGGGGCATTTTCTTAGCCAAATCTTATTTTCTTTTGTAACAAAATCATTAATAATTCTTTGGTATCATCTAATGCCTTGTTTGTAATAATATTGCCTCAATTGTCTTAAAACTATTACAGATTCATTTGAAACAGAAACCAAAAAATGTCTATTAATTTAGAACAATCACCTCTCCCTCATTATATTCATCTCATTACTTGCTGATAAAATAAGATAGTCCTGTAGAATATCTTCATTCTGGACTTGTCTGCTTGCTTCTCCCTGGAGCCATTTAACTTTTCTTCTTCTCCCTCTTCCATTAAACTGAAAGTTAGATCTATAATCTTGCTTAGATTTAGATTCAAGCTTTCTTGTAAGAATACTTCACATGTTGTGGTATGTATTTCATAAAGTCTGCTTGTTTAGCTGTGTAGATTTTAAAACTAACTAGTTCAGATAGTGGCTGCCTGATCTTTTGTTATAATTATCAATTTTCCTCTTGCTGATTTTGAGGTCCATTAATAATCACTGTTTAAATCAATTATTACTTTAAAAGTTACAAAACGGCCCATTTATAATGCTACCACCCTGCCTATATTTTCATCTGAATTCTTCTATAAAACCAACTTATTATCCAAGGCTCTTTAGTTAGCTTGAAATAGTGTATGGAATAAAATGGATAAATACCTTGCTTTTTCTCTCTTTGATAACATTTATGAAAATTTTTAAGGAATACATCCTTCTACTTTGCAATTATGCTTCTAGAAAAAAAAAATATACGTACTGTGGAAAGAAACATGTACAAAGAGCTTTACTATAGCATTTTTTGTAATAGATAAAAATAAAATTTCTCAATAGGAGATTGCTTAAATAAATTATGATGTAGTTGTGCAAAAGAATGCTATGCAGTCATTCAAAAAAAAATGTGCTTCTCCTAGAAAACTAAGAAAAGGAACTTACTTAATTTAATAGAATCTACTTACTGCAAGACCACAACAGTCATCTGATTTCATGATGAAACTAGTAAGACACCATCAACTATCCCATCCTTTCTTTAGAACAGAAGTCTTGGCCAACGTAATGAGACAAGAGAGAGAAATAGTAGGCATAAGAATTGGAAGGAAAGAGACAAAATAACCAATACTGGTACAGAGAATCTTATTAGGATAAGGAAGTTCAGTAAGTTTGCTCAATAAAAGAACAACATAAATATCAACAACATCTCTCTCCAGCAGAAACAACCAACTAGAAAGTATATTAGGAAATATGATACCCTGAACAATAGCAATAAACCTGTAAAATGTCTAGGAACTAATCTAACAAAACAACAAAAAAACAAATAAAATTGCATAAAGAACAATTTTAAACTCTATTAAGAACTTTAAAAAAAGAAATTAATAAGTGAAGAGATAACCATGTTTGCGGCTGAAAAACATAAGATTGTGAAGATATTTTTCCCCACACACAGATACACAAAAAGACAAACGATCTAGAAATTCCTTGTTGTCAAATCAAAATCCAGGTGCACATTGAAAGAACATGACAGATTCTGAAATTCAGATGAAAGAATAAATGTCTACGGACATCTGACACAGTTTTGAAAAAAAGAAGAGTGAAGAGAGTGCAACTGACATAGTTAGTTACCCACACAACCACCATTTCCCCATTCTTTCTTATTAGTAGAGCTCCAATTATGTTCACTTCCTTCTATGTGACTGAAGGAATGCCCCATTCCTATGTCATTCCTGGAGTACATCCTAATTGGTCTTAAACAATCATTGTGGCCCCACTCTCATTGCCAACAATTGGGTTTGATAGGGGTGTTTGGTGTGATCTGGCCAATGATGTATGAGGGGAGACCTTCCATAGGCCTTCTGGGCAAAGATTTCTTCACTCATAAAGAGATAAGAAAAGATAGTCCTTCTAATACTGAGCTTTGGCATGTCAGAATATGATCCCTGCTACTATCACAGTGATTTTGTAACCAGGAAGAGAAAGCCACCTTGCCAATGATAACTGAGTAGAACCTTGGAGCTTTCTTATCTCAGAACTTCTTGTTCATAACACAATGAATGTCCCCCACTGTATAAAAAAATGGTTTGAGATTATATGTACTGGTTCAAAAGGATATTGAAACATATTCTAAATAGGAAAAAATCCAAAATAGTAGGTATCGTATCATTGTCTTTGTATAAAACAAAAATATATATGTATTATTTATACTGTAATATACATAGGACATTTATTCATGGAAACAAAAGAACTGATTAACAATATTTACTTATTTTGCATATCAGACTTTTGCTTTGTAATACTTTTTAATGTTTTATCATAAGCATGTACTACTTCTTGAAGAAAAGATGTGGAGAAAAGAAAATGATGATTTATCAGGTCAAGGAAGAAATACAAGGGAGAATAGAGTACTGAGTAAAGAAAAGAGGTGTGAATGAAGAACAAGAAAACAAAGGTACAGGTAAATAATGAAGTCTGAAATAAACATCTGGATGATGATATATGTTTGGTCTAGACTCACACTATTGCTAACTGAAGGTTTATTTTCAAATTCTAGCTGCTGCCCTATGAATGGTGAAGGAGAATAAATTCCAGGGGTCAAGTGCTCTTCATATATTTGCTCCAAGCTGGCTGAGGAAGCTGTTGTGTTCAAAATCTTGGCTGATCTCATAAAATGCCCATCTGCATTGTCTGCCATGCAATGGATTTTGTGCTATAAGAGGCAAGTTTCATAAGTCATTAATTATACCAGATGGTGATGGAAGACTTAGTAGACAACATAAATCTGCTGGAGAAACAAACATCGACAAATCACTTCAGGAAATAGTATCTATCCATATATCATACAGACAGTCAATAGTTTTACCACAGTAGATATAATTCATAGAAATTGGTTGAATAGTCATAAAGTAAGTCATCTAGAAATTCAGATAAGAAATTCCCATTTTTATAAAATGTAAAATCTCGGAATGATCGATTCTAGAAGGAAAACATATATTATACCTCTGCATTTGAAGAGAAATATAACTCAGTGTGATGTAGTTATAGTGCAGCCTACATGGAACCCTGAGAAAACAGAAAGTTAAGAACACACTTATTACAGTGGCAGGGATAGGGAATCTGTGACAGAGTTGCTCTTTTAGGTAGAAAATGATAATAATGTACCAGTAATGAGGTCAAAGTTGTATGTTTAATCCTCTGGTGGACTGATTTTCTCTGTTTTCAGGCTACATTGTGCAATTTCCCCTTAAATAGGACAAAAGGGAGGGGACAGTAAGAATGTATGACTCTATCTCTATTACTAGAAAGGTACTCAAACAGCTTATTCTGTGGGTGGCAGGTCAATAAAATCATTTTTAAAATCAAAGAGAGACAATCATTATGAACACAGAAGACATTTGTGACTCATATCAGTGGTGGAAATGTTAAATATTATTTCAAAAAATATAACCTATTGTTTAACTTTAGATATGAGATAAAGTATTTTTATTAGTTTTTTTTTATTTTATTAGTTTCAAATATACAGAGATAAAGTATTTTTAGACCATGTGGGACCTAGTAACAACTGAACTTCCACTATTTTCCATAGAAAATAGTGTCTTTTGAATTTTCCTAGTTCAACATTAAACATTAAAAGAACTCACCATGGTACCTCATGGAGAAGAAGCATATTCTAATGATCTTGCTAGTTTGCCCTGGATATTACAAAACATCATATTGTTAGTTCTTTTCCATAACACTTGCCATTACAATACTTTTAGCACTTGACTTTTCCGTTGTGAGTAAAAGAAATAACTATTAAAAATAATAGTAATAGTAATACAATCATGCGCTGCATAATGATATTTCAGTCAATGGCCAACAACAGATACAATAGTGGTCCCGTGAGATTTTAATGCAGCTGAAAAATTCCTATCATCTAGTGATGGCTACATCATAAAGTCATAGTGCAAAGCATCACTGTTTTGTGCCAGATCTCAGCCTATCTATCGATAGTAATTCTATTGCTAACAATGTCTAGGGGCACTCACCCAGGCCCAGTGAGCCTCTCACAGACATTTCCTGGTTCTAAACCAGAGTTACAACTGGACTGTACCCTTGTGGTTCTTATGACAATTGCAAGACACCCTCTAGTTATAACCATCAGGAAAACTTTGAAGAGGAAAAGATTGTATTACTTATAGGCCCTGGAGTGTACCAGATACACCTGGGGGCCACAAAGCAAGCTTGCAGAGAGAGGGGGGCACTGCATGTGCTACGGTTCTGCTTTTGTTGGGGTTGAGAGTGGGGACTAGGATTTCACAGGCTCACTTTTTATTGGCAAATTTAAAACATAAGAGCAGAAATTAAAAGCTCAGGAATGGAGGGGAGTAGACCAAATGGTCAATTTTCAAACTTACCCAAGATCTAAAACAAAGGAGCCTCAAACTTCCGGTCAAGATGGCATAGTAGGTAGAAATTGTGTCCGCCTCCTCTCACAACTACATCAAAATTACAACTAAATGACAGAACAACCATTATTGGGAATTACCTGAGGTCTGGCTAAACAGAAGTCCTACAATTGGGGACATACATAAGATGCCACCTCGAGATAGGTAGCAAGGGCAGAGATGTGAAATGGGCCGAGTGGTGGCTGAGAATTAGGGAGAGATATCTTGGCTGCAGAGGTTTCCCCAGAAAACAGAGGGGTCCCAATCCCACACTGGACCTCCTAGCCCAGGGTTCCAGTACCCGGAAAAGAAATCCCCACAACCTCTGGCAGTGAAAACCAGTGGAAATTGTGGCCAAGTGAGACAGAAGGCTGAGGGAGTTGCAGACATTCCCCTTAAGGGACCCATGCTGGGACTTACTCACTGATGGACTAACTCGCTCTGAGCTCCAGCGCTGGGGCAGCTGCTCAAGGAGTATCAGGGATATATGGGGAGGAACTGAGTTGTCTGGCTTCAGGGTGAGGGTTGGAGGGGCGGCTTTCTGTCAGAATACATTTTTCCTTTGTTGAGCCCTCCCCCATTCTTGGCGAGTAGAGGCAGGCAGCAGCCATATCTGAGCTCTATTAACCTGGCTAATACTGGTCACCTGGCCCTGGTGATTTCCTGAGATCCTGCGTCTCCCAACTTGTGGGTACACCTAAGTTGCTTCCAGTGTTTTTTTTCCAAACAAATGGCCTATCTTGGCTCCTGCTGCAGACTTTCCTAAAATATCTAAAAGGTTCACAAAACCCAAATAAGCAGCATCTGGTCTCAGAGTGTTGCGTACTTCTTGCTGAGCAGCCCCAAGCTCAGCACTACCGGCAGCCAGTCTTGGTTACTGGCTTGGCTTCTCAAGGTACCTCTAAGCCAATCACAGGTGGTGGCCATCTGCAGATTGCTTGGTGACTCTTGCCAGGTGGCCCTATGTAGTGGCTAAACTTGGCTTGCTGGGCCCCTCACAAGATGGCCTTAGGCCGGCATACCTGGCAGCTGGCTTCGACCCAAAGCTAGAGCACCACCCAGGGCTGCATCTGAGGATAACATACCCAAAGGGCAGATTGAGGATAGGCAGGCACCAGGGCTCTGCTAAAGTGAATTCTGCTCCTTAGAGTCAGCCCCTCACCAGCCAATCCTCATAACCAATCAGCCTAAGGGTCAATACCTCCCATTGATGTGAAAACAGCAATTAAAGCTTAACTACAACAGGAGGGCAACCACAACATGTACAAGGGACACTTCTTATGCAGCTGGCTCAGGTGGCCAGGGAAGACTGCACCACTGGGCCCACAGGATATCTACTTCATAAAGCCACTCTGCTAAGATCGGGAGACTTAAGAGTCCTATCTAACACATAGAAACAAACACAGAAAGGCAGCCCAAAATGAGAAGACAAAGAAACATGTCCCAAATGAAAGAAAAGAGTAAAACTTCAGAAAAAGAGCTAAACAAAATGGAGACAAGCGATCTACCAGATGTAGAGTTCAAACATTGTTTATAAGGATGCTCAAAAACTTAGGGGAAGAGTAGATGAACTCAGTGAGAAATTTATGAAAGAGGTAGAAAACGCAAAAATAGAGATAGAAAACATAAAAAAGAACCAGTCAGAAATGAAGAATACAATAACTGAAATAAAGAATACATTACAGGGAATAGACAGATTAGATGAAGCCAAGGATCAAATCAGCGATTTAGAAAATAAGGTGGTAAAGAACACCCAATCAGAACAGCAACAAGAATAAAGAATCCAAAAAAATTAGAATAGTTTAAGAGAACTCTGGGACAACATCGAGCATACGAACATTTGCATCATAGGGGTACGAGAAGGAGAAGAGAGAGCGGGATGAATTGAAAGCCTCTTTGAAGAAATAGTGATGGAAAACTTCCCTAACCTGGTGAAGGAAATAGACATACAAGCCCGAGAAGCTCAGAGAATCCTAAACAAGCTGAATCCAAAGAGGCCCACACCAAGACACATCATAATTAAAATGTTAAATTCAATGTTTAACCTTTAGCCAAAGGTTAAATTCAAAGAGAGAACCTTAAAAAGCAGCAAGAGAAAGGCATTTAGCTATCTATGAGGAAGCTCCCATAAGACCAGAAGGAATTGGCAGGAAATATTCAAAGTAATGAAAACCCAGGACCTATAACCAAGATTACTCTACCCAGCAAAGCTATTATTTAGAATCAAAGAACAGATAAAGAGCTAAAGGAGTTCATCACCACCAAAACAGCATTACAGGAAATGTTAGAGGGACTTCTTTAAGAAGAAAAATATATATAACAAATAATGAATAATAAAATGGCAATAACTACATATCCATCAATAATTACTTCAAATGAAAATGGATTAAATGCTCCAATCAAAAGATAGGATGGCTAAATGAGATAAGAAAGCAAGACCCTCACATATGCTGCCTATGAGAGACTCAGTTTAGATCAAAAGACACACACAAACTGAAAGTAAAAAATAAAAATAAAAAAACATTAAGAAAATGTAAATGAAAAAAATCTAGGGTAACAGTACTCATAGCAGACAAAATCGACTTTCAAACAAAGGCTATAACAAGAGACAAAGAAGGACCCAGTAATCCCAGTAATTTGGGTATTTATCTGAAGAAAACAAACACTATTTGAAGAGACAGGTGCATTCATATGTTCATTGTAGCATTATTTACAACAGCCAAGATATGGAAACATTGTGGGTGTCCATCAATGGATGAATAGCTAAAGAAGAGGTGATTCATATATACAATGGAATATACTCAGCAATAAAAAATAAATAATAAATAAATAAATAAATGAAAAAATTTTGCCATCTACAGCTACATGGATGGACCTAGCGAGTATTGTGCTGAGTAAATCAGACAAAGACAAATGCTGTATGACTTCACTTACATGTAGAATCTAAGGGGGAAAAAACTCATAGATACAGAGAACATTTTGAGGGTTGCCAGATGGAAGTGGGGTTAAGGAAGTGGGTGAAAGAAGGGAAGGGATTAAGAAGTACAAATTGGTAGTTACGAAATAATCAGGAGGAGATAAAGCGTAGCATAAGGAATATAGTCTATAACATTGTAATACTATGTATGGTGTCCAATGGGTATGAGATTTATCAGTCATCACTCGTTAGTTATATAAATGTCTAATCACAATGTAGTATACCTAAAACTAATAAATATTGTATGCCAATTATAATTGAAAAATAAAATACATTAAAAATAAAATAAAATACTTAGTTAACAACAAAATAAATAAATAAACAAACAAATCAGACAAAATAAAACAAAGGAGATGCAGTTGGGGGAGGTAGTCTGGCCCTTCCGTGCCATGGCTGGCAATGTGTTTATCTGAGCAGCCTCTGGCTTGAAGCGTATGCCTTTGGAAATGGATGCATTTTTGAAGGAGATGCCTCAGCAATGGAAGCTTAAGTCAGGCATTCACGTTACAAAAAGAAAAGCCCACTGTCAGGGCTTACACTCCAGTTACTTGTATGTTTGTGGTGATGCTGATGTAAACAAACCTACTGCATAGTCAGCTGTATAAAAGCATAGAACATACAATT
The DNA here is from genome assembly GCF_000325575.1 of Pteropus alecto. NCBI lineage: Eukaryota > Metazoa > Chordata > Mammalia > Chiroptera > Pteropodidae > Pteropus > Pteropus alecto. Next base: position 7,293,976 of record NW_006436288.1, read on the forward strand.
ACAGTAATAGGCTGTGCCATCTAGGTTTATGCAAGTAAACTCTTATGATGTTTGCTCTAGGACAAAATTGCCTAACAATACATTTCTCAGAACGAATCCCAATTGTTAAGCAGTGCATGACTACAGTATAAATACGATTACTACTAGTATATAAATACTAGTATAATAAAAGTAACAGTATTTATTATGTTTAACAATGGCTCATTAATTTGGATGCCTTGAAAATATTTGCCAGTTTGTCAGAATTGCTAATAATTGAATTTTTCAAACATAGATGTTTAAATAATAAAATTCATACTGAATCTAATTAAACTGGAACCTTGAAACTAGTCATAGTTTTTGAGGGGAAAAAGTTACCTTAGAAAAAATGGACATTTTCTTTAGTTTAATAATCTAGCCCCTGGACGTTTATCAACAGTAGAGAGAGAAAATGAAGCATAAGGAAAGAGGTAGAAGGAAAGAAAGAATTAATGCTAGATTTATGGGATGAGCAAGGAAGGTTTTTCCCAGATGAGTCCATGTATCAGGTAGATATAGCAATCCAATATCTCAGTGACTTAACCCAGTAGAGGTTTATTTCCTACCCAATCGTGCATGGACTCTCAACATCATTGCAAGTTTTACCTAGTCATGTCAAGACCCTGAGCATTCTTTACCAGGGCCATTCTCAGGGTTATGCTTGCTGAAAGATGAGGTAACATCTTCCCCATGAGCAAAGAGCAGGCTTGCTTCTGCTTACTATAAAAGTGTGAATTCTCCAATCTCAGTGTTTCTCTCCTGAAATGTAGCCATCGCATGTGTAGACATCTCTCATATGTGTTCTGTGTTGCCTGAATGGAACTTGGGAGACAACAAGAATAAATATAAATATAAAGCTCTGGCTATTGCTTTTGCCATGAATAATAAAGTCCTTTTTCTCTGGCTCAGAATATTGTGTCTTCTGCCAGGATCTATGAAACAGTAACAGGTTAATTTGTTAACTTGTAAGTTGGGTAAAATCCTCGATCTTTGCAATTCTTGACAGGTGAAGGTTGGGACTCAGTTCCACAGAACCATTCCAGGACCCAGACATATTCCCTCTAGAGGCTTTTCCAGCCAAAGAAGCCTCACCTAATCTTCAGACTCTAGCTGACAGGTGAAGGAAGGACCAACATGAACAGTATAATGGGTTCTAGAGACCAGGCTGAGGAGTGACATATATCTCTCCATCCACATTCCATTCACTAGAAAATAATTTTATGACCCCACCTAACTACTGGGGAGGCTGAGATATAATTTAAATGTAATTTAAATGTAATTTAACTGTGTGCTCAGAAGAGAAAGAAAACACATCTTGGAGAGGATATAGTGATGTCCTTGCCACAGTCCATCATGCTGGTGTGATCGTGTAAAACATGAAATTATTTTTGGAACTAGAATTTACTCAATGGGAGCTAGTGGACCAAATAATATTAACAAATACATCTAGTTTTTTTTGTTTTGTTTTGTTTTTAAATGGAGGAATCAGCATTTCTACAATACTCTCAAACAAGGGAAATAATAAGAAAAAAGATGGTGCATTTTCTTTTTTTCCAGAAAATAAAAAAGCCTCATCTTGATCTGAGACTCTTCTCCTATAAAGGCTTAAAGCAAAAGGGGAATTAAATTTGCCAATTAAAGATAACATAGGCTCCCTTCTTTTTTAAAAGGCTGTTTGGGTTTAGTTTTGTTTATTTCTGGCAATTGCTCAGTCATTCAGAGTGTTGCCTCTATCAGAGAATGTCTGGAAGTGAGGAGAAAAGGATCCTGGGGTCTGGGACTCTGGGTGGGTCCTGAACTGTGCTCCTGGACCTCCCTGACTTCTGTGAGGCTGTTTCTCATTCTGCCTGGACACTGGACATCTTTCTGGTGTCTGCTGCTAAAACCCACAGTAAGGGAAACTTGTAATCTTCTCTTTCTTGATCAGATCTTTGTGCTAGTCCTTCATAATGACTGAGCTTGGCCTTGGTTGGATAGAAGAGGAATTGACTCTTCCTCTCAATCATTCTAACCTGTCATTTGGGATGTACAGTGTTGGTTGTTCTTCTCGGAAGGAACTTGGAATCCTAGCCTATGCTCAAGGAAATGAGAGAGAAGTTCCTCTTCTCTGATATACCATAACCTTATCTAGCTGTTTTTAATGCCCCAGGGCTTGACCACATCCTCTTTCTTCCCTCTTCTCCATTTACCCTTAGAAATCTCCCATTCTTTCCTACACAAACAGCAGCCTTTCTACATCGTGGCCTGTATTCTATTTCTTCCTGTGATCCTTAGTATAAATTTTAGACCTTCAGTCTTTAAGGAGTTTGAAAATGTAAAAATCCTCTTCTCTCTCAATAAACTTTGCCTCTCAGGAACTCTAAATGCATCTGTGCAATAAATAGCGTATTCTGTCCTTCCTCTGAAGCACTGAAACCCACTGGTTCATTATCTGGAAAGTCACAAGATATTATGGTTTAAAGGGAAGGAAAATATACCACTTTACTCTTTCAAATGCATACCTGTTACACTCTCACTCTTGAAGGAAAGCTGCTAAAAATATGGATGTTTCCTTTCAACAAATATTCTTCCAGTACCACTTGTAAAAAATATTATCTTGTAGTATTTGGGGATATCGTGACTTTCCTGTCTAAGACAACACTAACATCTTAGATGACTTTCAAGTCCAATATTACATGACCAACTTCTAGAAATTATTTCTATGGCCCTTTCTCCCAGATGAATGTTGATTAGAGTCCAATGTTTGAAAGCCACACTAAAAATGTCAATGTGGCTACTTTATGTTTAAAAAGAGATAGAGACTCCAGCTCCTCACAAGACAGCGTAGAAAGTAAAGGCTATGTATGCCTCCTCTAGCGACCACACCGAAATTATAACAAAACTGCAGAACAACCAGCACACAAAGTCTCATAAGGTCTGGCTGAACAGATGCCCTACAACGCGAGACAAAAATAACAGGTCACCTCAAAATAGTAGGAGCAGCAGACACATGAACCAGCCTGGTCCCACAACCGTGTATGGCAATCAAGAATCAGGGGGGCTATCTTGGCTGCAGCAGAGCCCCCATCTGAGGAGCGAAGGGTCCCAGCCGCACACTGGGCTCCCCAGCCCAGGGTTCCAGTGCCATGAAGGGAAGTCTCCACAACCTCTAGCTCCGAAAATCAGGGGAGGTTGAGGCTGAGTGAGACGGAGGACTGCGGGAAGCCGAGACCTTCCTTTTAAAGGGCCTGCACCCAGCCTTACTTGCTGATGGACTCACTTGCTTTGAGCTCCAGAGCTAGGGCAGCTGCCCAAGGGACACCAGGAACATACGGGGAGGAGCTGAATTGTTGGGCTTCGGGTGAGGGCTGGAGCGGTGGCTTGCTCTCATTGTTCCTTTGTTGAGCTTTCCCACCTCCCAGCCTACAGACACAGGTGCCCCTGTAGCAGAGTCACCATCAACATAGATAACTCAGGTTGCTCCTGAGTTATTCCCTGAGACTCCGCCTCTCCCATTCGAGGGTCCACCTAAGGTGCTTCCAGTGATCTATTCCATACAAACAAGCTGTCTTAGCACCTGCTGCAAATTTTCTCAAAAACCCTCAAAGGCTCACAAAACCCAAAGAAGCAGCATCTGGCCTTCGCATGCCCTGTACCTCTTGCTGAGCAGCCCTACGCCCTGCACTAATGGCAGCCAACCTCAGTTTCTGACTTGGCCCTCGAAGTACCTATAAGCCCAGCACAGGTGGCAGCCATATGTGGATTGTTTGGTGACTCTTATCAGGTGGCCCCATAGGTGCACAGGCTGCACTTAAACTTGGCCTGCAGCTGCACCCCTCCCAGGACTGAGCCACTGAGCTCCACAGCACTACTACTACATAAAGCCACTCCACTCAGACTGGGTGACTTAGGAGCCCTACCTAATACAGAGAGGCAGCCAAAATGAGGAGACAAAGAAACATGTCCCACATGAAAAAAAAAACAAAACAAAACCCCAAACCAAAGCTCCAGAAAAAGAATTCACCAAAATGGAGACAAGCAATTTCCAGATGCGGAGTTCAAAACACTGGTTATAAGGATGCTCAAGGAACTAAGGGGAAGAGTAGATGAACTCAGTAAGAACTTTAACAGAGAGATAGAAAACATAAAAATGGAGATGGAAAACATAACAGGGAGCCAGTCATAAACGAAGAATACATTATCTGAGGTGAAGAGTATATTGGAGGGAATCAACAGAGTGGATGAACTAGAAGATCAAATCTGCAACATAAGGATAGGGTAGCAGAGGATACCTAATCAGAACAGTAACAAGGAAAAACAATCCAAAAAAATGAAGTTTAAGACACCTCTAGGACAATATCAATATTCACATCATAGGGATACCAGAAGAAGAAGAGAGGAAGGAATTGAAAACCTAATTAGAAGAAATAATAACAAAAAAATTCCCTAACCTGGTGAAGGTAAATAGACATACAAGCCCAGAAAGCTCAGAGTATCTCAAACAAGATGAACCCAAAGAGGTCCACACCAAGGCACATCATAATTAAAATGCCAAAGGTTAAATTCAAAGAGGGAATCTTAAAAGCAATAAGAGAAAAGCAATTATCTACCTATAAGGGAGCACCCATAAGACTGTCAGCCAATTCCTCAACAGAAACTTTACAGGCCAGAAGGGCTTGACACAAAATATTTAAAGTGATAAAAACCCAGGACCTACAACCAAGATTACTCTACCCAGCAAAGTTATCATTTAGAATCGAAGGACAGATAAAGCGCTTCCCAGACAAGAGAAAGCTAAAGGAATTCATCATCACCAAGCCATTACTACAGGAAATGTTTGAGGGTCTTCTTTAAGAAAAAGAAGGAAAATATGTATCAAAAGTATAAATAAAGAATGGCAATAACTACATATCTACCAACAAGTACTTCAAATGAAAAAAGAATGAAATGTTCCAATCAAAAGATAGGGTGGCTGAATGGATAAGAAAACAAGACCCCTACAAATGCTGCCTACTAGAGGCTCACTTCAGATTAAAAGACACACAGAGACTATAAGTAATGGGATGGAAAAAGATATTTCATGATGGACCTGGAAAGTAGTGTGCTGAGTGGAGTAAGTCAGATAGAGGAAGACAAATGCCATATGATTGCATGTACATGTGGAATCTAAAGAACAAAGTAAACAAACAAACAAACAAACAAAACAGAAAAAATATTCATAGATATAGAGAACATTTTGAGGGTTACCAGATGGAAGAGAGTTAAGGAGGGGGGTGTGGTTGGGGAAAAAGAGAGAAAAGGGGAAAGGAATTAAGAAGTACAAATTGATAGTTAAAAAATAGTCATGGAAATAGAAAGTATAGCATAAGGAATATAGCCAATAATATTGTAATAACTATGGACAGTGTCCCAGGGACACTAGATTTATTGGGATGATCACTTTATGGCTTATATAGATGTCTAATCACTATGCTGTACACCTGAAACCAATATACTATTGCCAACTATAATTGAAAAATAAAAAGTGTTATTAATAAAAAAGAGAGAGCTCTTGTCTTATTAGAATTTTCACTTGTTCATGTATTAACAATTAAAAGGTCAAGGTTTCTTGTTTACCAGTACAATTTCTAAATGGGACTTCTGAAACAAGCCTGCTTTTGGTGCTAGAAATCTGGCTCTTAGATCAGAAAAACTGCCTCAATATATTTGACCCCCATGACCCATTTCACCCTCTCCTCATCCCCTTCTCTTTTGGAAACCACCAATCTGTTGTCTGTATCTATAGGTTTGTTTTTGTACATCTGAAACTTATGTAATGTTAATAACCAATGCTACCTCAATTTAAAAAGAAAAAAAAACTATCTCAAGTAGAAAATCAGGAAATGTAATCATAGAGGTTTGCTATTCTATACATTCTACATGAAGAATTGCTATATGCCAGAATTTGGTGTGGCAGTGTCGCTGAGTACATGACTACATTGAAGCATGTCCCTAAATTCAAGTCTCAGTCCTGGGTGAGCATAGAGGAGAAATAGAAGCATCTGGGCAACCATGGAGCCAAACGCTGCATGTAGGGAGAGAAGGAGAAGATGAGGAGTTTTTTAAACTGGTAGTTAAAGATCCAAAAAGACATCCTGGCCTCACTTCCGTCCAATAGATGTTTGCTTAGCCACAACCATAAGGAATATTTTGTACTTACATATCAAGAAAACATTTTCTGACAATTAACTAATATCAATGTTCTGATACTCTGAATTGTGTTTTTAAAAAGAGAATAAACTGCCTTGTGAGTAGTAAGGTTTTTGTTGTTTTTTTTGTTTTTTTGTTTTTTTGTCACAGGAAGTATTCAAATAGAAGCTGTTGAGGCTTATTATTGAAATATTAAAATAGATTCTTTGTTAATTTACATTTTACAAGATCTATAGTCCTGTAGAATCTCAATTGAAAAGAGCAAAAAGACAAAATATGACCTTTGGATTTGAGGAAGAAAAATTATGTCATTCAAAAAAAAGTTTTGCTCTTAAGAACGAAAATATATTCAATAATTAGGAAATGCTCTTGTTGATTTGCGTATACAATTTTTCCACTTCTTATTTTTATAACCTCAACAACACAAATATCAAAGCATCTCAGCCTCCACAAGAAATATAAGCAAGACATTATTCTATATGCAGCCAATAAAAGGCTATCAGAAGGGTTTTTTCCACATCTGCTGACCATTCACAGTAATTTCTGTTTTAGCAGCTTCCGATGATGTAAAGTGAAATAGAAGCCAATGTGCCTCTTTCTTTTGAAAGAATTGTAGATATTCAAATGCCACTGATTCAGGAGAACTGCAGATACCCACAAAACTCTCCAACCCTCTTGCGTGTACCTCCCCCAGCTCCTCAGCCAGCCACCTCCCCTTCCTCCCTCACCTCTTCCCTCACCCCCTGGAGTATCATCAGTAACATCTTGTTCTTGTTGTCTTTTCAGTAAAGAGTAGGTATCCCAGAGGAGAAGCACTTGTTTGTTCTATAGTATCACTCACCCTTTTTGTCCTTTTCTTGTGGCAAAAGAGAAAGCAATATAAAAGAATATTAAAATAAAAACAAAAGCAGCTGTGTTCACTCACATTGGTGAAATGGGGCCATAATGCTTTGTCCAGCTTTTATTGAAATGATGAACTCAGAGAGTTCAAATTGAGATGATAGTTTTTCCTCTACTAGTTGCGTAACTTTGGGGAAAATAATTTCTTTTATCTGTGTTTCATAAAGCACATGAAAAAAAATAAGAAAAGTAAAATTCCCCTTTAAAAGTAAAATTTACTTTTAAGAACTAAAAGTAAAATTCTTACACATTAGAATTGTTGTGAGGATTAAAGATGTAAAGCATCAGAGTAGTATCTGCATACAAGCATGATATAAATGTCAGCTATCTTTGCTGTTGTTTGTTCAGGTAGAAATGAAGGGCAACAAGGATGGAGCTAGTGCCCTTCCTTCTATTATGACTTAAATGCAGTTCTTGTTTGGTCTTCAGGAAAACCACTGACTCACTCTATTCACCTCAAGGCATTGACATCCCCTTTTCACTGATTGCATTTTCTTTATAGCTTCCCATTAGCCAGTTGAGGCAATTATTAGATAACCCCTTAGCTTTCTGATCTCTACGCCTGATAGTTTGACATCCCTAAAACCCATCTCGTATATTTTCACGGAAGATGATGGATTATAAAATTCATACCCTAAGGTTACAGCCCACAAATTTAACACTAATAACACTCTATAACTCAGGGGTGGCCCAAATCACAGAGTCAATAAATAATAACCAAGGGAGTTAATGCTAATAGAATTAGTTTGCCCACACCCAAAAACATAAAATAATATGTATTTTATAAGTCTAAACTACATGGTTAAATTTTGAGAAATATTTATATGTTCATGTAATTAAAAAATGACTTATGTGAAATATTATGATGCCAAGTTAGGCAGGAATTTAAAAAATTGGTCATTTGAAATTCTCAACTTCTTTTCTTTCTAGGTGAACTAACTCATTCGACTGGGTCGGCATTTTTTGTGGTTGTTCAAGGAAGAGACTCGAAGGCCCTGCATCTCAGATTTTCTACAGTAATCCTGAGTGGCAGCAACAGAAGTTAACAGCAGATGAAAAGTGAGTCTCCCAATGGATCAATCAGAGTCTTCAGTTCCTTCTTCACCTAGCGCTTGGACACAGGCCTGGCCTTTTTGGACTAAGTATGCCTTCAGGTTCTTACATATTTGATTGGAGGATAGGAGAGAAATAAATGAAGTTCTACTAATTTGAGCAAGAGACTGAGCGATTATTATGAGTATTAAAGGACATACGTGTTATGAGAAAGCAGTGCCATGAGAACCAAGAGAAGAAACAGGTTCAAGCAAAGCAGAGTGGTAACTACTGTCCAGAGCTGCCTGGATTTGAACAAGATCACAAAAGATGCTTTTTGGCCATCTCTTGGATTTGTGGTTTAGGTCATCAACCTTGAGAGTGCCGTTTTGGTGGAAAGGTTGAGATGGAAGTCAGAATTCAGTGGATGGAGTAGTGAATGGCAAGGGAAGATATAAAGAGTAAATTATACTATTTTCCCAAGAAGTTTGTTTGACAAAGGAAGGCCCAGTAGTTAAAGACTGGCATAGAGAAGAGTAGGAGCAAGTTTTTATGTTGAGATTAAGAATGACTAGAGAAGAAAGTTTGAAAATAAAAGATGAACTAGAATTTGGAGGAGTTTTAGGAGGCAACTGTGTGGATGTGACTTAACACTCAGGTACAGAGACTTGCCTGAGGAAAGAGGAGGGATTCCGCTTCCTCTGACAACAGAGAGAATAGATAAAATTTGAAATTGCTACCGGGAAGAAAGGGAGAGGGAGCAGACCAGAGACAGGATGAAGTCTCCTATGAGATGTTCACTGTCCAGCAAGAAAAGGGTAAATGGCTGGAGTGGTCCAGGGTTGGGATCTTGTCAGCTGCTATGGCAAGAAAACATTTTTGACTTGCCCAGCCAAACCACACAATTGTATCTTGAAATTCTCTCCCCACTCTGCCCCCTTTTGTGTCTGGGAATAGAGATAGAGAGAGATAGAGAGATGATAGAGATAGATAGATAGAGATAGAGATAGAGATAGAGATAGAGATAGAGATAGAGATAGAGATAGAGATAGATAGATAGAGATGATAGACATAGACATAGACATAGACATAGAGATAAACACAGACATAGACATAGACATAGACATAGACATAGACGTAGACATAGACATAGGCATAGACGTAGACGTAAACATAGACATAGACACAGAGATAGAGATAGACATAGAGATAGAGGTGGAGGTAGAGGTAGGGGTATAAGTAAGGAAAGGGAGGGAGGGAGGAAGAGAGAGACAGAGACAGAGAGACAGAGAGAGATATCGAGATCCTAGTGGCTGTGTTTCCCTGGTAGGACTCTGATTGATACAGACATTAAGTAGCTTATTCAAGGCACACCTCTGGTAAGTGGTAGAGCCACTATCCTGATCTGGGTGGTCTGGGCTTTGAACCAATGCTCTTAACCCACAGACCCACACTGCTCCTCCTGTAAATTCTAGTCATTATAGGTCTAAGTGAATATTCAAAACTTGGCCCTGTGGGGAAAAGCAAAGAGAAAGAAAAATAAAAACCAAATGAATGAAAACAAATACAGTATAAAGGAGTTCATTGTGTGAAGGGATATGCAGAGTAAAGAAATAGCATTAGTCCCTACAGGAAAGATTTTGAGTTGTGTTAGGGAATAAAAATGAAGAACATGTATTTGCTTAGAAGGAGAAGAGTATTCTAAGTGGAGTGTATGACATGTGCAGAAGCCCAATGCAATCATGTAGAATTGGACTATGGTAAGCCTCCAAAAGTTAATGAACAAAGAGCATATTCATGCTCTTTGTTCTGTATTAGTTATCAATTGCTTAATCTGTATTAGTTATCAATTGCTGCATAACAAAATGAGGGCTGGAATCAACTAAAAACTCATGCTCTCACATGTCTAGGAGTGATGCCGGCTGTCTAGAGTTAATAGCCTCTTTATGTGGTCTCTTCACATGAGCCATGAGCCATTTGAGCTTCTTCAAAACATGGTGGCTTGATACCAAGGCTGAAAATTGAGAGCAGGGGTGTGGAGAAAGAGATAGAGAGAGAGAGAGAGACAGAGACAGAGACAGAGACAGAGACAGAGACAGAGAGAGACAGAGACAGAGACAGAGAGAGACAGTGAGAGAGAGAGAGCGAGAGAAGGAGGGAAGGAGGGAGGGAGAGAACTACACTACCTTTTTATGATGCATTCCCAAAAGTTGGGCAGTATCTCCTCTGCTTTGTTCCTTTGATCCGATTTCCAGTTTCAAGTGGAAAAGAACTACATCTCTTGGTGGGGAAAGGCAAGGTTCTGGAGAGTATGTGGAACTAAAAATATTGTAGTGTCAATTTTGGAAAATACAATCTGCCACACAATAACTCATGGCAGATTAGTCCCATTGTGAGCTGGGCCAATACTTCTCTTAAATGCTTACTGGGAAGTGAGGGAGAAAGAAGGATGTATCACCCTCCTGTTTGCTTATAGTCCCTTCATTGAACATTCTTCAAACAGTAAGCTGGCTTTTAAACTAAACCATTTAATTTCCCATCTCAAGTTCAGAGATATGTAAAATACAGGTAAGTACTTTCTGTTGATGTTTTGTCAGTATCACCAGTGAGGGAGGAAAAAGCTCAACACTTAACAAGTAAGCACAGCCAATGTGGTCAATAGCCAGCTGTCACTGTAGATGGGAATTGGAGGAAGGATGAGACAGGTAAGGTTGTTTCCATTTGACCTAGATGATGACTTCCATTCATGGCAGAAGCATACACAAAATCTGAATACTCGTGTTAATTATTCTTCCTGTTGAAGGTGCATCAGCTTGGGTTTTCTACTCTTCTTAAATGGTACCAAGATAGAATATGCTACTACCACCTTCATACAAGTGAGACTTAAAGATGCTGCAGACTTTCCACTCTAGGAATGTGTGAATTTTTGCTCTGGTCTGAGGATGTTGTCAGCGATTCACAAAGTTTCCCCTAAATGTAGCTTCTTTACCTTACACCTATTGAACCTAGCTAGCTGAGTAATTCCATTCTGTATCTTTGTACTTTTTATTACCTTGCTTTCAGAAGAACTGTGCTAAAATTTTCACTTTTAGTCTAACTGGAGCCACTGACCTTTTCATGTATGTTCTGATGGCAGTAAACACATTTTTCTCATCCATTTTTGTATTAATTTATTTTTTCAATGCCACCAACACACGCATTGATTGACTATTTTATCAATTACTTCTACCAACTGCTAATGTCCTAATAATCTAATATCAAGAACATGGGAGTTTTTAGAAAACTGATGGAAACTGATAGAAAGTTTCTTACATCAGAAGGAATGTCAGGGATAGTTCATATAGAATCTTGTGACTTTAATTGCATTCTAAATATAGTGAGACATGAATGCAGAGTGATGGGGTTAATGGAGAGAACTTGATTAGGGCCGCTCTGTGTTCTAGATGTTGCTAATACAATTGTACCTGGTTTTTTGTTGTTGTTTAACTCTTCTCTTTATTTGTTCTGTAAGTGATAATATTTCAGAACTTCCCAGGGTTTTTGAACAGTTATATTTGAGACTAGTTCTGATCATAAACCCTAAAACCTGTACAATAAAGTCCATGGACTGGTGACTGGTCTGGGTGACCTAAAAGCCCCCTCCAGGCACATAATTCCATATATTATCCTTTGGGAAGCTTCCACAGGTGGGAAGCAGGGCACCTAGCAAAAGCATCCCATCTAATCCTCTGTAAGGTGTTGCCTGCAACTGGTAATGGTATCTTTCATATCCTCAACTGAGAGACACATCTCTTATTATCTTCATTTCAGGCCTAGCTTCTATATAGCATCATATGCAATACTTACATCTTAACGGTTGACTCACCACATAAATCTCTTACCCATCTTCCATTTTACTTATTTATCATGCATCTAATAATAAACTGTTTAAAATTCTTTTTTAGTCAAATTTCCCTAATTTGTTATTTTTCTTATTTTTAAGCTTTACCAAAAGATGTTCAGTGCCTTTATTATTAAAAACAAACAAACAGAAATAGCTGACCAGAAATGAAAGATTGTTCCAAATCCTCCTGAGATAAATTAACGTACATGTGGTTTATAGTGTGACAGTTTACAGTGTGACAGATAATTAGTTTTCCATAATGTAAGATTCTAGAAAGCTAGTTTATAATGAATAATATATCTGCAAGAGCATGGCCATTAGTCTGAACCTCTGGGGCTTTGCTGTTCCAAAGGAGAAAATATATTCTGTATATAATTGCATGGTATTTTCAGTGGCTACAGAAATACCAATAACTAAGTAACTTTGATTATAATATTAACAAAAATATTGGCAGTGTACTTAATTTTTAGCAAATGTAATACATACATAACTGCCAGGATACAATTGACTTTAGATATTGAAATGGACTTCTTTCTAATTTTTCTTTAATTTTGACCTAGAAGTAGAAATTCAAATTATGCTGGGAAGAGAAGAGTTCCACACCAGTGAGAAACATTAGCATCATGCCAAGTTTGTGAAGGAGTCTGTGAGGAAAGTTTAAGACAGCTTCTCTCTGTGTCATGAAACCAAAATGGCACATTTCCTGAGGCATCAAACTGTGATAAATTATCTGTTCCAGGATGATTGAAAAAGAAAAGAAACGTGCTACTTTTAGTTAATAATGTACTCTATTGTTCTTTCTCAGTTCCCTGGGGAAGATCTCATAACCGAAGGAAAGAAACAGGCAGGAAGCAATTAATTACAGTAGAGTCAGATACTTTCAGCAATAGAAGGAAACAAAGTAGAACAAAGTAGAAACCAATCCCAATTTTTATTATTCTAGTTCAGTCCTTTCACTGATGTGCAGGAGGTCACCGTATTCAAAATAGGACCTCTTGAAATACAGTGACATGTAGAGCAAGTTGCAAACCATAGAGATCAATTGGTTTAGGTAGCCATCTTGGGTAGGGCCTATAGCCATTTTTAGCTGGATGGTGTGTATATATATAGGTTATCTGGTAGATCATGGAGTTGCTCTCCAAATTTGTAAACATTGACTTCAGGCTTATAAAAAAAGCAATTCTGTATTTACAAAGTGGCAATTCAGACACGTCTGGAGATACAGAACTCTGAGGGCTGTGCAGATCTTACTTGACAACCAAGATTTTTTAACTTCTGCCCATTGGGTCACCTGCAGCCAAGCCAGATATTCCCATGTTGACTAGAGAGTCCACCATGGTTGCAAACAAGGGCCAGGCTCTGCCCTATGCCTCCAAATATTTTTAAACATTGGTAAAGAATCCAGAAGCCATCCCTTCCCTACATCCTGGGAACTGAGCCTTGTAAAGGGTAAGCATATGTTCCTTCCTCTTTGTAAAGCCTCTCATTTATTAGTTTTTCTCTCTCTCGTGACAGTGTTCTGTGTGCTATATACACGCAACAACCAGGGAGAGACAAAGGGGCCAGCTAAGTGTAGCAAAAACCCCCACACTTCACATAACTTATATCTTCTGAGCTGAGCTCTTGTGCCTCTCATCGATATTTGAAAGTATAGCTGAGTGAAATTCTTACTGTTTGTCTTAGAACCTTGAACTCTTGAAGACTAGGTTGGACAGAGTATTTTTTTAATAGTTCACTAAAATTATATTGCCTTACATTTCTACAACTTCGGCCACTTACAAAGCACCTACGATTTTTTTCTTTTAATTTTCTAAATGAGAAAAATAAAGTTCAAGGAATAAACTGGCTTGCCCAAGGACAGACAGTTGACGACAGTTATTAATTTAACCATTCAAAAATTATTTATTTATTAACTACAACCCTATTTTTACAGTTTTAAGATGTATAATTTTTCACATTTTGACATCTCTGAAATCAACGTGAGTCTTAGATTTTGACATCCACCAGCCATTGACTGCCCATGCACATGAAAACTTACAAAGTGAAAATCACCATCTGGGAAAAAAAAAATCTCAAAGACGATGATGGAGCAATCTTTTAAAAAATACTGCTTCACCAATTCCTTTGATGGCACAGACAATGATATTGTGTGAGAAATCGTGTATTTCAGCAATTTTTCAATGAAAATTAATACTAAAGAGTTGGATTCTAAGTGAAAAGTTGTTTGGGGAATTGCTTAACCAATTTATTTTCCATATATTCTTATTTTTAGAGTTCACAATAAGATGTATGATAAATCCGTGTTCTCTCTAAAGGAATCTAAAAGAGCTCTTCCATAAATTAAAATAAAAGTCTGAAGTGACAAGAAGGCATAGTTCTGTAGCTTAAATGGTGGCATTTTTTTAAAATTCACACATACATAAAATGATTGTGTATCTTACAATTGATGTCATCTTAGATTCATTAGGATATGGTACATTCCTGGTTCTCTTCTAAATGCTGGATAGCCAGCAATGAAAAAAGATGGATAAAGTCTCTGAAGCTTAAATTCTAGGAGGGTAATCAAAAGAAACAAAGAAAATATCAAGTAGTGAATGATGTACTATATACAGAATTAGAATTAGGTAATGAGAAAGAGAGTGAGTGAGTGGCTTCTTTGGATTGTCAAGCTTCTCATCTCATGGAGGTGATTTTAAGCTGAAAAAGTAATAATACTATATGGGTGAAACAGCCAGAACTAGAAGAGTCTCCTGAATATCAGTTCTTGACAACATATCTCAGCAAGCTAGGGGTATAATTATTGTGCCAAAGCCTATTTACAGTTTTGATTTTGCTCTGGTGGCACAATGTTTATTTCAGATGGGGACTTTAAAGCAAACTACTCATTCATCTGGTCATTTTAAATGGAAATATAACTATCTTAGATGGGTGGTGTTTTATACAACAAAGCACATTTCTTTTGATGCAATAAGTGACATTGAGAGAATAATCTTGAAAATCTCTGTGAATTGCAGAAAAAAGAAAGAAGGAAAGAGGGAAGGAAAAAATACTAAGCGTCAACTTTCTTACTCATCAAAACTGTTGCCAAAGCTTTAAATAATTAGACAAAATCAATATCAGAACTGAAGGTATCAAATTTGAGTTTAGGTAAAGGGATAATTGACATAATTGGCTTTTTATGCTTTTCCTGATGATTGCTGTTTAGATAGCAGGTACTTAAAACCAGGATGTTTATAAAAGACTTAACTAAAAGGTTCTTGGCCAGTGACCTTAGTTTCAAAATATCAGGTTGAATTCCAAAAAAATCCTAAAAAAGGGACAAGATTTAAAAACATCCTAAAACATTAGAATCAAAGAATACAAAAATGTAATAAAAGAAGTCATACAGTATAACTTCTAAGATAGATTAAAACTCAGACAGAATGACACTAAAATAGTAATAAGCTATTAGAGACACATAAGCACTGAGAGAATTAACTGGTTTTTAGATTAAACAGTTTTGTGCTTAAAAATTTATCCTGGACCCTAAACAATAGCAATTTGATTTTTTTTAAAGAAGAGATAAAAGCTCTCATTTATTTTACATGCACTAAATGTTTACTGTGCTCTTATTATGTACCAATCACTGAGCTAGTAGTGGTAGAACTCTTCTTAATATGTATGCCCAATCGGCTGAAGCAATATAAATGCAACTGTAATCAGATTATTAATAGTTTAAGACCTAAATCTGGGAGTAAAGTGATACTTATTTCTATCCCACTGAGTATCAAAGAATATCGGTCTCTATTTGGGACTATTAAGTGGCAATCTCTCAGGTTCATACCTCTGGAACATGATAAGAAGAAACATGAAAGGCCTTTCTGGAAAATGCACAAGAGGACACATAGCAGTCTACTGAACCCAGCTGCTTTTCACCTCCATCCACCCTTACTAATTGATGCCTCACTTTGGTAAGTGAGGTGCCAATGTATGGAGGAAAACATTACAAACCAGTAA
The DNA here is from genome assembly GCF_000325575.1 of Pteropus alecto. Classification (NCBI taxonomy): domain Eukaryota; kingdom Metazoa; phylum Chordata; class Mammalia; order Chiroptera; family Pteropodidae; genus Pteropus; species Pteropus alecto. The sequence continues at coordinate 7,309,973 of NW_006436288.1, forward strand.
GTATTTCTAATATGGCTGAGTACTTTATTTCAAAGTAGAGAATTAGGAGACTGACCAATTTAAATTATGAAGAGATCCATCAAACATCACTGAGTGTGGCCAAGCAAAAATAGAAATAATTTTTCCCCAATTTCAGAGAGTGAGAAAGAGATAGGAATGACATCTGTAAATAAACCAGTTTCTCTAAATAAGCATAGCAAACATCATGCAAAGCAGACAAGAAAAATTTAACTAGATAACTCTACTATTAAAACATATATGTGTATGTTGTATCTTGTAGAGGATAAGAATTACCTTCATTTTTGTGCCTAAAAGAATCCATCTTCTTCTCTCAACCTGATCTATGGTAGTTTCTTTGAATATCTTATCTCTGAGAATAAAATGTTGTATGTGACTGACTGCAGTGCAAAAGGAGAAAAACTTTTCTAACCAATACAGATTCTGAGTTATTATTCATTCTAAGTTCCACCTATCATCTTCTCTATAAATCTAATCAATTCCCTTAAACGATCTCAAATAAATAATTTCCTATCCAAAAAAACATTACTACTAGAAATATCAAGTTTTCCATTTAACCATTTATATTTAAAGTTACTTCAAAATCCATCATAAGAAAGCACTATATTGATATATGGGAGGAGAGTCTTCAAATATACAGTATCTATTTTTGCTGTGGTAGTATACTTTTTACTGATATAATTAAATTCTATAAGTAAGAGTTACATCTATGAAGCATAATAAAATAATTCTATTGTTCAGCAATGAAACATAAACCTTATCAAAACTTCTGAATTATTTGCAAGACACATTATCAAAATCAGCAAATGGGTATAGATTTAAATCAATATTTTAGAAATGTTCCTCTATTGATATTAATTATTTTACAAGAATTCATTGATCACTCAGAAATTATATAATTTTACAATTAACAAAGAATTTTCAAATTCATTATTTCATTTCTATTTTGAAACTCACAAAGATGCTATGATCTAGGTATTATTCTCATTTTCAATTGAGATTACGTTAAATGGCTTTGCCAAAGTCAAATTGTAATAAGTAGATCTGGCATTTAAGATCAGTTCTTCTGACCTCTAGTCCAGGATTATTTTCACTAGTCTATTTCTCTAATATCTGTAAAGCTCATTCATTCATTCATCCCTAGGTGTCTGGTGCTCTGCTCTGAACTGTGGCACAGATCTGAGGTAAAAATATTATGAATTATATAATCATCTAATTATATTTAGAATTATATAATCATCTAAACAACTTTGAGAGTGAAGGTGTAATAAAAACAATTTAGATACAAAATTTTAGATATACAAAGAACCTGAGTAAACTAACTTCTAATAAATATACTTGAACTGCAAGAAGGAAAATTAACCAAGAAGAAAGAATGGTTTGCAAAAAGGAACATCAGAAAAGCACACTGGTAACCTATATAAGTACTTACAATATAAACATAACTACAATTTGTATATATTTTTTAAATGTTAGAATTGAAAACCATGGACAGCAACATTAAGTCTTTCCTTATTTGGGACAAAGATTGGGACACTCAAGCTTAAATTTGTTAAGAGATATAAGATATTAGGAATATTTATGTGGTAGTCTGAATAATGGCCCCCAAGGATACCCATGTCCTAATCTCCAGAACCTATAAATATTTTTTTATATGGCGAAGGGACTTTGCAGATGCGATTAAAGATCTTGAGATGTGGAGATTATCCTGGGTTATCCAGGTGGTTCCTAACTGTAATACAAGTATCCTTCTAAGAGATTTGATGACAGCTGAGACAGAGGACAACGTGATGAGTGAAGCAAGATGCTAAACTTCTGGCTTTGAAGATGAAGGAAGGGACCAGGAGCCAGGGAATGCAAAGAATGTAGCTCTAGAGGCTGGAAAGGAAAACAGATTCACACCTGTTGGGGAAGGTCATCAAGAAGACTGCTGGTTTGACCCAGAAGCTGGCCCACGTAGTTAGGGGTTCCCCACTGACCGCTGTGCTTCGGAATGTGTGCTCTGCTCACTTTCCTCATTCTCGGAAGCTGCTTCAATGATACAGCCTTGAGATAGAAATATGCTGTTGCAACTATCTGGGCTAGGTATGTGACTGATTCCAGTTAGGGTTTCTATATAAACTAAGATTTGGCAAGTGAGTGCAGAGATATAGTAGACAAATCAGTTCTGGAATCTACTGCACAGCATAGTGATTACAGCCAACAGTACTGTGTGATAAACTGCACAGTTATTAGGAGACTACGACATACTTGTTCTCACCACAAAAACTATTTCTGGAAAATCCCTAAATATTTGAAAAATATACATTATTTTAAATAACCCATTAATCAAAGAAAAAGGTAAAATAAAAATTATAAAATATTTTGAATTTAATGAAAATGAAAACAACATAAATTTTGAGGATCCTATTAAAAAATCCTATTAGTTTACAAGAAAAATGTATCACATTAAATATTAGAAAATTTAAAAATACCTCAAATCAATGATCTAATAAGCTTCCACTTTAAGAAACTAGAGGAATAAGAACAAATTAAACCCAAAGCCAATGTAAGGAAGAAAATACAAAGATAAAAGCAAAATCAAATAAAATTGAAAGTAAAGGGAAAAACAATAGGGAAGAATCAGTGAAATCAAAAGCTAGTCCTTTGAAAAGGTCACTAAATGAGATGATCATCTAGACAACTGATCAAGAAAAAAATGAGATGCCACAGATTACCAGTATCAGGAATGAAAGCAGATACATCACTATAGGTCCCAGAGATATTAAAAATATATTATGAAAATAGTATTAATAATAACTTGATACCAACAAATTTAACAACTTAGAAAAAATGGACAAATTCCTTAGACACAAACTACCAAAGCTTACACAAAGAAAAAAGTAACCTGAAGAGCCCTATATCTATTAATAATATCAACTCATAGTTAAAGATGTTCCAACAAAGAAAACTCAAGACTTAGATGCCTTTGCTGGCAAACTCTATCACAAATTTATGGAATTAATAGTATCAATTATAGACAAACTCTTCTAAATAGAAGAGAAGGAATTATTTGGTTTAATATTTGAAAATGAATAAAGTACAATTCACCATATCAATAAAGAAGAAAATTTATATGATCATCTCAATAGATGAATAAGCATTTGACAAAATTCTGAGCTTCCTGGAAAAACCCACAGATAACATACTTAACAGCAAAAGACTAAACTTCTCCCCTGAGATGTGGAACAAGGTTAAGACATCCACTCCTATCATTTTGCATTATACTTAATTATTTAATAAGGTAATTATTAATAAGGCCAATTTAGTAACAAACAAGAAAATAAATAAAAGTCATTCAGATTGGAAAGAAATAAAACTCCCCCTCTGCACAATCATAACAATAATTGTGTACATAAAAAAAACCCCAAAAATCACACACACACAAAAAAGCTACTAGAATTGATATGGGGCTGCAGGATACAAGATCAATGTAAAAAAAATTAATTATATTCATATACACTAAAAATTAATAACTACCGGAAATTAAAATTAAGATAGTACTGATTTATAATAGGGCCAAAAAAAAGCATGAAGAAGTACTAAAAAAATGGCGTAGGTGTTAGAGGCTCTGTTCATCCCTCTGATGACCAAATCAAAGTTATGACGGAAACAAGGAGTAGTAGCAAGGAAAAATTGCCTGGGATCTAGATGAACAAACTATACAACTAGGGAGAAATACGAGAAATCAACCTGCAACAGCAGAAGGTAGGATGGAGTGAGGACACTGGGCTGGCCGGTCTCAAGCGGTTGAGTGAGACTGAGGCTGCGGCAGCGGTAGTGGCAGAAACCTCTTAAAGGGGCCGTGCCCAGGAGTGGATTTTCGCAGTGAAGGACCTGCTGCCTCTGAACAACAGTACCAATTGGGCTGCATGCAGGGGCACCAAGGACTTACAGGGAGACATTGTCAGAGTGAGGGCTGAGGCAAAATTCACTCACAAAAGTGCCGGCGGTATCCATTGTTTCTTGTTGAGCCCTCCCCGCTGCCAGTGCGCCGGACTCAGCGACGCCATAGCCCTGACGTCATCAAACTGGATAACAGAGGTCGCGCTGTCAAGAGGATTCCCTGAAACCCCGCCTCCCCCAACTCATAGCCCCACCCAAGCCACATCCATTGCCGAGCAGCACCTAGACTCACACTGGAGGCAGATGTCCTCAATTTCTGGCGTGGCCTTTTGAGGCACCTATAAGCACAGCATCTGTGGATTGCTTGCTGAATCTTAACAGGTGGCCCTGGAGGGATAGAGGTTTGGGCTAAATTTGATCTGCAGCTGAACCCTTCTCAAGACTGTGCCACTGGATACCTACTTCACAAATCCACACTAATTAGACCAGGAGATGTAGAAGCTTGCTTAGTACATAGAAACGGACATGGAAAGGCAGCCAAAATGAGAAGACAAAGAAGGAGAAACCAGAAGAGAGAACAGAACAGAGATCCAGATATAATGAAGTCAAGTAATCTAACAAATGCAGAGTTCAAAACACTCTGCATTATAAAGATGCTCAATAAACTTTTGAGAAGTGTAGATAAATTCAATGAGAACTTCAACAGAGAGATAAAAACATAAAAATGGAAATTGAAATTATAAAAGGGAACCAATCTGAAATGAAGAACACATTATCTGAGATGAGAAGTATATTAAATGGAAAGAAGGAATAAACAAAGCGAATGAAGAAAAGGATCAAATGCCCTATCTAGAAGATGGACATACAATCAGAACAGCAAGAGATAAGATGCCAAGGCTATAAAAATAATTTAAGAAGCACATGGGACACTATAAAGGGTCCAAATATCCATTTGATCGGTGTAACTGAACAAAATCAAGACGTTGAACAGCTGTTTGAAGAAATAATGATGGAAAACTTCCCTAATTTGGTGAAGGAAATGGACATAAAACCTCAAGAAGCTCAGAGAATTCCAAAAATTAGGGATCCAAAGAAGCCCACACCAAGACCCATCATAATTAAAATGCCAAAGGTTAAATACAAAGAAAGAATATTAAAAGCAGCAAGAGAAAAAGAAATGATTACTTACAAGGGAACACCCATAAGACTGACAGCTGATTTCTCAAAAGAAACTATGCAAGACACAAGGGCTTGGCAAAAAATATTCAACAGGATGAATACCAAGGATCTACAACCAAGAATATTTTATCCAGCAAAGCTATCATTTAGAGTTGAAGAACAGATAAAAAGCTTCCCAGACAAAAATAAGCTAAAGGAATTTATCACCACTAAGCCAGTATTACAGGAAATGTTTCAGAGACTTCTTTAAGAAGAAAAAATATGTATCAAAAACAGGAATAAAGAATGGTAACAACTATATTTCTATCAATAAGTACCTTAAATGGAAAAGAATTAAGTGCTCCAACCGAAAGATAGAGTGACTGAAAAGATAAGAAAACAAGACTCCTACAATACGCTGCCTACAAAAGACACACTTCAGATTAAAAGACACATATAGACTGAAAGGAAGAGGATGGAAAAATATATTGCTTTGATAGACCTAGAAGGTATTTAAGTCAGAGAAAGATAAATGCTATATGGTTTCACTTATATGCAGAATCTAAGGAATAAAAAGAACAAACTAATCAAAAATAGACTGACAAATATAGTGAACAATTTGGTGATGGACAGAGGGGAGGAGGGTTTGGGGGGCTGGGAGAATGGGGTGAAAGGTAAAAGAACTACAAATTAGTAGCTGAGGGATGGTCACGGGAATAGGGAGCACAGCATAGGGAATGCAGTAAGCATTAATACATTGGCTAGGTAGAGGGTCAAGGAAGCGTGGGAGCAATTGGGGAGATTGTTTTACGAACTATATAGATGTCTAACTAATATACTGTATCCTTAAAACTAATTAAAATAAAATTTTTTAAAAAGCATGAAGTACTCAAGTGTAAAGCTTTGTAATCCCCCAAATGTTCAAGTTTGTGTACTGAAAACTACGAAATATTATTGAGGGAAATCAAACAAGACCTAAATAAGGAGAAATAATGTATTTATCAATTGGAAGTCTCAATATTAACCTGTGAATTCTTCCTAAACTATAGTTTCAATACAACCTCAATAAAAAAAAACCAGGATTTTTATATATAAAAATTATATATATACATACATATAAATCAACAAGCTACTCTAAAATTTATTTGGAAAAATTAGAAGTGTGTGTGTGTGTGTGTGTGTGTTTAAGTTGTAAACCCATGAATAACACTTGCAATCGGCAATTCAATAGACAGTAGGTTTGAGCACTAGTACCTGACACTCATCAAGCTTCCTTGGATGGAGTAGTCACGGAGGAAATAAGACTACCTGCTAAAGCGTCTTGGAAACCCGTGTAGAAGTCTTGGTCAATTTGCCATCATCACTGTAGACCAGCAGCTTCTGTTCTATCTCGTGGAACCCATTCCAACAGCGACACTATGTGGCAGTGGGAAGCAAATGCAACAGTGTACCAAAGAGGTTTCTGTACTGGCACAGCTTGAGTGTGGAAACTATACTTAAATTTTTGGGGACTTCATTGAGCCCCAGAGTGGTTGGACAATTCTAAGTGGAGATCACATCAAGAGCAGGAGATTCTGGATTTCTGCTAATTATTCAAGTGGGTATTCAAAAAACTAATTGGGAAAATAAAAGATGTGACTGTACTTATACCCTGAGTTTGTAAAGCATTTCATACCAGTTGTTATCATAAATAGCATAACTATATGGTAACTTTATCTCTAGAGGTTAAATTTATAAAAATTTGTATGTTTTCTGTTGCTACCATAACAAATTACCACAAACTTAGTGGCTTAAACAAGTTCATTATCTTACAGTTCTATTGGGCGGAGATCTGATAGGGGTCTCGCAAGACTGAAATCAAGCTGTTGGCAGGGCTCTGTTCCTTTCTAGAGGCTCTAGGGGAGAATCTGTTTTCTTGCCCATTTAAGTTGTTGGAAATTCAGTCCCTGGTGGTCATAATACAGAATCCCTTTTCCTCGCTGGCTGTCAGCTGGGGGCTGTACCTAGCATCTAGAGGGCACCTACATTCCTCACCTTGGCACACACGACTTCCTTCTTCAACGCCAGCCATGGCAGCTTGAGTCCACCTCTCACAGAATCTCTCTGACCTACTCTTCTACCCGCCTCTTCCACTTTTAAGGATTCACATGATTAGATTCTAGGTCACTCACAGATAACCGTGCATAATTTTCACATCTCAAGGTCTTTAATGTTCATTGCATCTGCAAAGTTCCTTTTGTCATGAAAAGTAATATATTCATAGGTTCTGGGGATTAGGCTGTGGACACTTTTGGGGGGCCATTATTTTACCTACCACAGTCATATTAGGATTTTTTTTTTTTTTTAACATTTAAAAATCTAATCTGAAAAATGTCTTGACTTTCCTAATGGAGAAAGGCTCAGTTTTTTAGGATAGCATTTACCCAATCATTCCCAGTGTTTCCTTTGGCCTGGTTCCTTATGCCCCTCCATTCATCCTATACTAGATTTAACCTGGGGTTGACAAAAAGGTTTCAATGAACTCCTTCAGGTAGTGTGCAAAATTTCACATGTATGTTTTTTTTCTGGGGAAAATGTCCGGAGCTTAGATCAGATTCTCAAAGTACTCTGTAAAAGACCCCACCCTGGGGGGAAAAAAAAACCCCAAACCTACAAAACTGTAGGTAAATCGTTGCTTTCACACAACATACATTTTCATGCTTCCACATTTTTATGCATCTTGTTTCATGACATTGGGTGCAGTGGAGAGTACAGGCTTTGGATTTCCCTTAAGTATCTGACTCAAGCTAAAACTGGGTTAGTGGTGATGGAATTTATCAAATAAGAAATAATGAAGAGTAGTAAATCTGATAGGGAGCAAATTAGGACATGTTAAATTTGATGAACCATCAAAATAGCCAAAAAATAAAGGAAAGAACAACTTAGCTAAGAGTATCTAAGATAGTCATATTGTCCATAAAAAATGAAAAGTTTGAATATGATAAAAGCGACGAAAAACTACATGGACAAAAAAATAAGGGGAAATTTGTCATACATGGCAGATCACCAACAAGAAAAAAATCAACCCAATAGAACCGAAATTCAATTTTCACAGGAAAGTGCAAACTCAAAAAATAGCTTTATTCATAATAGCCAAAAATGTTGTGCATATGTGGATGCATCTAGAAAGCATTATACTAGGTGGAAGTTACCAAGCACAAGATCCCAGTTCCTGGGATGGGAAAATGTAGACCATAAAAAAACACAAGGGAAAATGTGTTTTTTTTATGGTGATGAAAATGTTATTTTGGTTACACAACTGAATCAGTCAAAACTCCTTGAACTGTACACTTAAAATAGATTAATTTTATTGAATGTAAATTAGACCTCTAGCAGATTTTTAATATGCAAGGATACATACTAGGTTATTAACATGGATTGGGGATGGCTGTGATAGAAGGTGAAAAGGTAAAAAATAGAACTACTCTATTTAAAAATAGTATGATCCCATTTATGAAAAACTATATATGCACAAAAACGCTTCTCAGCTACCCAATAACTGCAATACTGCAATCCAATACTTGTATCCTTGGCATATTTACATTCAGGGGCAGATCAGGAGACGGAAGCCAGATGGTTAACAGATTATGGAAGAGGAGGAAGTAGAAGTGGAAGCAAATCTAGCAAAGTTATTGGTTAAACTGTGTAGTTTACCTTTGGAGCAGCAATGAAGGATGAATGATAGGAGGCATGCTCTAAATACTGTACAGTGGCCTCAGTACTTCCCAAAGAGTAAGTCCCAGCACATCCATTTAAAATGATCATGTTTCTGAAGGAATCCACACACAGGAACAGCAGCAGCCCCTGGGGCATAGGGTACCTTGGCTTTTCTGGAAAGAGCTAATGTTGGCATGGGTTGATTATGCTTCAGAGGCAGCTCATGTGGGCAGACAGAAAGCAAGCCTGAGTGGTTAAGGAAACTCCAGCTTTCCTAGAAATCAGCCTGGGCCTCTGTGGAGTGTACAATTTTGTTCATATCAAAATGGAGATAATGTCACCTAGCTAGTTTTATAAGAATTAGTGATAGTGCATATGCACAGAAAATTACCAAAAAAAAAAAAAAAAAGGTACTCAATTAGTGATAGGTATATTATCATTCTCTGCCTAGAAAGGACTCTGAAACATACTAGGCTATCACAAAATAGTTGTTGGATGGATGAATGGATAAAACTATGAATAGTCAATTCCAGTAAAATGCCTATTTTTCCAGACTGAGCTTAACTATTACTTCCTTTGGGAAACTACCAAGCTACCTTCATCCCAATTTACACACATTTTTTCGCTTAATAGTGTAGGTATCAGAGCCAGATTGCCTGTGCTTGAATCTTGGCTCCACTACTTACTGTGTCTTTGGGCGAATCACACAAACTCTCGATTCAGCTGCCTCAACTATAAAATGGGGCTTAACAACAGTATCTACCTCATAGCGTTTCTGTAAAAATTAAAAGGGTTAATACAGAAATATATTCATTGGGCCAGAGAAGCGTGGGGTTAAAGGGCTGGGAGAAAGCAGTGAAGGGTTAAAGTAGTACAAATTAGTAGTTGATAGAGAGTCATGGGGACAGGAAGCATGGCATAGAGAATGCAGTTAGCATTAATGTAAAGGCTAGGTGTAGAGCCAGAGTAGAGAAAGATCAATCAGGGGGATCGTTTTATAAACTATATAAATGTCTAACCAATGTACCGTATACTTGAAACTAATAAAAAAATAAAAATATATAGGACTACCTGGCACATAGGAAGCATTCAATAAACATGAACAATTTTTATAGTGCTACATACCACATTTTACAAATTATTTACTTATGTAGGCCATGAAAATAAGGTCCATGAGAGCAGGAACTTAGGTGTGTTTTGTACACTGCCTAAAACTATGCCCTGGGATGTAGTAGGAATTCAATAAAGAGTAGCTGAATGAATACCTACCAACCAAAGACAAAAAGTGCCACAATTATATATATACATTTTCCCAAAAATTAAGAAAAAGGCTTTGCATATAGTAGATGTAGAACAGATGTTTACTGACTGAAGGACTGAATGGATATGATCAAAAGGAAAGTGATTTTGGACTACTGACTGTACTACATCAAGGAGGTAAAAAAGAGATTTAAGAATATTTTAGTTTATCTTTATAAACGTTTTATTTAAAAAATAAAATTATAAACAAAATACAGAAAAATATTGACACCTGTGATAACAAGAAAATGACTCCTAAATCTTTAGGGCAGTTTGTTATCTTGGAAGAGCAAAACCATGAATCTTATAAAGAAATTTTATTGTGCAAAGGAGGAATGTACTCTTTAAGGTTCATTTATAATAGGCATTTGGCATTGACAGAAAAAGTATTTCTATGGATACATTCAACATTTTGCAGCATACTTACATTCAAGTTACATTTCCAAATTCTATGCCAAACACAATCTAACTCACCATCAAAAGTCCCTATGGTATTAACTAAAATTCTGTTTGGTAGGAAGGAGTACATTATAATTTTATTAGAAAATAATTTTATGTTCCTACTAGATCAATTGTATTTTAATTACTTCAATAAATTCATTGACCTTTTCTTTTCTTTTCTGTTGAAGCCAAGCCTCTTCTAGACAAATTAAGCACCAACTGAAATTTTTTGGCCAGTTATGAAGTCATATAGTAATTTCTTCCCTTCCCTTTCAATGAAAGAACACCAGCACTGATAACTTATGTCTTCTTTTACAGTACCTAAGACATATGGCTACAAGCTGCAGAATTTTAACTTCTTCAAAGATGGCTGAAACACTGTTCCCTTTCAGTTGTGACCAAACTCCTCATCAAAATAAACACACTAAAGGCCTTTTGAGCCATGCTTCTCTTGCTCAGGCCCACTTCCACGTCTGGAAGTGTACTTTCCCTTCTAATAAAGCTTTCTTCTCTACTGTTAAAAAACAAAACAAAAAACAAAAAACACACACACTAAAAACCCACATAGTTTTCTGTAAACTTTACTGCATTTACCCCACACATCCCTCAAATCAGACTATTTCGTCATTAACAATTTTCGAATTTGTTGCTTAGCTTTTCTAAGTTACACTAGGGTAGCTATCCTAGTTTCCTGATGATCTTCTCACTTCATTTATAAATTATGATTTTATTAAAATCAACATAAATACAAATATCTCCCATCTTTGCTACAGTTCTCTGAGAAACTAATCCTAACTTTCTGAAAGGTAGAGATTCCACCGGGCTTTTCTATCTAGGCTTGGCAAATAAAATGTCAAGATTAGAAGATTCTCATGCCTCCAAGAGATTCTAGACAAATCAAATCTACTCATAATGTATCAATTCTTTCTTAAATATCTCAAATTAAGTTCAATTTTTAAAAAGTCTAGTGAGATCATTAATGATGAAACAATGGAGACAGATGAATTTCATTTAGTTGAGCTCCTTCTTTCTAATTTCCTTCAGGTTGTAACTTCTCCCCCAGTACATGACGACTGGCAGTTGGCGGTGGGTTGCTGGGTTGATACCACTTCTAATTCAGATTCACGAACAAAAACCACTGCGTCACCACTTACATTTATAAGACACTGTGCCTATAAGAACAACAGGACATGTTCAGTTACAACAATATGCTCATACTCTTCTGTTAAATTATGGGCACTACTGTATAGCTATAAAAGCACAGGCTTCTAAGTAATCAGGGAAAAGACAGCTCAAGAGAAAAATGAGCAAAAGATAAGAACGCAATTTACAAGAAAGGAAACTCAAAAGAACCCATTAATATAGTTATTTAATTTTTAAAGGAATCTTTAACAATTTAAAGTGAGTTATCTTAACAAAGCTGATAAAAGAAATTTATTCTATAGTTTAACCTAAGCAACATTCCTTCACCCCCATTAACAGAATTATGTGACTTATATAAAAACAACAACAACAACATGACCGTACTCTTCACCAGCATGGCAGTTAGAACCCAACAGCATCATGGTCCAAACTAGAGGGTATTTTTAAGTCTCCTCAGTCAGCTATCACTGTATTCCAAAGACCCATCGAGATGGTGGAAAGAGTAGTAAATTAGGAGCAAAACTTCCAGAAGTATTTAGGAATAATCACTAGTCACCTGGGGTGTGGAAACAGCACCTGACCTACGTATGACTATGGTTATTAATATATTCATTAGAACACATTCTAAGCACTGCGTATCAAGAACTCTGTAAAGAGCAAATCCCTTGCGAGGGAGGGAGAGTGGAAAGTAGGAAAGCCATGGGAGAAATTTGCAGGACCTCCATCAGGATCTTTAACTACATCTCACCTGGTTCTTATTTGGATTCTCCATGAAGACACACTGCTTCATTATGTAGGACACGACAGCATTCCCTCCTAATGCAGCAACATGAGCTCTCACCATTGCGAACACTTCAGCAATAAAAGCATGGAGAAAACCACTGACTCCTCCTTCCTACATAATAATGCACAGGAAAATCAAACTACATACAGGTATTCATGAATGTATATAAAATGTCAAAGAATATATATTAAAATGTCTTAAATGATCTTAATGTAAGGATAGTTTTAATGTCCTTCATAATGGGAATTTACAGCATAAACAAATAAACCTTTACTGAACACATGTCTATGACAGGAATTTCCTTATTTTACAGATGATGAAATTGAAGCTCAAAGAATTTGTAATATGCCCATGACTAGCTATGATCACATGGCTAGTAAGCAAATGGCAGAGCAAGAATTCAAATTGTTCCTCCATCTTCAGTATCTCCCCCTATCAAATCATTCCTACCATTATTCAACTAAATTGATGGTAAATATGAACAATAAAGCCTCCCTGCTATCCATATCTCCCGTTCTGAACCATGTTCCAGCCATCCTTGCCTACTATCAGTTTCTCAAAGGGGTCAACCACTTTTTTGCCTCAGGAACTTTTATACATGCTGTTCCTGAAGGCACCTCACCCAATTTTCTACCAGGATAACTCATTCAATTCTTCAGGTCCTGGCTGACATGGGACTTCCCTGACTGTCTAAACTAAAGCGAGTTCCTCCATTATATTCTGATAGCCTCTGTTATATTTCTTTGACTTACTATCACTAGTAGTTATATATTAGTTACACAATTATTTGTTTAATGTCTACCATGCTCCAGTTCCACTAGACTGTAAAATCCATCAAGTCAGGGACTGCATCTGTTTTGTTCACAACTATATGCTAACATCTAGCTCAAAAGGTGTTCATACTAAGCATTGCTAGGGAATGAAATCCAGTAGTTTTGAACTTCATTGTTCAAAAATAGAAAGCACAGAAAACAAAGGCTAGCAGATTGCTTAAAATGTATTTCAACTGAAGTTTTCCATAAATTATAATGGAGGTCATTTACAGTCTAAGAAGAAATTTCCAACTTTAAACTGAAAGTTAAGGGCAAACTGAATGCACTGTTAGAAAAACACTTGACTAGGTCACATCTTTCTGAACAGCCAGAGGACCCAATGTGTAATTTTGTAAAGGTATCTCTTTTTGTAATTAAGGAGTTAAGTGAGTCATTTCAGCCTGTCTCCCATCAGAGCTTAGTGCATTTTTTTCTTTTACTTTTATTAGTTTCACTCCTGCTTTTTAAATCAAGAAATTCTGATGGCTGAGTAACAGAGACTACAGAGGGATAATTTTAAAAATTATTCATTAAGCAAATTATTAAGCAATGAAAAAATTTTGGATATTTATCCATACAGTCAATACTACAAATCTCTGTTGAAGGAAAAACCTAATGTGAAGCAACATTTTAATATATGGTTGCTTAAACAGTAGAGAAAGGCATTTTGGAAATAAAATTTTATGGATTCAAAAAGAGTGCACTATCCCTGGGCTATTAAGAGCAACTAGAAAAAGTTCATTCAACAATGTATGCCAGCCTCTCACACCCAACTTTCTTTGTCAAACTTAGATGGACTTAGAAGTGTCATTTATTTTAATTCTACATTAAAAGATTAATGAAAATATCAAGATAGTTTCATTTCCATCTCAATACAATTAGAATGACTAAAAAGTTAATTTTTCTTAAACACCCATCTAATTAATCTGTCAAGTCATTTACTTATTTACACACAAAAAAATGTCTTATATTTACACATGCCTGGCATTGTGCTATATGCAAGATATAAAAAATAGTATGTGGGCTATTATTTCTAAGAAAGTATAAAAACAGTGCTGGTGAAACAGTGGGAAAAAAGCATAGCTAAGTGAACATACTTTTAAAAAATATAAACTACTGCTAAAATAAAATTTGAACAGTTTATCAAGTTTCACACCTCGATCATTAAAAAATTTCCCTATTCATAATATTACTTTGCTCAGCAGCCTTGTTCCATAAGACATAATATAATTTTTTTCTTGAGTTTAAATTCCTATGTAATGAAAGATATATTAATAGCCTGACTCTGATTAACTTTGAGCACATCAAATAAAATGTTATAAGTTGTTACTTAAAATACAAATTAAAGTTTAATGATACACAGTGTGAGGCAAGAATTTGAATAAATGGCATTCCCATACAGTGATGGAGAAAGTAGAAGAAAATGAGCAGCCTCATTCTTTTTCAGAAGGAAGAAACAATTGAGCTAAATTATATCAACCATTCCCATAGACATACATCTACAATATAGTTCCCTACTATTTCGAAATGTAATCCCTTAAAAATTGCTATTTAAAAATGTATAGTAGATGACTACTCAGAAAACTAAGCTGTTCTTACAATGCTGTTTTAAATCTCTAATCAAACATGGATAAATTTGTTTTATTTACCACATGATAAGGATCTGGAAATTCTAACAGTAAACAAGTTTAAACCCAACACAACTCTTGTGATAAAACTAGCTACTATATGAAATTTGCTAAGTCTAATCTGGAATCAATCCAGATAGTTTATTGAAAAAAAAAGATGTGTACATGTGTTACTTTTGGCAAAAAATAAAAATTTGAAACTTGTTTGGTTTTGTCACTAACATCTTCCATTAGAGAAAATTCACAAAAATGAAATAACATCTATAAAATTACCTCACGTAGAGAAGTGGTTTCTCGAATGAAAAACATGTTAATTATCCCAAGATATTTAGTTATTTTCGCTCCGGGAATGAAAGAAAGAGGTGTCATCTTAACAACCCCAACTGTAGAATTTGCACAAGGTGGAGCAGAACGATTCCGGAAATTTCCTTCACCCATTGGACTTGCTTTTTCAACTGTCACAGCTAAAATCGGAGAAAGAAAAGAAAGTATCAAGATCAGATGCTGGTAACTCAAGTATTCCCCAAGGTTTCCAAGTAAGTGGTGACAACATTCAGCTGTCTGTGAGGCTAAGCCATGTCATGAAAGAAAAGAAATTATCATGCACTGCATGCAATTAAAAAAGAGAGAGAAAGAAAAACACAAGAGGAAATGCTGGAATGGAATTCTTTTGGAAGAAAAATGGCATTGCATT
>NW_006436288.1:7325582-7365491 GCF_000325575.1 Pteropus alecto
ATTCCTGCAAGAAAATGTTGATGCGGTATAGCTACACACAGAATGATCGTTATAAAGTGAAGAAAAAGAAAAAGCGGCAGAGCAATTAAAATATCTGCTGTAGGAACAAATTATTACAAGGAGAGTGTGAAAGTTGTTATATTTCCCAATTTTTTCCATCTTTCTCAGACAACTTCATCATTGTCAACTTGTAGATAAACCTTATATTAACTAGTTGTAATAGGTTTCTTTTTCAAACCATTTGATCAAACTCATAATTTTAAAAACTTAAAAAAATGACCTTGTCTGTCTAAAAGTTGATTGCTTATAAAATAACATATATAGTAATAGCTACCGCTTATCAAATAAGTATTATAAGTCAGATATATGTATATATTTAATCCTTACAACAACCCAGCATCATAGGTATTATTGTCCCCTTTTTACACAAGGAAACTGAGGCTCAGAGAAGTTAAATAACTTGACCAAGGTCGCATAGCTATTAAAATGGATTCAACACCAGATCTGGCTGGTTCCATAATCCTATGACCTTTCCTCTAAAACAGAGTTTCTTCTCTATTAACGTACCGTAAACTTTCACTCCAATACATTTACCTCAAAATCTACCAAAACACATGTAAAATAAAGAACATATGATGACCTTGATTCTAGCAGTGAGATAAGAGTTAACTATTTTCTCTCCAGAAATACTTCATTCTTTCAGCTCTCTGGATATCACACTTAGTAAACTGACACACGCCATATGTTACATAGTACCTTGGGTCCTGGGAGAGTGTCTCCTCAATAAGAGAGCTGACAATTTCCTTCCATTAGAAGGATACAGTACCTATTTATATATTTTTAAGAATATTTTTACAAAAAGTAAAATTTAAAAACACAATTAACAAATCGAACGGCCCTGCAATAACTTTTGCTAAATGACCATTAGAGTCTGCAGCTTTCACACTCCAATACATGATTGATTGGCAATGTTATTACTGGGTAGAAAGGTCTAGCCTTCACCACTGGGAAATCAGGGATATGCTTCTCAGATCATAATGTGGTAGAAACATCCGCCTACTTGTCTTAATTGATCCGCGCCTTATGGTCTGAGCTTTCAGTTTAATGAGCTCTATCCAGCTGCTGCATCTGTCTGCAAAGGAACTGTAATCAACTGACGTTGCTGGAAACACAGACAGAAAACAAAAGAAAAAACAAAGAAAAAAATATGTATGACGTCTCTTACTCGTCATAACACTCCTTCCGATGAAGTAATTTAACTGTAATTTAGAAAAAGAATGGTCTTTATCAAGTAGATAAGAGAGACAGTAAAGAGTCAAGCTTTAGACACTGATTTGTCCAAAACCAAATTCTCAGTTAGCTGGCTGAGCATTTTTGGTGATGTCATAGTTGTGTGGTCTCAGGGAAAACAGAAGTGGGATTTAACAGAAATATCAGTGAAAAGACCAGATACTGTGTTTTAACTAACTTTATTTCCCATTATTTTTACTTCATAATGTTTAGCAGTTTATATTTTAGGACTTTAATTTGCTATCCAAACTTTGTGAATAACTGCCTTTCCTATTTCTACCCTAAAATCAAAACTAAAAATAATTAAAACCAATTGTCGAAGAATACATTTTTAAAAATCACTAGTGGGCTTATCTTTTATTAAAATACTTTCATTCTACCATCAGTAACAAGAAAGCCAAAGGGTTGTTTTTGTCAATATTCTGCTTGCATGTGTGATTTTGGCAACAAAGCTTCTGATAACAGAGGGTAGGGGTGCAGGTGTGAGCCTAACAAGTCCTTTTAAAAAGAGTAACTTTTACTATTATTGAGTTAAAAAAAATAGTTAAAGAGCTAAAATTTTACTTTTAAAAACTGGAAAGCTATTAAAATGCTTAAAAAAATAAATAATTAATATTTTAAAGACACATGCTAACTATGATAAAGCCACATTTTGGTGTCTATTCCACTGTCCAGTGCATTTCTCTGATGTTGGTATGCTTATGCACCACCGCACTAGAATTTCACACCTTTGGTGACTATTTGCTTAATTAGACAAACTCACCTCTCTGTGCAGCTGGTATACCTGAGTTAGAACTTGCACTCTCCAGGTGTTCTAATAAGACAATATGAACAACATTAGCTTGGATGCTAAGTACAAGCCAGTATCTCTTTGTTGTTTGTAAATACTCTGTATAAGCCAGATGAATAAGAGGAAATCTTTATGGCTTCATTATAAAAGCAAACCAAATAGAAGTATTTAGGTTTAAAACACAATTTCTATTGATATATGAAAACTAGCTCAGTTAATAAATATCATGCCAAGGAAGACTACTTGTATAACACAGAAAGAGTTTCAGAAATTTTGTAAACATGAGAAAATATAAACACATTAACAAATGTTAGCAAATGAAATCAGGATGTGAGACACATAAGCAAAGAAAAGAGTCAATGGATTGGGAACAAAACCTGAAATGAAACATGGAAGGGAAATATTTGTGAGGGGAAGAGCCAGTAAGACTAAAAATTACAGACAGGCCAATGACCGATGTCTCACGGATAAACCAAACACATGCTCCTTACTAGCCATAACCCTC
Source organism: Pteropus alecto (assembly GCF_000325575.1). Classification (NCBI taxonomy): domain Eukaryota; kingdom Metazoa; phylum Chordata; class Mammalia; order Chiroptera; family Pteropodidae; genus Pteropus; species Pteropus alecto. Next base: position 7,328,168 of record NW_006436288.1, read on the forward strand.
TCCCTCACCACCATCCCCTTCATTCCAGGACTTCACTATCAACGGCTCCCTCTGGTGGTATCAAGACTTTGTGGCATGAAAAAGTGACTTGTTCTCCACAGAAATTACTCTCAACTATGAAACATGTGGTTTTATTATTCTCTTAGTACACTTTAGCAATATTTAACAAGCCCTAGTGGTGTGAGGAGAGGGACTAACCTTAAAGTTAAAAGTTTAGTGAAAATGAGTATATCGATGACAAAAAAAAAAAAAATGTGGCAAGGATTCTTTTTCCCTCATGCTCCAATGCTTCTAAAGTTAGAGACTTCTCCATTCTCTTAATTTACAGACCATTTTTGCTCTGAATAATTAAAAAATATTTGTGACAATCTTATCTAGGCATCTTAAGAAAATTACTAAAACTGAAAAAATTCCTGCAAATTCTGAAAAGAGCCTCTGGCAGATGAAAATATATGTGATCTGGAGTCTTTAAATTTTTTACTGTTATTTTCCTACTTAAACGTTTCTTAGTTTTAAGCAATGATCAAAATTTGGGTTTATGCCCCTTTAGGCATTTCCACCAATCTCTAAACTGTCTAACTATAACAATAAAATCTGGCTTATTGAATTAGATAAAGGATGTATATAAATATCCAGTATAAACTTTGTCCACAATGATATTCAAATATTGGTGGACTAATAATGAAATTGCCATGTTATAGTTAAAACTTATTAAGGCTTAGAGAAAGATATAAATCTTCAATATGGATCGTCCACAAGGGGGAAAAATTCAACGACAATTCATATGTAATACATACATTAGAGGAAAAAGAAACTTGGCTTTTCTATTTGGGTCATTAAAGATTCCAACTAAATAAAAGTGAGCAACACCCTAAACCACTTGTCTTTTTTCTTCAATCCACATCCTTCCATTTCCTGTCTCCACTGCTAGGTACCCACTCCTCGTCTCACTACTATCCTTTATATCTTCTCTTCCAAGTTATTTGTTTTCTGTCAGTAACCCAATTCAATTTTTCTTTGCTTTTTACTTCCTCTTCCTCTGATTTTGGACTTCACTGTCCTCAAGCCGCCATAAAGAAGCTAAGATTCCTTAACCCTACTTATCCATCAATTCTCTTTCCTTCTTTCCTTCCCATTTCTTGGATAACTTTTTCATACATCTTCCTCTCTTTAGTTTCTATTTTCCTCTCATTCACCTTACCCTCAGCATCTCTCCCTTTTCAGAATCTCCCAGGGTTGTTGTGGGCAGCAATAACATGAAGAACTTTAGTGTTATTTTATTGTTGTTAGAGAAAGAAAACAGACATGCAATGAATTGTTAATATATAAAGATATTTTAGTTGGCATAAATAGAATTACATATATTTGTAAGAATTCATAACCATTAGTTGGCAGAAAAAAACAAAAGCTAACTTTGGAGTTTTTATAGATTTACATTTCTAATTGCTAGTTTAAAATACTGTGTTTATTTACTTCTCAGTATTAGTAGCTGACTTTTAGTAAAATCAAATTTAGTAAAATCAAATTTGGTTTAATAAAAAGAGAGTAACTTTTATGCATCTACAATAAAAATAAAGATAAAAAAAAACTTCTGATGTGAAAACTTAGTTAAGGAATACAATATATGAAGGGCATAAGCCAACTTGTTTTCTTTTATACTGAAATCCAGATTTTGACCTACATTGGTCTCATTAGTCAGCAGCTTCTTAATGAAAAAAGTACTCTTGCCAGCCTACAGCTTATGCAACTGAACATGAGGAAATCACCCCAGCCTAAAGCAAAATGAAAGCAGAAACAAGGTGGATATAAAAAATTTTTCTTCTATACACTTTTATCCAACAGTATATAAAAATTAAAATTAACTTAATTAAACCTTTTTAAAGTCTTAAACTCTCAGAATTTTAATGAAAATGATTATCCTATTATAGATGAGATTTATAAACTATTTGAGATATATTTATAGTGGTATATGATTCACACACTTTTGTCATTAATATAAATTAAGCCCCACAATATGGTATCTCATACATCAAGACTTAGGTCTTCAGACATGTATCTAAAGTGATGTTAATCTTTTATGAAAACAGTATGTATAAATTTGAGATTAACTACAATCCATGACAATCAATCATCTTACTGATTTTTTTACATTTCACCCAGATTATATTGATTCCCCATTTTTAACTATATTTGCTGTCTTTTTTCTGTATGTATCATTTTAAAAGTCTCTTGAAAACCATTCCAGAGCAAACATAGGTGTAGATATTAACAATTAGGAAAAAGATTATGAAAGTGGTATAAAAATTTGCTATAGCCACCCTTTTTCTCATAATACAGCCTCAATTAAGTAATTTATGTTGATGCCACATCATCTATGATCCTCATAGTGTTCATCAAAAAATGTTGATGACCTTCACATGATAATGTCTTTTAAGAATTACTTCGGCTCAGCATCTCTTAATATTTCAAATCAGAAAACTCAAGATAATTAGCAAGGTAACACCAAATTACCATAAATTTGAGACATACATCAAACTATTTTGTTACCTTGAGAAACAAAACCAAACATAACAAAAGATGGAAGGAAAAAATTGAACATGGATGGACAATTCAGGCCCAGGCTTACTCTACATAGAAAATTAGCATATACATAATTGAAGCATCTTTTCTTCATATATTCACTAATTTTCGATAACAAAAAGATAAGGAAAGGTTTATCTACAAGTGAAAAGATGGAAGTATTAATAAACATACTGTGCTTAGCTCTTGAAACTACTCTGTTAACATAAAAGGAAATGAAAAATTTTAATAAATCATCCTATTTGTGATGAGAACATGAAAAATAAACTAGAGTCCAACGTTTTCAGAATTAAAAAAAAAAGAAAAAGCTCTATCAACTTAGCTAACTGACCTAACAAAACTATAAAACTATGTATTTATTTACTTCTCAGTTTTAGTAGTTGACTTTTAAGCCTCTTGTGGTTGCATATAAAAGTTTTCTGAGCATTTATCCCTAGCGCTCTTACCTTTCTATCTCCTGCCTGTTTCTTCTAAATTGCTATACTTAACTTTTTCCAGATATTTCTATCCTCTATTCAAAGCCCTTCTTCATGTTACAATGCCTAATTAGTACATTCATGTTATAACACTCTATTTATTATAACATTCTTTGGAGCTTTTCAAAACCCATCCTATCCTCAAATATTCAAAAATACTTTAAGATAACTTTCAAATATATTTGGTATAGCCCATGTCCTCCTAAAAAGACTTAAGGGAGCAAAGACAATAAATAAGCATGAAACATAAACCACGATTTACAAAACTATTTACAAAAAGGTACAGATAAATTTTTTAGTTTTTATTCATGATTTTGAAATGTAATATTCAAAGAACACAAGTTTTTCAGTTAAGCACTTAGTATAAAAAGTTTTGTGTATATATATATATATTAGTATTAGATGTGATGATATTGATCATTATGAAGATGATGATGGTGATAATAAAGGTGGAATGACCTGATTCAGTTTTTTTTTCAACTTTTTGAAACCCTTTCTTCAAACAAAATCATATATAGAAAACTGATACATAAGAGCACACTGAATCGAAGCTGCTTCTACTTCAGAGGTAGGGTAGGGGGTCCAGAGACCTATCCTCACTCTTCCACCCTTCTCAGTTCCCTTCCCACCCCACCTTCTGGAAAGCCATGAAGCACCTCTGAAGAAACTTTATGGTTTAAAAATTATTAGTTTAACTAATTAGAAGCTATTTGGAAATTTTTAATTTAACAGAAGCTCAGTGTGACCTTAGGCATAATTTAGACTTTTGATTTGTTTTTAATAACAAGAGTAGGTTAATAATTAAAGAACCATAAACTATAGAAACCCAGAGAATCGGAGAATTTTAAAGGCTAGAGAGAAAGTTAATCATTTACATTCTGCAGATGAGTAACTGAGGTTTAAAGAGCTTAATTGGCCCAAGTTCTCACACTTTATCAGTAGCAGAACTTTATTACTCCACCTCATGGCTCCTCTCTATGATCCCTAAAATGAACTGCAAATATTTGAGATACTGTTCAGATATTACTTATTCTATTCAAATTCTTCTTTCCTTATTCTTCAATTCACAAAGTAACATTTGCACAAAATATACCAATGGCTGCAAAAAATGTGAAAATTCTCCATACAGTTCTAAATTAGAATTTTAATTTAGACAAAAAGGAAAGAGAACCATAGTTACCATGTTAGAAGGCTCAGAATTTTAAAGCAGCTTATCTTTTCATCTTTAAAAAATGAGACAGGATCTATTTATCTGCATAGACAGGACTTACACTGATTTACTGAAGACTCTACTGCCATATATGCAGTGTGACTATAATACTCTGCATTATACCTAATTTGTGATCAGATAAATAACTGACGAGTAGAAATAATTTCACTTGTATTATAAAATATAAATTTTAGAAAAGCCAATTTTGTTTTAAATAACAAATGCATCATTTCTCAAAAAGTTAGGGAAAAATAAACTACATTTATTGTATATGTGATGCTACAAAATGACACAATAATTCTGCAAATTTTGTAATAAAAATTGCACTGAAATCAGAAAAGAAATGGATAAAACTAATTTTTCATTTTTTTACAAATATTTTACATGACTGAGTAGATTTACTGCTATTAAGTTAAGGGACAATCATTTTGCATTTGAAAAAGTGGCAGCATATTTTAAGTACCTAACAATGTTCCTCAATTACAGCCAAAGAACCTAAAAGACAAAAAGCACATCCCTTTCTCACGAATACTACCACCACCCAAAACTTCTCCAAATACTTTCTGAAGAAAATAAGTAGTTTGTTGTCATTTTCAAAATAATAATTTTTGTAAAGGTTTGACTGTTGCTGCAAAAAAATTTAGCAAATATAATGTAAATATCAAATAATCACATGTAAATAATTACTGAGATCCATATCTCTGAAAATAAAACTTTAATGTACTTGAGATATTAAAATGGAATACCATATGAAAAATTCCCTTAATAATTTGACAATTACTTGAGAAATTAAAATAAGAACATTACTTTCTCCCCTTTATAAACATGAAGAAACATACAATGAGGGAATGAAGAATATATCATCTCAAGATTAAGTAAGATTGCCTATAATGAAGAAGCAAGGAAAGACACTAGAAACTAGGATTTGTGTTTGCATTTCCCTTACTTAACCAACCTTTAATTGGTGGAAAAGGATGAGAAGGAAGTGAATCTGAACAGAGTTCCAGTGGAAACTGCAGAAGTTCTTCATTATCTGTAGAGGCTTGAGAGGCAAGAAAAACACTATTATTTAGTAATAATTTATTATTAATTTTTTAAAATTAAGAATCTCAGATAACATATATACCCTGACCCCCAATTTATTCTGATTATTTTCTCCTTGGTTTCTCCCATGGGGACCGTTCACCTGCATGCTGTTGAGAGTGGACTACTTTCCCTGGTAGGACTGTTGTGAGATTTAGAAAGGATAATATTTGTAAATCTCTCAGGACAGTGCCTTGCAAATAATAAATGCTAAATAATAATTAGTATTTTCCCATTCTTTGTACCTTACTAGTTCTATGATACTTAAACCAGTTATTATCTATTTAGATAGCTATCTGAATACATAATTGTTTAATATATTTGACATTAATGCACTGCTATACATGTAGAATGTAATCAACTTAAAATTTTTTAGTTTAATCATGAATATTTTATTTAGCCAGTAAGTCATTTGACTTTAGAAAGTCTACTATTTACTATTTCCCTCCCCTTTTTTCAAAACACATAAATGATTTCTAATAAGTTGGGTTTCCTTGGAATATATTAAGAATGGTACTTCCTAAATTTTACTAGATAACTCTAAGAATCTGTTGAATACTAGGGGACCTTTTTTGAGAAAAATACGTGACGCTTACTACATCTTCAGGTTTTCAAACACCTTGAGGACCTCCTTAGAGATCCTAGAATAGGAGCCTCTTAATTACTAAAGAATTAATATGGTACAATGTAAGTCTATGTGAAAAGTATAAAGAGACAAATGTGAACTGTGCTCCCATCCATCATAGGTTTACCTCTTTGCAATGACTTTTCAACATGTGTTTTTGTGGTCTGTAAGGCCTGATTTTTGTCGAAAGTTATAGCAACTGCTGTGACTGTAACCTAGAATCACAGAAACAATATTAATAGCAAAATAATCAATGCCAAAATAAGTTTCTTACAAACTTTTTTCAGTTCTATGGAACAACTTATACTAATTGGCTAATGTGCCTTTCCTAGTTAAGATACTCAACCAGAATTATGCATCAATTCAGATATTCAGACTACAACTAAGCCCAACTGAACACAGATTTTCAGAAAGAACTCAAGAATCTTGTCTTAAAGATGGGGTCGGGAAAAATCCCACGTAAGTACTCATTCTCTTGTATGTATGCTGGAGCACACATATGATTCTACCTTCAGATAACTAGAGCTCAGAAAAATGAAATATACACGGTCTGATATATACTAATACATTTTGAAGTAATATCTACTAATCATATTTTGAAGTAAAAGTTTACACTTATTTAATGATGGCAATTTTAAAATATTAAAACAGATCAGATAAAAGCTAGAAATCTTCTTTAAGAATAGACAGAATCTTAATTACCTGAATTAATTCATCTTCAGGCAGAGATACTGTAAAATTTACATGGCAAAGGCAGCAGGGGATCATAGACCGTAGTTTAAAATACAGGCTCTACACAACAGAAAATATTAGTAATATTACTTCTTTTAATTTAAAAATTTATAAAACTTAACATTTTAATGTACATTATGGCAAATGGAAAGTTTGAAAGATAAAAACAAGGCTGGCCCACCTCTATTTTGTAAATTCTTACATTAAGAATACATTTTTAATATTTAAGCAGACAATAAGATGTAATCATATTTATCTGTAAGTCATAAAAAATAACAAGGTTTTTAAAATTTACATATATACAACAGATTTTTATGAAGTTTAAAGCTACGAAATATCTTAAAATATACTTCTTTTATAGTATGGTATATTAAGATGGAGAGGGAAACTTTAGCATTTTACCTGATGACAGAGTTAAGATTGATATACTGTATAAATAAAAATAATTCAGCCCACAACTGTGTAAGGTATTCCAGACACATACACACTTTTCTTTTTTTAATTTCATGATTCTTATGAGTTTTAACTAAAATTAGTTAGTCAAAAGGTTCCTACCTTGAGCAAATTTTCACAGAGATCATTAAAGTTCTTATTGAGGGCTTGATTAGTCAGGTTAAGGCTGCTTAACCGGATTACCCTTACTGATGTGAACATCTAAATACAGAAAGATAATAGCATGTCATTTTATTATGTTAACTAAATACTGTAACAGTTAATAAAACTGTCAAATAATGAACAATAATAACTGATGTGGTATGAAAAAAGGATAATATTTTAACTGCAATAAGGTCAAAAAGAAAACATAGGAACTTGCTAACATCACTTACATTTTATTTGTTTAAAATTAAGAATGAAAGGTTCACCTGTATTTCAGATGTCCAATTATTTATACCAGGCATAATTTCTGTATTGCAACTATAAAAACCTGTCAAAATAAATTATAGTTAAAATATACGATATTTCATTTATTTTTGTGTTAAATAACATTTTCAATTATTACATGAAGTTCTAACTATAAGACCTGTTCATTGTTGTTTTTCTAAAACTCTGTATCTTTAGAAAACTTTAGACCACCTTAATAAATTATCAGGTTTTTAAAAATGTTTACTTATAAAAGGATTAAAAATCAGTTCAACTCAGTTCTAACATAAATATTCTTAAACTATATGCTTTCAGCCTTTGAAGCAGCAAAGCACATGAAAGGATGGGACATTGATAAAGCCTTTAAAATAAAGTTAGTACCATAATTATGAACTAAAATATTGATATGCAAAAACAAGATAGTTTCATTTCAAAGGTAATTTTTTTTCTGCTCACCTGAAGGAGGAGGAACATCGGTAAGTAGAGAATGTACATCTTCCATTGCATCTGTGTCATCAATCTGAAAATAGAAAGATTAAAACTATTACATAAGTAGTAAATATATAATCATTTCAAATTAAAATTTTTATTATTACTAAATAGAAAACATAAGTCAAAACACTAGAGCCATTTTTACCTAAGTTAAAATATAAAACTTTAAAAGCATTTCTAATATCTAAATTTCTCCACAGTAATAATTATAAATACTTCTAAATAAAATATTTTATATTATATAACATATTGAGTTTTTAAAAAGTTTTCTCAAGCATGGCATGTTTCAAAATAATCACAAAGGTATCATAAGTAATCATTATCTCAATTTGTTTAAATTAATAAAGTACAATTAAAAAAAAATTTGACTAAATACAGAAATGCTTTAAAATAGAATTATGTAGGGATTAATTTAAAGGCACGTCTAAACAAAATAAGTCTAAATCCTATTCTTACATCATAATAGACCACTGTGAATAATAAAGAGTAAAAATATCCAACTGGATATATATTGACTTTTATCTGTATATCGGGGGTCTGAGTCCTGACTCACATTTTAAGCTTCCTCTCATATCCTCCTTGGGACATCAAGAACCACCATCAATTCCACTCTATTTTAGCTACCCACAGTCGTGGCCATGCTATTCCCCAAACCATTCCAGAAACACCCAGACCTCAAGCATTCTCCAACTACAATCCTCTGTCTCTTTGTCCTTTCTCTTACTGAAGCTGCACCGTGCCCTCATACTTCTGCCCAAATGTGAAGCACTTCTGTTCTCTACTTAGCCAGGATCCAGGATCAGAAATATCAATAATATCCTAGATCAAACTTCAGGTAATGCTAAGAATCACTTGGAGAGTTTGTTAAACAGAGTCCTGGGCCCCGCCTTGAAATTTTCATTTACTAGGTCTGAAGTAAAGGCCCCAGAATTTATAATTCTTACAAGCTTCCAGACAGTGCTGATGCTACAAGTTGTCACAGTCCACTTTGAGTAGCGCTGCTCTAAACAGTACCCTGGATCTTTTTACTTTCTTAACCTGACCAACCTCTATTTTTTTTCTATTATTAAACTGTAGAAAAATATGAGAAAAAGGCATAAATCCATATAGTTTTAGTTTTCTACAAATCAACACTCTTACCTCAGGTAAGCCTTGTGCATCTCCCATGGCTGACATCCAGATCACATTCACGGACACTGTTATATAAACTCTTTAAACCTCCTATCCAATCCCAATACAATTCTACCATTAGCTCCCTGCTGCACTGAGATCAAAGCATCTGACTTTTTCTCCCAACTGGTACCTTATCAGAACATTTCTTAGTATCTTCATTTATTTTCCTTTCCTTCAACATCAAAGGAAGATTATCTATCTCTTTCAAAGCTAATTGTTCCACAGATTTGTGAGGGAGGAGGCTCCATAAATCTTTTGTGCCACATTAATGCTCCAGAAAAGCCAGTTCTGAGTGTATTTTCATAATGAAAGTTCAATGAAATCTTCTGACTTAAGGAATCACCACTCAGAATTCATAGAGCCTATATTTTTACATGTAAAATATTATAATTATAATAACATGTTGTAACATACAAAGCAGGTAATTATAATAAGTGATAGAATAGTACTTTAATTTCTCATTCAAGTTTATAAAAATAGCTCCAAGAGTTTATTATTATTTTAATTTTAACCAATACATTAATTTTTCCAGAACCATCTGCATTATTGTATCAGTCATCTGGTATTGAACAAAAAATATATTACCAAGTTCTGATATTTTCAAATCTGTTGTAATGTCTATAATAAAACTTTTTGATATTTATAACAGTTGTAATGACACAAAAGTATCACATCAATTTAGGATCCAATTGTAAAAATGCACATCTTGTTTTCTAAATACTTTAAGAAATTAGTCCAATGCCATAATACCTCCAAAACAAAAGCATCTTTTTTCCCATGTGAAAGGTCCAATTCTGTAACTTCATCAGAGCTTTCTGACTGAGATCTTAAAAGTCTTGAGCGTTGTCTAGGTTCTGGGATGGGTGATCCTATAATCTCTTCAAATATCTCCTAAAAAAAAAATAACTGTTTTATATTATATGACCATATTTTTCAGGTTTTTTTTTTATAAACTGCAATCTCTTTTCCTTTTTTTTTTAAAATTGAGGTATAATTGACATATAACATTATATTAGTTTCAGGTATACAATATAATGATTCGATATTTGCATACTTCAGTTTGGTTTAAAATTTTTATACTAATAGACAATACGTGTAGGGTGGGGAGTCTAATGTATATTCGAAGTCTATATTTAATTATAAACTTTATGACTAATTAACCTTTTATAGAGTATGTACACGGACATTTTCCGTAATCGATAATAGCAGCCTTGACATACTAATTCGGAAACATATATATAATTCATTTTCACAGACGTGGAGAGACATTACTGACATCTAGTACAGAGAAGAAAGTACAATGAGTAGGAAACCAGCAGTCCTTCCAGTTCAGAAAGTATTTTCTACTCAACATTTAAGGGTCCTAATATCCCATAAAGAATTAAAGATCTATGTTCCCAAATATAATTCTACTCTTCTATATCTTTTCTCATTCAGTGACATTTTTCAAAGCTCTACATAGTAAAATGAGGAAAACAATGTGTGTGTATATGTACATAATACATTTATTACACATGTGTGTAACTTATTTAGCTAAATAAACTTTGATAGTTATAATAATGATATTTTTGATGTCAGTGTACAGTGCAATCCTATATGGGTTCATAAGCTTTTTTACCTACTACATAGCCAAAATAAGAGCTAACTAGAGGTTCTAAATATCTGTTAGCAACAGGAGTATTGAGAGAATGTGGATATGGGAGCACAGATGCAGAAGGCATAGCCTATTATTGGTGTAACAGACCTATCTTTTTAAAAATGACGTTAAAAAATAAGTTTTTCAAAAATATAGTTTTAAGTGTTCATTTCTACTGCATACCATACATAAGACTACCACCATGCAGTTTCATAACTTAGTTATCTTTTGAGTACTCTCACATCCATTTATTTTGTTTGCACTCCAAATTAACCTGACCTATGTAAATTTGACAGAGTGTTTATTATAATGATTAGAAACTGATAAACAGTTGCAATTCAGAGGTAAAGCAGTTTGTCTTTGTTTGAAAACTAGTAAATGAAGAAACTGTCTAGGTCAGTTCTTTTGACTGAGTGCAGAATTCTTCCCAATAGATATCATCCTTTTTTTATAATTTTATAGTAGTTTAAACTTCGGTTACACCTCTGTTCACTATATCATGGACCTAATAAATATAACTATCCGGAATGTAATATACCTTAGATTCGTAAAGAAGTTTCACCATTGGTGATGTTATTCCAAATAAAAGTTTTGCACCTTATTTTAACGTCTTTAGTTGACTGAGAAGTCTTTTATCTCCAGTTAAGTGGTACTATGTTTCTGCATTAGAAACATTTCTCAATATATTGAGGGAAAAAAATCAAACAACAGTATTAACTTCAGCTAGAGCTACCTTCCTAAGAAAAGGCACACTCTGGTCTACATTTACAGGGTGGGCGTACATTGTTTTGGAAAACTGAAAACACTAAACTGTGATATGAGTAGTGGTGTGGTACACCAACTTCGTCAAAAAAATTCTGAGATGTTATGCTAAAAGACTAATGTCAGTATCTGAAATAAGATATAGTAGAATATTCATAAATTGATTAGTCCTTTTGTAGAAATGCAGTCATATTCAGCACATGAAACCCATATATGCTGAAATGTTTAAATTCATAAAAGATTTATTTCCTTCTCTAAAATATGCTACTAAAATAGAAGTTCAATAAATATTTACTGAATAGATTAAGTAACTCGATTAACATTCTCTAAATATGTCTCTGTTCAAGGGGCTCACATTATAGTAAAGAAGACAGACATGGAAAAACTAAGTGCAATAATATGTAACAGGCACTATGCTAGAAGCACATACAAGTACAATAGGAACACAAACGAGGTAGCATGTCCTGTGGGAGATCAGGATGGAAGAACAGAGTTGATAAACTTGGTTATACAAAAGAATTTAGCTCTTATCATTAGAACTGATAAATGGAACCCTAACATATAGCTTTGCCAATTATTTCTCCCCAACAGGCATAAACACTATTAGAGATGTTCAAATATCAAAATATAATTATAAAAGAAAAATAAGTACTACAAATATGCAGTCAATAAAGTGTTATGAGGAAAGAGTTTACAAAGGTTCTTGAAGTAAATATATTAACAGATCAACATTTTCAAAGAAGTTAAACATGTTCTACAAATTGTTCAACAAATATATTGTTGAACAAATATAAAGCAAGCCTCATAGGTAATAAACAAATGAAACATGTAATCAATATAAAAAATATTCATAAGATATTTTATGTGCTTTTTCATTTACCAAATCCTCAAAATCTGGTGTCTATTTTACACTTATAGCACATCTCATTTTGGACTAGCCACACACGTCAAGTGCTCAACAGTCACATGTGGCCAGTGTCTCTACCACACTGAACTGTGTAGCTTTAGGTCATATCCTTACGATTCCTCCCAGCATAACAACTTTGCCAGAAAGCTATGTTTGAAGCTAGAGTCAGATGCACTGTTCCAGAAGACCAAACAAAATTCAAGTCTATATAAAACAAAATAAAAACAACAATAATATTCTTATCCAAATACGATCTTTTTACAGAAGTATTTCATTATCAGAGACTCATAAAAACAAATAGTTTCATTCTAACTCCAGCATCTCTTTCAGTTCAGCCTATGTGAATTCAAACAGTGGAAAAAAAATCTTTTAATGTCTAAAATAAGATAACCTAAAAATATACTAACATCTAAACAACTTATGTATTCCCAATATAGATTTATTTTACTTACCGGAGGATTGATTTCATATAACTCTTTATTCTTAGCAATCGTGTCATTTATCTTCTTTTGCATATGAGATATATGCTGTTCATATGAGCCATCATTAGGAGTCTTCCCAGCAATCTGAATTCCTCCAGGCGTTGGTAACGCTGCTAAATATACACCTGTGGCCGACTTGTAAAAATAATGGGGAAATGATCAAAAAATATCTAAAAAATAACAGTTTTCATATTTAGGAATGTGGTCTTTGCCCTGCAGAAAAAAGATATAATTAGCATCCATGCATGTATAGGATGTATATGAAAGGGCACAGAAAAACACAACTGGTAACAGGGGTTGGTTACTTCTGGTGAGAACCCTGGGTAGATGGGGACAGCAGTGAAAGGAGCATTTAGTTTTCACTGCATACCCAACTGTATTATAAAATTGTTTACTTTATGATTATAAAAAAGTTTAGAAAATAAAGATAAAAAGTTGTTAAAAGTAAATTTGTCATGTATAAGTAGATAATTTACCTTTTATATGGCAAAAGTGAAAGGGAAAGTTTTGCAAAACAAATGAAGAAACTGAAGTGCACAAAGGATAGGAAACTTACTCAAGATCGTACTGTCAATAAATATGGACAAGAGATTCGAATCTGTCCCTTGCTCCGAAAGCCAAGGCCTTCTTCCTATACCAGCCCACCTCCATAATTACCAAGAAAGAAAATTTTACTTGATACAGATTTATTAATTTCTGACTCTGTAACAGTACTACATGCCATGAGTACTGGAAAACTATTAGGTGACATAGAAAACAGCACAAACACATACATACACACACACACACACACACACACACACACAAAAAAAAATGTGCATTTAGGTTAAAATATGCTTATATAAGCAAAGCCAAAACATACATAAAAGTATAAATATCAAATTGTTAATATCAAAAGAGTAGAATGGGGAAAGAGAAGATCATTTTTTTTAACTCTGGATATTTATTTTGAATTGAGTCATCATTATTTTTAAATTAATCAATTGTCAATTTTATAAAAGTCCATCCTAGAAAGTATATGATACTCTATGACGAAGTCTGCGCAGCAGATGAAACTGACCTTCAGAAGCTCTCTCTTCTGGTTCGTTCATTAGTGTCTACGACTACACCTCTGACTCAGTCTCTTGCTCAACCTCAGAACGCCCTCTGTGCCATAGGAAGTCTTAGTGTACCATCTCCAACACTTCCCTAACTGCATTCACTAACAAACGAGGCAGCAGCCCAGAATGGTTGAGAATACAGACTCTGGAACTAGACAGGATTGGGTTTGAAATCCAGTTCCAGTACATGCAACCAAAGCACCCTGGACTAGTCTCAACCTATCACAGCACTGACTTTCTCATTTTATAAAGATAATATTATATTCCTTCTGGAGTAGCACAATGTCAGACACCCAGTAGCATTCATCAGAGATCAACTATCATAGAAACTACTCTTGGGACCTTGAGACTTAAGTGCACAAACTAAAACACAGAACAAAGATTAAAATCTCAAACAGTTGTATTTGGTGTATTTAGTGATCTAGAAGGAAAAGATTTGGAATCAAGCTCTAGTTCTCAAAGATACCCCCAATAACTACTATTTTGTGTTTAGTTCAATTTACACATTTATGTTATGTCCTTGCTAAGCATGGGAGTTTTTAGACAAATTAATTATAATTAACACTTTTTTCCTCAAGTTAATCTAAATGTCAAATATTTTAATATAAATCTGATTACTTTCATTAATCATTACAAATTTTTTTTGTTAAAAAATTAGGATTACATAATTAATCATCATCATACGATTACCCCCACATACAAAAATTTCCCTAATTGCTTATAGAAAAAAATGATTAAGCAAGAAACTATTTAGCATTTTATCTACTAAATGCATACTGAGAAAAAGAATCCAAGTCCCATAAATTCCTTAAATTTCTATACATGTCTCAGAAAGATGGCTGAAAATTCCCATTTAAAAAGTACCAATGACACAGACAAAAATTCTGGCTAGCAATGTGTTTAGAATATGAGAAGACTTTCATAAATATTTTTAATCAGATTCCATTTGATCAATATATATTTTGCAGGCATCTAGTTCTCTGGGCCTCAGGCTATTTGTAAAGGTAGCTCTCGCTTTCCCCAATGACGATTTTCTAGTTAGGACTTGTTTTCTAACAAGCGAAGGTAAACATGAAGCTGAGATATAGAGCTTTCTACAGACTCACAATCTATCAGCACCTAAGAAACACACACATGGTCTACTAACCATGGGGGCACACTTATGATGAAATTTAATTCTCAAACAGTAGGTAGTGTCTCATATGTATTGCCTCATTTTCTCCATTAAAATGAATGATTATTTTAACACAATGGTCTTCTCTCACCTCAGAAGTAATTTTGCCTCCCAAAAACATCTAGTAATGTATGGAAACAGTTTTGGTTGTCATGCTGGAGGGCAGCTATTAGCATCTAGTGGGCAGAGACCAGGGATGCTGCTAAACTGATCCTACAATGAACAAAACAACCCACTACAAAAAGGAGTTATCCAACCCCAAATGTCAATAGTTCCAAGAAGGAGAAACCCTGTTTTAGCGATGCATAAACAATAATAAAATCCAAAACTATGGTGGCCAACTTACTAAACAAGCTACACATAATAATTTTTAGAAATCTGACTATTGGGCTTATTGTCAGAATATAAAAATATAATAATGACATAAATATAAATTTTATATAATAATTTAAAATAACAGATAATAATTTCATAATTAAATATAAAAATAAAATATTTGAAAGCCTATCATCAGATTTGTTACTTCTTATAATGTCTCCAACCCTTACAGGTCTTGATACCAGTTTCTTTAAATAACTCTTTTTAGGAGACTCTTTGAATCACATAAAATAGAATCTATTACAACTATAGGAATCAAAAAACAAAACCAAAACATGTAAACTTACCGCTAAGCCCATCAACATATTTTCGCCCACTGTGATCTGAATTCTCAGTCCAAATAAAGCATTCATTCCTTTGAGTTTTAGCTTATTCATTAGCTGAGTATGTACTTCATATTCCATAAATGGCAACAGATTACTGATAGCTGTGGCATTTGCTTCTGCCTGTGCTTTCTTTTTTAAGCGACATAACCTGTTTTAAAAAATAATTTAGTCAGTGGATGATATTTTTGGTACCACCTTAAGAAATTTCCAATTTTTAAAACTGTGTAAGAGTGTGCTTGATAAAACATTTATTGGTTTCAAATGGGCTTATTAAGTTATATCAGTAATCTTTTTGGTCACTTTTTCAATGTATACATTTTTTGCTAAAAATCTTATTTCAATAAGAAGGAAAAAATCTCAATATCTCTAGAAATGAAATAAATACTGATTAAAATTACTAGAGAATATAATTTAAAATCTTAGGTTTCCTAATTCCACATGATCTTATGATGGATAGATAGCAGAGGAAAAAATTAATTTACACATTAAAAGAACATAAAACCTACTTGAGTATCTACCATGTGCCAGGCACTGTTCTAGGTGGTGAGCACTGATCAATGAAAATAACACAAAGTCCCTGTTCTCAGTGAGAGAATAGAGGGGAGGTGGGAATAAACACAACCTCAGACTATGTTTAAGAATCAGGTGTCTGAAGAAAATAAACCAGGTGAAGCGAGTGGAAATAACTAAAGAGAAAGATAATGATACCTGAGTTGGGACTGTAAAGACTAAAACTGGGAGAATTGGATAAAGACAATTATGGAAAGGAGCTGGCATACCAGAAGAACCAAAAGGAGACTATTGTAGCTAAAGTGAAGTGAAGTGAATAAGTACAGTTAACAGTATTATATCAATGTCGATTTCCTACGCGATACTCTACAACAGCTGTATAAGATGTCAACAATGAGAGAAGGTACACAGGACTCTTTATACCATTTCTGTAACTTCCTGTGAGTCTATCACAGTCAAAGAAACAAAACACAATGAACAATAACCAACAGAAAACAGATTTTAGATATTAAAATTATTAGTTAGAGGATCAGCCAGACTATAACACATGATTTGAAAAACAAAACTTCTAGAAATAATAAAATAAATTATCAAAAATTTAAAATTACAAATTATTTGGCCTATCAGCATATTAGAATCAGCTGAAGAGAAAATTTAAAAATTGAAAGAGATAAGAAAGTATGTAAAGTATAGCACAGAGAAACAAAAAGATAGAAAACACAGAAGAGAGTAACGACTTAGAAGAGGCAGTGGGAAAGTCTATCATATTTTGAAGTGGAGAATCAAGAAGAGAGAAGAGATGAAACAGAGGAGAATTAATACCTAAAAATTTCCTAAAACACATGAAAGACACCAATCTACAAATTCAAGAAGCCCAATGTAGAACAATTAAGATAAAGATAACTCTGTACCTAATATTTCATAGGAAACTGCAGAAAACCAAATACAAACAGAATAGTTTACACACAGCCTCAGTAAAAACCAAACAATACTTTCAAAGGAACAACAATTAGTCTAATATATTATTTCTCAACAGTAGCAATGAAAGCCAGAAGGCAGTGGAAGGGTATCTTCAACATGCTGAAATAAAATAACGGCCAGACCAAAATATCTTTTAAAGATAAAATAAATGCATATATAGACAGGCATTCATCACTATCGGACCCACCAAAAGAAATACTGAAGTATATACCTCAGGCAAAAGAAAAACAATCCAAAATGGAAAGGCCTAAGACTCAAGAAAGAATAAGACAAAAGGAAATGGATTACAAACATATTTTAGAAGAAAATGCAACATAACTTTGTAACTCTGAAGTGAGGAGGTTAGGAAAAAGGGCAGAGTCAAAGAATACCATATTTGACACCAAGAACTGGATAAAACAAGGTATCATTTATTAAAAAAGAGAAGGCTAATATGAAAGAAGTGAAGAAAATCAGCAGTTCAATTTGGAACAAGTATGTGATGCCTCTGACACATCAAAATGGGGTCTGAAGTACACAAGTAAGTATATGAGTCTGCAACTCAGAAGAAAGTTCTGGACTGAAGTTATAAATCTGGAAGTCAAAGACACAAAGGTAGCATATAGACCTATCAAATGATGAATTCAACTAGGGAGAGAGCTTTGAAAAGAGGGTCCAGACCCATGGCTCTCAAGGATCAAGAAACGAAGAGAAATCAACAAAGAGACTGGAAACTATACACAAAGGTAGGAAAAGGCAGAAGGTGTGGCACTGTGAAGTCAAAAGAGTTTCAAGGAGACAACGATCAACTTGAATGAATATTGCTGAGATGGCAAGTAAGATGAGGACAGAAATGCTCAATTGAATTGGTCACCTGGCAGTTGTTAGTGACCTAGACAGTTAGTTAACAGCTGCTTCCTATATGCCTACCACAACTGAATATTGCCTAACTGCAGTACATTTTAAAAGGAGCTTTTAACAGTTAAGTGAAGTAGTAAAAGAAATACTACATAGCACTGTTATTTAAAAGAAAACATCAACTTCCAAAATGTATTACATATTTAATTTCATTCATGTATACTGAGTCACATCCCTAGCCTGCAACAGGTTAATTAATAATTCTCACAATAACAAGCATTTATACAGAATTTAAATGTTTAAAACAAATATAGACATATTTGAGCTTTATAAAGAGGCTATTTTCCCTCCCAGTTTTTCATACAATAAATTAAGAGGTTCGGATAGAACTGCCCAGCCTGCCCAGGATCCCACAGATAAGAAGGAAACAGTAGAGCAGATATTTGAAAATAGGTCGATTCAACTCCATAGTCCATACTCTTTCAGGGATGCCAAATACCGTTTTCGCAAACATACCTTGCTTGAATTAGACAACCTTTTCCAATAACTGTTGCATCTGCTGGGAGGTCTATAGTTGTAAAGAGAACATCAGGAACTTTCTGTTTCCTGCAGTTATAGCAATATGTGAGATGAGCTGGAAATGGCATATTCAGTTCATCATACGGTATATGGCAAAATCCACAGCCTGCAGGCAAATTTTCTTCTAGCCTATGTAAATAATTAAGAAAAAAAAAATAAGGCATTCTTGAAAATTCTGTGCTTTTTTCAAAAACATATATTGTATACACAGTACTTGTGCACAAACTACGTCATAGCTTCTACCACAGTAGGTGGTTAAGAGCACCACTATGACTGATAAAAATTACAAACGACAGTGAAATGGTAACCATACACTTTCCTATGACAGAAAAGGCTTATACAAGTAGAAAGTGATTTTGCAACAATTCTTATGTGTGGTGGCTACCACCTGACAAAAATCACTATTATTTCAAAGTTTTTTCTTTGAGATACAGCATAAATATAAATGTTTAGACAATAAGGGTGACATTTTTTTACTGTCTGAGAAATATAACACAAATATAATTTTAAAAATTTTCTAAGAAAAAACATTTTTTAACCAATCTGAAAATAAATTTATGGTTAAAAACAAATCTATTTAAGAAGAAAAAAAAATTAAGTCAAAATAGGCACACTCTAAAATTTCTAATTTCCAAAGGCTGTTTTAACATTTCTGAGAAACCAAAAACCTGTTTCATAAAAACATTCATATCATACAAAAACCTCAAATAACCCACGACCTTCCCATTCACTGCAAAATGTCTGTTGTAATACGCTGTTTACAAACTCATTTTAGAATAAGTATTTTTTCACTCATTAAATCTGAGGAAGTCAGGAGAATTGATAGAGAAACAGGAAGTTCTGGGGAGAACTTCAGACTTTCACCTAGCCACATCATCTAGGGCTCTGGAAAGATATGGGTTCTCACTTCTTTCTAAACTAAAGCAACCTTTCAGAAATTGAAACTTGGCAAGAAGACAAATTTTAAAAAAGAAACTCATACTATCACTGAATTTTCACAACCCTTTAAATCAAAATTAATTTACTCCCAGATACCATTCTTTTATTGTTGAGATAGCATTCTGCTATATTAGAAGTAAAAGGGAAATCAGAAGATCTGAGTGAAGCTATGTGACTTTGAACAAGTTATTTAACCTCTCAGAGACTCTTCTATAAAGTGGGAATTGCAATCCACCTAAAAAGGTTCTTTTCATTTTTATTTTTTGAAGAATAAGAAAACTACAGGCAAACACAAACGACCATCCCACCACCACCAATATCAAGCCCAGCCAACAACAACAAAAAACTAATAATGTCACTTGGCCTGAAACCAACCTGAGTTACACTAAGCACTAAATAGGAGACCTCAAATTTTAATGCCAGTTTGTTTAAATCTAAAGCCCATGTGTTACAAGGGGACAGAAAAGGATAAAACCTGAAACAACTTTTAACTAAACACCTCACAGAAGTTTGAACAGTGGTGCAACATCGTAACACATAAAAAATAAAAGTATTAAAATTTATGAAAACATTTCAAATAGAAATGTACAAAAGAGACTGTCTAAATATACTGAGTTCACAGGGAATTCTTCCTTTTATTCTCCTATATTTTCCAAATTTTCTCCAGTAAACAGAAGTAATTTTACAGCAGAAAAAAAAAAGGACATTTTTCTCTTTTACAAATAGAGATGGTATCTGTTGCATTGGACCACCATACAAGAGAATTCACTATATCCATCCAAGCCACAACACTGAAATAACCTAGCTGCATGGGAAAGGTCATTTGTTAAATTAGGCTTCTTGGGAGAGGGGAAGGAGATTGGGGTAAAAGTGGTCAAATATATGGTAATGGAAAGAAATTTAACTCTGCGTGGTGAACACACAGTGCAATACACATATGACATATTACTGAGTTGTACACTTGAAACCTAATGGTTTTATTAACCAATGCTGCCCTAATAATTTTAATTAAAAAAAAGTTAAAATTCTATCTACTCTAGAATGAAATCTACCAACATGTGTGAGAACTATATTGTATCACTGGGAGAACTCACTGGCAAGGTCAGTTTTCTCAGTAGAACATTCCAATGTACTTCAAATGTTCCACTTTCACTTCCCTATTTATGATGACTTACAATTCTCTAAAATATATTATGGTCAAAATGCATTTTTAATACTGACAAAAGACACTGACCAAAGTATTCTGTGTGTCTACCACAGCAAAAATATCTGTTATACAGACTTACAAATTTGCACTAAATTTGATATATAATTTTTTTTGCTTTTTTCTTTAATAGATACTAATATACTAATACTAAAAAAAAATTTTTTTAAGCAAATATGCATACTATGGGGTAGGGGTAATTAAAATTTACATTATTCAAGTAGACTCTGGAACCAAACTAATAGTTTTCTGCATATTTATTTGATAATTTCATCTGTTCATGGAAAGCATTTTGACATTTATGGAAGCTAACAGATTAAAGGGACCAATAATCAAATAAGCCAAAAAGTAATTTCATTTTACTTAATACTTTCATTTTTACTTTCTATTTTACATATGTTAAAGTTATATTTCACTTTCCATGAAGCTTTTATATATAATTTTGGTACAATATAGTGTTTTGATTGTTTTATAAATGAAGACTTTTCTATATGAAAACTGTTTCATGGCCTTTTTCTGTTTTGCAAGTGAGACAAAGGGAAAAGAAAGAGACAAATCAAATTTAAAAATTATTTCTATAATGTTAACAAACAAGAAAATGTATCCTTGAAATTCTTCAATTGGTAGTTATACATGTCACTTATCAAGTATGTCAATTATAATGTGTGTCCTGTAATGCAAATTCTAATATTTCTCTGTTGCTGTATTATGTAAAAGTCAGTAAAGGGCCTGACACTGTACCACTGTAGCCCACCCTCAAGGAGAATTATCTCAGTTCTGAAAGAAAAACAGTCAACCTCTCTCCCTTCTCTGCCCTTATGGAAAATAAGCCAGGCTGCCATGACAACCTCTGTTCCAAACAGCCCTCCACAGTGCCATCGTGCAGAAATCTAGGGTTCAGTACAGCTGCTGTGCCGGATGCAGATAAAATACAGACCTCTTCACTATAAAAGAAAAAAAAATAAACAAGTTAACATTTTCAGACAATCTAACTTTGGAAAATGTTAACTATCAAAGTAATCACAAGTGTGACAATTTAAATTCAGGTTAAACTCTATTAAACATTAATAACATTACAGAGTTACCTCTTAAACCTAGGAAAGAAAACAGAAGTAATATGATGTTATTAAAGTGGAGAGGGCAAGAGTTCTTTATTACTTAAAAATTGTGAAAGATAAAGTATAATATTAATAATAGAGTCCTTTAAAATATGGTAAAGCTGATAAAGACTAGAATGTTTCAAAATAAAAGTAGTTACAAACCATACTGTTGAATCCAGCAATAACTCATTCAACTGTATTAAAATACTCTTTGAATACACATTAAATTTTACTTAAATTATTCTAAAAACACAACTACGTAAATATTGCTATAACCTAATTTGAATTTAATATTAAAAAGGTATCTGAAACAATATCCAATATATACTAAATGGAACTTAAACTACATCATGATATATATGTTAAAACTTGATATTCAAAAGAATTCTTTGAAACTCTTTATTATATATCACCCAATTTGAAAGCCAAAAAAGTAAATAGTCAACACAATTAATCGAAAAGATCACCTAAAGCAAATGAGAAAAGCAGCAGCCTAGGGACAAAACACTGGAAACGAAGTGTAAATGAACCAGAAGCCTAAGAGAACATGAAAGAAATGGTCACTTGATTTGTAACTGAGTACACAGAGGCCAGGCTTAAAATGTTTAAGTGGGCACTGAGAATGTCAGAAGGAATAACGTGGAGCCACTGAAGGCACTTAGTCAAGGAGCTACAAGAGCAGAAGTGCGCATCATAAAGAGTTTAACCTGGTAATAGTAAGTAGGATGGCTTAGAACCGAACAAATTATTAAAGAGGAGATTTAAATACAATGAATTTTTTGAGGTCCAAAGGAAAAAAAAGACTGTCAGATGAATTCGAACTTCTAAGTAAATTAATTGGGCTCATTTCTGTAGAATCTTGCATCTGTGACACATCTCTGTCTTTCTCCATATGCTGTTCTTTTAGCCTTGAACACTTTTCCTATGCCTTTTCTCTTCATTTATATAATTTATACTCATTTTACAAATTTCACTTTAAACTTCAGTTATTTCATTAACACTTTCTTCCAATCCTACCTCTAACCTCTAACCCTCTGGGATTCCAAAGCATCTTAGGATCCATAATAAAATATGTTATACTTGTCATAATTCTCCAGGAGAATGTGAATCTCATGGCAAGAATAATGTCTTTTAAAACCATATCCGTAGGACCTGGAAGTGTATGACACTAAATCCATGAATGAAGCAAGACTATCTACTACGGAGTAAGGCAGGATAAGCATAATAAAGTCAGTGGTTTAGAACAACTACAATGGGATTAGAAAGTTCAAGAGTAAAATACATGGTCTACAAAGAGAAAAAAAGGGTCCTCAGAAGATGAAATAGCATGGCTCTGCGGTGTCCATATTTACTACAATCTAATCATATTTCTCTAATAACGATCACCACAAGCGCAAGAGAATTATCCATGAAATACTTGGCAGCAAGCATTACCCAAGAGTAGAAGGTAGAAAAATAGTAGAAGGCCAAACAGTTTCTAAGTAATATCTATTATAAACTTTTAAAGGGATTGATAGTAGGGGTTCAAAGATGGCCGACAGCAAGTAAAGTCAGAACCTGAGTAAGGAAAACTCTTGGTTTAAGATAAGGGTCAAAATAAACCAGGTGTAAATGAGCAAACAATATGGGTGAAAAAATATTAAGCTGGGATCCAATAATGAAATTTCACAGTTTCAAATTTTTAAAAGTCAATAGTTTCGAGTGATAATGAGGTCCAAAACATGATTTGAAGCCAAGAGGACAAGAAAGTCAGAGGACTTAAGAATGAGAAGTACAATGCCAGGCTGTCAGAAGGAAGATAGTCATGTTTCACTGAAGGAGTGGCAGAGGGATTGAGAAAGGCAGAATAACGTTTTGGAGGTAGAAAGTCGGAACTGTGGAATAGTATGGACTTTAAAGAGGAGAAGTTGTTTGAATGAAAGGTAGGAAAACAAGGTTTTGAGAATTAAGAGTATGGAAGTCCCTGCATTACTTGGCAGCGTTAGGAAGGACGATTTGTTCGCAGGAGAAAGGTAAGTTACAATTAGTAAAAGAAGGTAGAAAGGGTTTAGAGATGAACTTTAAAGACACAAGGCAGCTCATTTACAACAGAACGAAGGTTTCAAAGATCTGAGAGGAAGGAGTTAGCAGAGTCACAAACTGGAGTAAAATAGGCCTAGAGTTAATACTTGCTATGTGCCACTATTATGTTCTCATTTAACTCCTCAATAATCTTGATAGGTGATTATCAACTCTATTTCATTGTATAACTTGAGGCTCAGGGGTGCAGAGTAACTTTCTCAAAGTTTCATAGCAATGCAGTGGCAAAAAATGCATATGAACCTCGCCTCGGTGTGATGTACTCTAAAGCCCATGCTCCTGGATCATTCCACTATTTTTTTCTCTATATTTGCATAAGGCTTTTCCCCTTTCAGATGACAACCTGTAAATTACAGCATCTAGAAAATCAAGTTGTTATCATTTACCAGATGCTAGTTGATTCACTGTAGCCCACTACAGCATGACAGCCTAAAGCTTTAGCATGTGATTTTATTTCTTGTCTGATTTCTGCCCACCACGCATCTCGAGTTTCTGGTTCATCTGAAAAATAAATTTTACATCAGTTCACTACTCAATAGCACATGTCTAAATGAACAAGAAATGTTTAAAATAAACATATTCTGGGAGGCAAAGAATTACTGTTTTACAAATTTTGAAACATCATATATTTAAAATGCTACTTCTCCAAAAGCTTAACATTTTAGTTTAATGCTACTTCTCAAAAAGTTTAACATTTTAAACTTGATTGCTAGAAAATAAACCATCTAGTTCTATTTACTTTATTACTTTAAGGGACATCTATAGAAACGTATTTTATTCGGTACAACTTAAAATGTAGACCCAGACTTTCCAGATTCTAATCTTAAACTGAGAGGATATCCTATATCTCACCTCGCTGAGAATACGCCTTATGAGTCATAGTCATAAATTTAATTTAAATTCTGAGTTCATTTTTTATAACCCAACATATTCTGGGTTCTTTCCAAGGCAAAGAAAGATTGGTTGATGTTAAAAAAGAGAAAGTTATCTATAGCCGTCTTAAAGCAAAGTGACGAGAAACAAAGGGACTAGCCAATTCAAAATAAAATAAACAATACACTTAAAGAGTTAATACAAATAATTTGGCTAATGTATACCAGAACAAATTTCAGATAGAAAACTACTATAATTTCATGTATGGCTCTGTAATTAAGAAAATGCCTTAGAATCACAGAACTGTATTTTAATACCATAGAGGAGTCCAATATTGATTGTAATGGAGCATTATAAATGGGGCATCTGTCACACATACTTCCTAATCACTTGCAGTCAGCTGCAAACTACTGGTGAATAGCAGCTGTGAATTATAGTAACTTTTTATGTCAAAGGTGTCAAAAACAGAAACAGTCTATAAACAGTATATCCTAATTTGTTTCTTTTCGTTGCCAATTCCATTTGGGAACAATTTAAAATAGAAAAACCTCAACCAACTATAAATAGGATGCTAAATTCCTACTGTAAATTTTCTATAAAAAGGCACTATTAAAGCTAAAAATCAAATAATCCCAAAACTCTAATTCTTAATTTTGGTGTATATCGTTTTCAAAGTATGTTTTAAAAATAAGGAGAATAAGTAGAATTATACTCACTAGTAAAATACTGAAGACAGCAAAGTAAAGAAAAATTAAAAGGTTTATTTTAGCTCACATTTCTATGATGTAATTTTGATTCCTCCACAGGGAGGTGTTCAGCAAAAAGAAGAAATGAAGAGATAAAAGCCAGAACTACAAATGATTCCAGCCAGTTCTTGAATTAAAGTTTTGGTAAGACAGAGCTACCCTAAAACTTTTTCAGAAGAAAAGAAAGAAATGCAGACTCCAGGAAACTGAGGAAAGGATCAAAGTATGAGATAAAATAAAGAAGGAAGAAAAATAGAAAAGACTACGATATGGTGTTAGCAATCAACATTATGAAGTAAATGCGAGACAATTAGGTGGCCTTATTTTGCACATACACTATTATGTTAAAGAATTTCTTCATATGCCTAACTGAAATGCAGACATTAACAGCACAAATACACTTTTTAAGTCCATTCTCTCTTTTTCTTTTAAGACATACATGTTTCTAGACCAGTTTGGATATCTATTTAATATCATCCTTTCCTAACAGGGAATTTTTATATCATAAGACAAATTATTACTTAAGTAGTTGCTAAATCTATCAACTTATTTGATTCTTTGAAAACAGATATCACAAATAATATATTTATCAGTTTAGAAAATAATTATTTTTCTGAAAAACCATGTAAAATAAAGTCTTAACTTTTCTTAAATCCACTAGTAAGGCCTGCTTTTTACTTTTTAAATCATTCTGGAAGTTTAAAATATTGCTTGCTAAAATAATTGTATACTACATTTTTAAAAAATAGATTTTCTCACATTATGCATGCCTATATCTATGCTACAAATAATACATGGTAGCTTTTCTCTTTTAAAATGAATTTTACAAGAAGTAATCCATGACATTGTTTTTTAAATTAATGAAAAATGGAGGAAGCCACTTAGTTTAAGTTCAATATTATTTACTTAAAAATAGCCAGCATGTCTAAATGGAAAAGTATGTAATAATAATTACTATGAGATACATGTAATCACATAGAATACAAAGTTTATTTACATCAAACTTACCTTGGTATAACACATAAAATAATCAGATAATTAAACCAAACACTATGAAAGAATAGGTGGCTGATTAAAAAAAAAAAAAAAAAAAAAGCTGAATGCAGCACAAGTGGAGCATTCATATTCTTCTGACAAGGTTACAAGCAGCCTTTATTCTGACACACGAGCCACACAGTTGCACATGGGGATGCCATTGTTGTATTTATTTACAAGTTTAATAAAAGCTAAAGAGTTACATAACATGGGAGCTAAGGAAGCAAATGGCGTATGTCCACACTCCAAAGAATTTCTTAAATTTGGTTTTTGGCTAAAGCAAAAGCTCAAAGAACGAAGGGTTTTGCAAAGCAGATTCAGCAGACAGGAGCCAGAAACAGTGGATATTTTGGCGCATGCTTGGATCAGGTGACAGTACAGACTGAAAACTATGGCAGCTCACTGAAATGGTTACAGAAAGTAATGGCCCTAGATTCTAGGTGAAAGCAAGGCAAGCATACAGTAGGGAGCACTTAATCACAAACTAGTAATTGGATTAACAATAATTATCTATAACTATAAGCAAAAAGCCAAAGGATGAATTTTTTGGTTATTAAATTTAGGGATTATTTAATTAAAATAAAATTAAGGTTAATTTATTTAATATTAAAGAAAAATTTTAACTTATCTTCAACACCTACATCTTATGCCAGAGATGAGCCAGAGAAAATTCAAGTAGTAATTATGACTAACTTATTACAACTGAAAATTCAGAAATACCATAGTATTTAATCTTATAACGGAATTTTGAAAGCTTAAAAACTGCTAACTATATCTTATAGGAAACACACTAGTGAATTTGAATTGTTTTATTCATCCTACATAAGTCAAAATTGAGGATCTACCATACTTATATAAAAGGCAAAAGGGTCTGGCTTAAAAATTTATGGCAACTATACATGCCAGACATGAAACTGGATAAAATTTAGTCATTTGGAAGATATACAGTTAAGATGTGAGGGTCACAACTGATAACATTTCAGAGGTGTTAAGAAAAAAATACCTTCACGTTAAATACCACGCTCCTCCCAAATCTATAGTATTTATAACTATGAAGATATAATTTTAGGAGTATTTATAATTTACTTATAAAAATTATATTTCATACTATTTTATGTTTTTCTTCTATGGGTCAAAACTCTTCATAGATAATATCACAAATCTTTTAATATGTCCTTTTAATGGTAGGCATGAACTGAGCTCTAGATTAGTACTTCACCGATGCCTCTTTTAGGGGTAATGTCTGCATACTTGGGTTGACATCATAAGCAATTCATTTTACTAATGTTACTTTTCTAGTGTATGGCCATAGCTTTATATCTTGCCATCTTTTTAGCATTTTATTTTGTTTCTGAAATGCAGGTGAATCTGGTAAAGATTTCTAAAATAACAAAAATCGTTTATATCTCAGAAAGTATGCCTTTATCAAACTCAATCTCTGTGAGATTTTAGGCAATCACACACTTCCAACTAAGAAATACCGAGTACTTAAAGTGTTAAACTTAGTTCTATTTTTACATAGCTCTAGAAAAGAATAACTCTGCCCTTAAGAATCTTTTAATCTGTTTGAAAGGAAAAAGGAAATTTTTTAAATGAATAAGAAGAGATAAACCATTAAGTAGGATCAAATAAAGGTGTGTAATACAATGATATTCTACCTTGTTAATAGACAGCACAAAAAGCTACATTCTCAAAACAATCTTTGAAGAAGAGAGATTTCTCCTAACGAAACTGAAAGTACAGAGTTTAGGGTCAAGGGAGTATACAACCTCAAACTGGGTGAAGATTCAGTACCAGACCAATAGAAAGATTCTTATTACATAGGGAGTTATGTGCAAATTCAGAGCAAACATGAAGATGTAGTAATTTGGGATGTTAGGATGGCAGCTGAGATATAATTCATGTTGGACCAAACTGGAGTTCTTTATTATTTGTTTAAAAAAACGGATATGTAATCTCTTTATTTGTAAAATTTCACTCTTTACATATATATAAATGTAACTAGAAACAAGTTACATTATGTTACATTATATATGCAGAAAATAATATATTACATTTACACGTTACATTATAATAATGTAATGAATATCGAGTTATAGTTTGTATATATGTAAAGAGCAAAATTTCACAATTAAAAAGATTACATATCTGATTTTTTTATAGATAGTAAAGAGTAGGTAGTAATATCCAGTTATATTATATAAAGAAAATTATATGTATATTTATGTCACTTTACATATAAAAAGTTCACATAGCATATATGCTATATTTATGCCTTCTTGAATTCTATATAGCAACATTCTGAAAACCTTATTAAAATACTAAAAAAAAAAAGCTGCTTAACTATTTCAGGCTTAGTTTACACATCTGCTCATGTGTACCTCTCAGACGTAGTAAAAAAAATAAGTGCTGAGATCATCATTGAATTCAAGTTCCAGGAAAGTCTATCTTCATTTAACTAATACACACAACACACACACACACACACACACACACACACACACATGCACACACCAAAAGAGTATGAGAAATAGCCTAGACCAGGTATGTAAATAGAATGTTTGCCTAGCTGAAAAATCGCGTTCCCAATCCCCAATACTGTGCTCAATATATGGCAGGCACTCCATGAATACCCACTGAATAAAAGGCTTTTACTTAAAACTAAAAACAAAATTTGAATGACTGGACTAATAGTGTATATTCCATAAATATTTCCTTAAATATCACCTGACTCAGTACTTTTCAAACAATTATATAACTACTTTATATTTCTTCTTGTCACATCCTGAAAAAAATACCTAAACTGACATTCATCCATACAAAGAAAATAACAAATTTTCCTCAACTACACTAAAACTACTATGAAGTGAAGTTATTTGTGTGATCTGTTTAAAAATACTTCTAGTGGTAAACTCTTCTGAAAGAAAAAAAGATCACAGCCATTCAAGAAACAATAAACTAGGACTATTAAAATTTGCTCTTAAAGAACTTTTTAAAACTCAACTTTCAAATAGACTTGAATGTGGGATAATCATGATCTATATTTCTCTCACTCTCAGCTAAAAATTGCCAAAAGCCTATAAACTCGCCACATTCTACTGATTATCAAGTCTTGCTCGTTTTACATCCTAAATATTTTAGAAATTTACAGTTAAGAGTTTAAGGCCTGAAGACAGAGAATTAAGGTTCAATTGTCATTTGGCCACTTTGCATTGTATCTTGGAAAAATTGCTATGTTGCATTTTGTTCATATATTAAATGGGAATAGTTCCTACCTCAGTCAAAGTTGTATTTTGAAGATTAAATGTCCTACCACCATAAAAAACTTAGAAGAGTACCTGGCACACAGTAAGTGTTCTATAAACTTTAGCTCTCCGATCACCACTGAATACAGTCTGCTAACTGGTTTCCCTGCTTCTGGTCTTGCTGCCTTTATATCCCTTCTCCATCCTACAGTCAATGATGTAACACAAATGTAACCATTGGTTACCCTCTCTTATTCCTATGTTCCGCTGTTCCTAGCATGTCACCCACAAGATTTGCAAATGCTGCATCTTCCTTCCTAGTACCAAGATTCATCTTGTCTTTCTCAAGGTCTGTTACCAGGCCAGAAACATAAGAAGCGAGATTTAAAAAAATAGTAATAATTTTTAAATAAATCTCAGATATTGAGTTCCCTTCTTCCTGCTCTATAAAAATATTTTTCTATCACAAACTAAGATAGCAAAGCAGAGAAAGGAGACATAAAAAAAAAAAAAAAAGCAAAGCTAAACTAAGACATTTTGTACTCAGTGGCAAACAACTTAAGTATCAAGTAACTAACATTATCAAATGAGTACTGGCTAGGATATTATTTTACAAATGATGGAAGTTTCAGAACTACAGTCAAAGGATGTACATTAACATGGCTCCAAGTACACTATATGAAATATAAATTTATGTGAATCTCTTATATAGTCTTCAAAAACTGAGCTCCAGAACTATCTCTATAAGCTTCCTGGCTACACAGAGTTAATCATGCCTTCCTTCCTATTTAACACTGTAATACCACAGCACACAGAAAACCACTTACATATTATTCTATCCTCCCAGAATATGAGCTTTGTAAAAATAGGAGGACTGCCATCTTTGCACATCTATCATCTAGCAAACTGCATGGCATAAAATATATTCTAGTAAATGGTTACATGACATAACATATTTCATGAACTATTATTGTGTAATATAAATGTTTTATCCCTACATTTTAAGGCTTGTGAAATAAGAATGTCTAATAATTGATAAGTATATTTAATATGATAGTGTTTCTTTCTCTTTGCTCTTGGAAGGCTATAATTAAACTGATGATACATCATATAATACATGGTATCAGAGAATCCAGGAAACACAGTATGAACAATTTCTAGCATTAATTAAAACAAACAAACGAAAGAAAACAGTGTATGGCCATGCTACCCTGAACGAGTCTGATCCCATCTGATCTTGGAAGCTAAGTAGGGTCATGCCTGGTTAGTACTTGGATGGGAGACCACCTAGGAAGACCAGGTGCTGTAGGCATAAAAAATAAAAAATAAGGCATTATAAACTGACAAAGTCCTTGCAATCTGTGAGGTCAACCAAAGGTTGCTTCATCTAAAAAATAAAAATAAATAAAAAATAAAAATAAATAAATCAAAAACCATACCAAAAATTAGTTTTCTCATTGACATGGTTAATACTTGATTCACTATGGCAATACAGGACAGCAATATTCCCTAATTACAGAGAAGAATACATGAATAATTTGAATATATTTACCAAATGTCACTTTTTTTTTCAGAATTATCAAGTTATTTTTCCTAAACACCAAAATCAGCCTGATTTCTGAATATGTACCAGACGTTACCATAACAGTTCTAATTCCTCAATCAAAAGCATACAACTATGAGAACATTAAATTGACAGTCATCTTTTATGTTCTTTGAATATTCTATAACTTATAGTCATCTCTGTTTTATCATACACTTACTGCCTACTAGACTTTATTTTAAATGATGGCAAGATATACTGATCCCTTAATCATGTTTCTCCTTGACAAATTCTGTCACTCTGCTTACACGAGACAAGGTCTTTATTATGCTATAAGACTTAACTTTTGCCTTTTCCATTTTTGAGAACTGTTCTATCATCTGACTAACATAAATCTCACCCTAAACATATTTGCCCTGACAAGATTCGGCTCCTTAAATTATTAATGATCAATCCGCTCTCAGTGTTCTTACATAGCAAGCCTTTTTTCTCTTGACACTACACTTAATCTGCCTAATGTTTGAAAAATATATTCTTATTTTTATTAAACTAATCCACCAGGGTATTTTTAATTTCTTGCTAAAAACCAAGTATACAGCATTACATTAAAAATGATTATTTTACTTATAATCAATGTGAGAACAGTATGCTGGCAAAAGTTGGATAGAAAATAGAGATAATTTCCCTAAAGATTTACCAGTTGGTGTCAGTCTACAACTGCAACAACTGGACCTAATCAGCTTATTTACTAGACTGCATTTAGGTAAATCTGCATGATAAACGAGTTACTTCATAGTCAAACATGCGTTACTTACATCAGAACTTACATCCTGGACTCCTAAGAACAAAAAAAGTTTACAATATTGAAAAGATTATGGGATATTATCTAAAATGCTGAGACTCGATATTTCTGGTTTTGTTTTTCTATAAATATATTTTCTGACACAAAGCTGAAAGGTTCTTTAGGTAAAATAACAGCTTCTGATGCTGAATCAAGATGGTTCTATTATTTAATTCTAATATGTAAATGACAAAAATTTCAATATTTGTATTATTGAGAGAATATGCTTTTACCAAAAAGAAAATTAACTAGCTTCGACTCTAAACCACATCACCAGCTGTAAAGTTAACTTAGTTCAGTTTCTTTAAAAGCTATAAACAATATCCATATGTAAAATTACTTTAAAAAATTACATTCTCACGTGGAAGAGGAAGGAGGAAAGCTTATGAAAGCTGTTAATCCCCTCAAAATCTGTTCTTACTCAACAGATTTTGGAACACTTCTAAAATTATAAATAAAATGCTAATAGTTACACTTTTATTGTATTTATAGAATGCTAAATATATTCAAATCTGAACTGGTTTAAATATATTTTAATATTATCAAGTCATTTAATATTTATATTTAACAATTTGTTTCCTTAATCATTACGCTAATTCCTGTGTCATTTATCTCATAGGAAAAAACTGTTGAAAACATAATAAATATAATTTAAAATCATCATTCTCAAAGTTAATCACTTAACAAAATAACTTATGGTATTTCTATGGTTTTGATTAATTCATTTGAGTTAACACATTTTTATATTTGCATTTCCATGGAAATTACAAGTTATAACATATACATTGAAGAATGTATCTGCATAACTGAATTGATATTAAACCTATTTAATCTAGAACATTTCTAAAAACTTCACTGAGCTGCCATAATTTTTGTCAGCATATGTAGTACTGAATGACCATTAAAATACCTGAATTGAAACTATTCCAGTCTAGCAGTTTGTAAGATCTTGTGTTACCCATAATTCCGACAAAGGCTGAGTTCAAAACAGCAAATTAGTAGATCAGTTTTAGGTGCAGAATAGTAGGGAAAAAACATAAAACACTACAAACAAAACACAATTGACAACACCACTCGACAGGAACTGGAAAGACACAGACAGCAGAGTTAATAAGAAGTAGAAATAGAAAGAGAAGAAGGAGCATGCTATCATAATCTAACATTAACTAAAATCTAATTAAGATAATTACTTTGATTTTTAAAACCACCCCATTCTTTCTTTTGTTATGTAATCCTGTTTGCTTAATATTTAACAAAGGAGAAAGTCCTAGAAGCAATAACTTCAAAATAATAATCCATAGAATTAGCAGGTGGTAGTGGTTTTAAAATAAGATTTTTTTTTCCTTCTACACTCAGTGTGAAATGCAAATTTCCAATGTTCACTAGTGAAAAAAATAGCTGCAAGATTCATTTGAGAGTACGAATACAGCACTTTTAATATTAGCACATGCATCTCAATCTACCCAAAGTTTCTCTCAGCAGACTAACTCAGTGTCATAAAATTAATACTTCATCATTATGTATTATGTAGTGTTCCTTATGTAGACACTCATCTAAAGTTTTGTTTTAACATTCAGCTTTTTTCAACAAATAAAAATACTGTTCATAAATAATTATTTAAGGGGTCTGAAGACTAATAAAATGTTCGTAAAATGTTCTTTTTTAATGCATAATATAAAAAGCAATCCAAAGAACGTCATATTTATTATCAAAATAATATAATATTGGAACCATTCAAATATATAATTGATTTGTATTTAACTGAAAATAAAACAAAATTAAAATTTAACATATATCATTAAAAGCATTTATAAGTATATGCCCATAATTGTTTGGGAAACAGTCCATTAGTAACTGAGAATTTCCATATGGGAATTGAAAACATTTCTGAAAGGGAAAGAAAGGAAGAGGATGGATAAGCTCGTAATTGTAATACACAAAATGTATCCTGTAGTAAGGATTTCTATTTTCTTCCCTGGGCCTGGATTCTTACATTTCTTACACAGCTAGAACAAATTGGCAAGTATGATAAACCTCATAAAGCAGTTTTTTTTGTAAAAAGTTATATGATTGTAAATACAGCTCTCTATTTAAACTTATTTATGTAACCTTCCTTTGTTCTCCCAGACTCTACAGCTTACTCAGAGTACATGGAAGCAACAATAAAATCAAAATGTTTTCAGTAAACTGAAGATATCACTAATAATTGAAAAATTCCTGAAACTATTTTTGAAGTTATTATATCAGTAGGTGCCGTCTATCAAAATATTTGAGTCAGTGGTCCACGGGAACTCAGGTAACTAACTTTGGGTCACATAGCCAATGTCAGGTATCTTAACCCTATACTTCCTTGCACTTTCCAAATAATTCAAGTTCCTAAACACAGAAATATGGAACTTAGCATAGTCTTCAAGGTCTCAATACATTAGGCTGGCATCAGTCTAAATTTGCCTTTAATTATTGCATAATATACAAATACTACAGGAAGAAAAGACCTTTAATTGACCAGAAAAATAAGAAACAGGGGAGGGGGATAAACCATAGAGGAAAAAGAGAAGACTGATGCTTAAAAAATGTATTTGCTCAGCCTCAGAGTAAAATAATCCTAGCTAGTATTGCTTTTCTGAAATCTTGCTCAGGATCTAGAAAAATTTCATTCTTTTCTCTATAATTATTAACACAAATGACATCAAACTACAGGGCACAGATTAATTTTTTTTTAATTTTAAAAGAATGTTTTGCATACAATAATCTCAAAGCATTTTACTCTTTTTGTAACTGTTAGTGCAAACCTCAGGAAGAGGTTATTAGAAGTAACAATTTATAATTTTCAAAAATTTATATGTTTATACGCCAAATAAAAATGCTAATATAATTTCAGGTTTAAGGCATGTCATTAAAATAAGTGACTTAAGCAAGTTATTGGGTATCGCATCAATGAGAGATGCAAGAACACGTTCCATATAAAAAAGTTCCTACCACAATTACCATGCTTATTTTAGATTTAGAAAAATCACCAAAGCATTTCTAATCCAAGGGCCTAAAATTACTAGGACTTTCTTATTTTATAACCACGGCCCCATATTTTAAAGAAGTAAGCTACTATTCTTGTTTGCTTATATAGAACAAATAGCTACGTAAAAGAAACCGAGGAATCAGACAGTAGCTGCTTTTTCATTAAATCTTAAATACTCTACACAATGTTTACAATTATATTTTAAAAGAATACTTTTTTTAAGAATAAAGAAATGACTCGAATAATCTATAGTATTGCTAGCGAAAAGAATTAACACCTTAGCGACAATGGTCAAATTGTAAATTGCTACCTGCCTGGGTCAAAGAAAACAGCTGGCTAAAAAGTCACTTAAGGATTCCCTCAAAGAGACATCCTGACCAAAAATGAATCAAGATTTGTCTGTTTTGTATAAAAAATTAACTAAATTATACTTATACTTAGTTTGATTATTTTTAATTAAGATGACTGCAAATATTTTAAAGCAACATGTGTCAGTTTATACTTTTTCGTTTCTCTTTCAGATACATTTGGCTTAAAAAACATTATAAAAATCACTTCAATAATTATAATCTAAGTAAATGAAACACTGAAAATAAACTTTTAAAGAACATACCAGGATTGTGGATACGATCCAAAAGCTTCACAGAGCGTGCACTAACAACTCCCCCAACATGCACAAGAAATCCAGGAGGAAACGCCGTCAGGGTAAAAAATGGAAATTCCTAGTAGAAAGAATGGGGGAAAAACAGAACTGACCATATGTAAAATACAAAATTTGCTTGTTGATACAAAATTTATCATGAAGAACTGAATTCTATACCTTAACAAAAGGCTACCAATTATACATTATACATGCTTTGTAATTAAGTTTCCTTGGATGTTTTAGAGTTTCAAATTCATTTTCCCATATATATCATATTATACAGAATCTAATCTTTTTATCAATTTTCAATGAGAAAAATGCTCTGAGTTCCAATTTGAGAAACTTAAACACTCATTTCCTTCCTATCAATTTCCTACTCTGATGTAACTGCAATGAGATGAAGGGATTCCCCAGCTCCTCAGTGGGGTGGACTCTCCCCTACTCACATGCATACCCAATCCCAGGCTACTGGTAAAGACTCTGAAGATCTAGAGCAAGAGATCCAAAAGAATGTGGGACTGAAGGAGGGGGGAGTGAAGGGATGACCTTATGAGATAAGAGATACATAGAAAGGTGAAGATATGGGAAATATCAAGTTGAGGTAGGTAGAGAATCATTATGTGAGATTACTTACACTGTCAACACCAGGGCAGCAGGAGAAAATGTAAGGTCATAAATGTATATTAAAGAAAGGGGAGAGGTGTGTAGATGACAATAAGGGAGGCAATACAATTCTATTTGTTCTTGAAGCTTTATTCTCCCCTTCTCTCTCAAGGACATCAATTCTCCTCGTCAATTTAGAGACAAAGAGAAGCATACAAAAGAGAAATGGTAGAGAAAGGAAATTCATTGAAATGGAACCCAGGAAGAAAGGGAGCTCCTGTAGCTGCCCCAATATAGAGATCTCTCACATTATACAAATTGGATGTGTCAGGGAAACTAAATATTTGACTTGCCTGGATGCAAGATTAATGTAGCTCACTTAACCAGAAGTCACTTACCAGTAGCCTCAGCTATTCAGAACCTAGCTGATAATTGAAAAATAAACAAAATAGGGCTCTGAACAATAAAAACAACTGCTACAGTTCTAAGTACTAAAGTTTATATATTTTATTCATAAGAGATCCTCACAGATCATAGTCATACTAAGGCTTAT
>NW_006436288.1:7365531-7370403 GCF_000325575.1 Pteropus alecto
TCCTAGACCACGGTAGATTAAATGAAGCAAATAAAAGCCAGGAGACAAAGAGATACAGGATATGATTAAAAGCAGGTACATTGAAAGCAGCAAGATTACTGACTGGAGAATACAAACTTAAAGCATGAAGAATATGAACTCACTAAAGCATAGTTCACAAAGCATGGCCACTTGGAGTCATTCAGCACAAAGGCAAACAGTCCTGCAACCTCAGTAACCCAGGAAGATATCGTATAAAATATGTGTGTATGTGGGTTTATATACACACACACATATTTAGATATTAATTCAGTTAGAATTTTAAAATAATCTTTAAATTAATAAGAGCAAGAAAACCTAAGCTATGTGAAAAAAAAAAAAAAAAAGAGTAAAAAAAACAGTCTGTAGAAGTGGGTTGCTTTGGTCCAGCTGACAGGCAAAGGAAAAGGAAAAGAAGGGAGAAGACAGAAGAGAAATTTCAGAAGAGAAATGTATTATAAAATGTTTAGTCAAAATGCCTCCTTACTGCCATCTGAATTTTCTTAATGTAAGTTTTAAATGAAGAATGTACAGGTAAGCTTATGTTATTAGAAACTTTAGTATTTTACCTAATAAGATAAATCGTAAATTTTTTTTAAATTTTAGCAATACTAAAGTTTTTTAATTTCCTCAAAATTCTGAGGCATAAAATAAAATCACACTTTATATTTACTCTTT
Source organism: Pteropus alecto (assembly GCF_000325575.1). Lineage (NCBI taxonomy): Eukaryota > Metazoa > Chordata > Mammalia > Chiroptera > Pteropodidae > Pteropus > Pteropus alecto. The sequence continues at coordinate 7,366,228 of NW_006436288.1, forward strand.
ATATTTAAACATTTTAAATATTCTGGACAAGAGACATTGAAAATAACGTTTTTATAAGCTAAATGGAAAGTAATACTCCCTTCTAAAACTACGATAAATTCAACTGGATAAATTCACATATTGAAAAAAGATCTGTATATAAGACTTTAGATTAAGTATGCAAAAAAATGAACCTAAATGATTTCTCTATTTGGGATTGACTCTGTATCTCAAAATTTTAGAAGATGGGATAAAGCGATGAGAGGGAAAGGATCATACTAGAGTGGTCATAGCAGAAAAAGTAAGAGAATGGAGGCCCAAAGAGGCAGAGGCCCATTCTGTCAACTTAACCTCTGTCCTACATGTCCCCAGTTAGTCCAATCAGCACATCCATTCACTTTAACACAAAAAATTTAACCCAAATAAAAGTGGCAGTTATTTTACCAAAACTACATCTTCAAACAACCTTCTCAGAAGAGCTATGCTGATACCTACAGCCAAATGTGAAACACCTATCATCACCATCATCCTCCCCAGTGACTACTATGGAGTGCTTACAAGGCAGCAGCCCTTTGCAAAGTACCTTAAAACTACGCTTTAAAACTTTCCCATATCCTGTGAGGGAGGCACTATTATCTCCACTTTTTTTAAGTGAAAATTGAGTTTGAGACAGACTAGATTCTTTCTGAGTAACAAACCTTATCATCTAGCTTTTTGTCATTTCTGGTTAAAACACTAAGTTAAAAAGTTGATTTTAATTTCTGTTCTCTTATTATAGCTGATGAATTTATAAGTTCTCTTCCACTGAAAAGAACAGCTTCCTTAAGATCGGCCCAAGCATATCCCACTTTTAATGTTTAGATGAAAATTTTAGGAACTGTAGAAGACAAAGTCTCTGTGAAGCTCTTCTACTTAATGTGTCTTGCCCTGTGGTACCTAGATAAGACTTCATATGTTGATGCTTTGACATAAACCAAGTGCATACAGCATAAATCTATTTAGTAGCATGTGCTCAAGACAGGCTAGGTGAAAATTCTAAGAATACAAGGAAAGTATCATTTTTAAGATTTAAATAAGATTTTTTCTTAGAAGATGTTTAAATAGTTTATTTTTAATCAAATATTCTTTTTATTATTCCAAGAGATCAAAGTAACTTTCTAGATATAAAACTCCATGCCAGATTCCTACTATGATTTATTACATAATTTTACCTCTACTTCTAAAAAGATCAGAATTTATTAAAAGAGTTTGCTTTATATCAGTGTTTCTCCAGAGTGTGTTCCTCACTAACAGGTATTTAAATGAAAGATTCCATGGTAAAATATAATTAGGAAACACGAGGTTAAACTAAGTCAATTAGGTTTCTTTATTTAAGAAAAATATACATACCAAAGTTAAGCATATCTCTTTAACTGGGGAGAATTCTTTATACTTCTGTATAAATTTGTCCCAAAACAAAGCCACACTGATGGCAGCCACAGATGAATAGGATGATAATGCTTTTTCTATTTACTTCATACATGGGGTAGAGAGGTAGTCTTATAAACTCAAGTAACTGTGACTTCAAGGTTAGCTTATGTAAATATATTACTAACTCAGATTTTACAAAGTTGTAAATGAAAACTATAGTTCTCTACATCTTTGCTGTTAATTCCATTAAGATTATCTAGTAATGTATGTCCAGCGTATTAATGTGTCCAAAATTTTAAGAATGTTTAAAGCATGTTTGAAAACAAATTTTATCCAAACTAAATCCAAAACAATTTTCATTGATTAGATTTCTTTCTTTTAAAGCTAGATGCTTTAATAAGTTTTTACTTAGTACAGAGCGTTAAGTCACAGGCACAACATACAGGCAAATTCTCATTATATCGAATATCAAGGCAACCCAAGTTTTTCTGTTCTTGTGAATTCTAGAATGATAATTAGGTTATAGGAAATATTCCCAGTGTGAGGGACTCTGTAGAGAATATAAAACTGGAGGAGGAGGTATAAGAGCATTCTAGACTAAGAAATGATAAGTAGACACACACCTTCACTCTGACCCTCTTTTCTCCATGGTTTTAGTCTTTCTCTATATTTGATTTCAGTGGATAGTTTGAATGTTTAGGTGGGCTTTCTGGTGGCAGTAATCGCTATGCCTGCAAGCTGTGAGTGCAGCTGAAAGGCAATTGCTGCTTGATAGAGGATAAGACCAAGAAATGGGTACAGCTAAAGTCTCATCACTCTGCTTAATTCATCTCTGCTCTCTTCAGCCTTGTCTAAAAGGCAAACAGTGCATTCACAGATATCGTCAGCACAAGGAAAGAAAGTCCAAAAAAAAAATTAATTGTATTGTTTATAATAATAGGATCTGAAAACCACTAGTATTCTTAAAAGCCAATCTCTAGAAAAGAAATACCTTTGTTTTATAAAATGCATCCTTTTTCAGGTATTTGTTATTTCATCTTTTTTTAAAATGCTAATGTAAAATAGAACTTGTAAAAAAATTCTATAAATGCTTATAACTTCCGATCAGACATAATGAGAGCTATGGAAATGTGCCTTAAAGTAATTGACATGACATATAAAATCATGCACTATATTAGTTAAGTAGGAAAAAAAATGAGCTTCATAGTGCTACTAAATTAAAAAAGAAACAAACTGCGTTATGAAAAGAAAACAAAAGCTGGCAACATTTGTTAAAAGCTTAAATAAAACTTAAATGATCAATATTAAAACTAGAAAAGCTACCAATACAAGAAATAAGCTCTCACACATGTTCAGAAACATACCCGCCTTCTACAGAACCTATGAGGCGATCCTCCCTTAGCAATGAAGTTTATACAAAAATAAAAATAAAAAGAGAAAAATCATCCAAAAACTTTAACTATTCATTTTCCTATTTGACATATTTAGTAAAATATTAAACTTACAATAAAAATATACTCACATACTGAATAACTACATTATTTATGTTAATCTGTATAAATATGAAATCTGTACATTTCTTATCCTTAGATTAGCCAGTAATAAAAACAATCTCAGCAAATAAATGTATAAATATACAAAAGAATTATTTTAATATAATAAAACTAAAATATTTTTCTAGAAAAATGTCTGATTTATTTTATATAACTTTAATGCAAAATTAGAAATGATTTCATCATTCAATGGTTATTTCCTAATGGACTATTTCTAATAAAAGACAGGAGAAAAGATAGTTGTAAAATTATTCCAAATTACAAGTAACTATTCATAAACAAATTACTTTGATTCCTTAAATACATATTGGACTTTGAAGTTACAATATTACAGGTACATAACCAAAATTAGTATGGAAAAGTACTAGTGAAAGCATGATAATAAAATCACATTGACAGTATAAGAATAAAGAATCTTGAGTGACTCTTACCCTCTGTTCCAGTGCTGACTGAGTCTGTTGTCTCAAAAGAGCTTTAAATGGCCCCCCTTCTTTTCCAGCACTACCACTTCCCATTCCTACAGAACATCAGTACATAAATAACCAAAAAACAACTATAGAAACATAAAGGTTAACTGCATTCATCTTCATAAATACCATGAGTCAAAATCTGTTAAAATGATCCAAACATTTAAAATATCTGAGATGGCAACTAATTAGCACATATTTTACCCTATTTTATTCAAAAAGTTTATTTGAAAAGCAAGATGTCAAAGTCCTATTGATCACAACTAGTTTTAGACTTAATTTGCTCTAAATTTTTTTAAATTATGTTAAAGTGTGGAATTTTTATATAACATTCAATTTTTAAAAGATGAGTTTTCTAGTCAATAATTATCAAGATAATACCAATTACTTATTATATTAATTTAAGAATAGCAAAAGAAATGAGAAATATTAAATGTTTATTTAAAAGTAAATACAGAAAGGGAAAGCACTAATTGTGCTGACTTAAAATATTCCAAAATCCTCTAAAGAGCATGAATTTTAGGCAATTTTGAAATATAGTGAAATCAATTTTCTGATAACTTCCCATTCCTAAACATTCATAACAAAACAGTAATGATATCCATTGTTTTCCACATTCGTTTGTAAAAATCAACATAATTTTTTTTACATAACTAAAAATCACAGACACATAATAGACACATCACAAATGTATAATTATGGATGAAAGAATTATATTTCCCAAGCTCTTAGGTGTATTTTTTAAGGGCTTAATTTTAAATTTCTTT
>NW_006436288.1:7370437-7380520 GCF_000325575.1 Pteropus alecto
TTCTTTTGATTACCAATAGACCAACCATGGTCAGAGAATTATAGAAAGCAAGGGACAGGTGAGAAGCCAATTCTCTACAGAATAGAGTTAAAAGTTCAATCCCACCCTTTCAAACTGAAGATACAATGGTCAGATTTACTATAATAACTTAAAAATGTAATTAATTTACTTTTACATTTTTAGCTGTTCTTGGATAAGGAAACAAGATTAGCATATGTATAGTCCCATTCTGTTATTTAAAAAATAAAAAAGGAAATATACTTTTCTTGCAGTAACCTAAACATGATTTTGAGACTATACAATACTAAACATATAAATGAAACTAAGATCTTTATATGAAGCATACTGAAAGCCATAAAATAAAATGTAATTTTATAGAGATAAATGAAATATCAGAAAATACAGCAGAATAATTTGAAAATTAAAGCAATGGACAGAAAAAAATAATGAAAGAATATTACCAAAATGAGACTTAAACTGATTCAAACAGAATAATTTATTAATGTAACCATATGGTTTAGCAACATGATGGTACAGGTCCAATGTGAATAGAGTTGGTGTAAAGGGAAAGAAAGTAAAGCATCTACAACACAAACTCGTGTAATGACAACCTAATAATTTTGGAAACATGCATATCTATGTCCTTAGTCATAAAACTTTTTTAACATATAAAATAATTTTAGCAGAATATTCATAATTATCCATCAAGTAATCCTCAATCATGTCCTCATGATAGTTCCAATCATTTAAATCTGTCTGCCAATAAGAAAAATAAGAAGTACATCCTGTGTAAAAATACCCACTACTTCTTTGTAGTATAAAATAATTTTTTTCAAAGATGATTCAAAATAAAGGGATTAAAAGCTGACATAATGTGATCCTACCAGAAGCAGCCAGGAACAGCTCTTCACTGAAAGAAACACTTTTCCTCAGAACTGGGCTGACAAGGCTAGAATGATGAGGGGGAAGGCTAGATTCCGAGAGGAGGAGACAGGACTTTTTAAGATGAAGGGACCCACAAGAGAGAAAGGGGGAGCTGGGACACAGGTAAATCCTAGGCCCCTGTGGGTAAGGTGCTGTGGAGGAAAGTAGCAGAGAAAAGATGCAGATTCAGAAGATGATCAGAAAATGCAGGATAAGGAAAGCAATGATGAAGCAAAACATAACAGTAAAAATGAATTTTAAAATGCATACACAAATTACACTAAGCATATAAAGTCATTAGCAAGACCATCTATCCAAGGTAATATAAATAAAAGGCATAGTCTAAACCTTAACAAAACCTTTACAAACTTTACATTTATTAAAAATTTTTAAACCACTAATATAAGATTTTACGCCATTCTAATCACTTTTAGTTGATTTCTTAAAAACACTTAAATTGCCTGCCCTTTTTTGTTAAGAATGTGTAAGGTTAAAACATATCACATCTTTCAAATTTGTAAATTTGTAAACTTATTGCCTCAAATGTAAACACTTATTTAAAGTGGTAAAGCACAGTTCTTCGAATGTTCCTAAAATGTATCCCTTATGAGTATTTAAACTGAATACTCACACACACACAAAAATCAAACAGTACCACTTTAAGCAGTTGCCATTATTAATTTTAAATAAAATATTAACTTCTTTCTAATTTCAAGATGTATGTTAATACTTTTCCCTCTAAAATTTTATCTGTTCAAATCTGACCATAGTACTGCTTGCATTTACAAAGATCTGAGTACATAAGAGCCAAATAACCTCTGGATCTCAAAAACTATACATGGTTAAAATCCTGACTTTTTAGTAAAAATTAGCTTGAGTTAGGTGTCAAATCAATATCCTATTAATAGCATTCTAAAATTCTGCTGTGACTAGTTGAGCACTTGGGAAAAAATATGGAGGGAAAAAAACCCTGTAAAATGTCAAAAAATAGAATTTATTAGAAATAAATCAATGCGAAAATTTTTTTTTAAGCAAGGCAACCCTTGGTTGACCTCACAGATTGCAAGGACCTTGTCAGCTTACAATCCCTTATTTTTTATTTTTTACGTCTATAGCACCTGGTCTTCCTAGGTGGTTTCTCATCCAAGTACTAACTAGACCCGACTCTGCTTAGCTTCTGAGATCAGACGGGATTGGGCTTGTTCAGGGTAGCATGGCCACAGACTGCATTTTTTAAAAACAAGACCTATCTGAAAAACAGGTGATAGCTTTAACTACCAATGGAAAAAACAACTTCCTCAATCTAAGGTTTATTAACTTTATTTTTGGCTCCCCAGTTTACATATAATAAATCAATCATAATCAGCTTATCTATTCCATTTCTCAAGAGACTGATTTTTTTGTATAGGTAAAACGGAAGGCAGAGAGTCATGAAATACATGCTGAATTAGTTTCAGAAATTTTAGAACAATCATAATTTTGTCATTTTAAATCTCCACAAGAAATGGGAATGCTCCTTTGGAGTATTTGAAAATTTTCAGGGACTCATGATAAAGCCAAAGGCCTAAAAATGACTAATATCCTACAAATATGCTATTGAGGTTGCAAATAATTATAGGCAAAAGAAAATTATTTATTTGGAGGTAGCTTATAAATATAGAAATACATGGAATAATAACCTCATAAATGAATTTTTAAAAACTAAATATGCAGAGCTAGGAAACAAAATGCAAAACAATTTTCACTTGATAGTACAACTGACTGCTTACTAGAAAGCTAAGAGAAGAGCTTCAGTTAATTTATTACTTGACAATCTTCTTTAGGCTTGGCCTTTATGATGAATTTTTAAAAAAGAAATAGAAAGACCAAAGAAATACTTTCAAAAATGTATCTGTGGTTTGGCAAAGAAAAGTAAAGATAAGAATATATGAAAGTGGCCTGGAATATACAAATAAACAGCCAATGGGCAGAGCTTCAAAAATATTTTTAAGAAAACTTATTCTTCAAATACTACATTAAGTCTTCCTTGTTTTGATTGTCATAAATTCAAGGCCAGAATCTCATTCTTTATTAAAAAAAAAAGAAATGAAAACCCACTAAAATTTGAATGGTTCCACTTTATGACGTGACTACGGTTAAGATGCCACATGCCAATGCAGGCATTGTCATCAAATATCATTTATTTTTAGATGTTGTTATTACATATATGTAAAAATAAAGGTGTTCTTTTTAAATAATTAGGTATTCGGATTATCTTTACATATTATGACATTAAAATAGATATTAAATTTCCAGGCTTATGTTTTTAATGTTCTATCTTTACTTTGAAAGTAGCAGTGCTTCTAGAATTAGACTTCTTTTCATTGCCTTTGTAAAATCTGAGGTCATTTTATAAATTTCTTGTCTAACATAAAAATAAAGTTATTAAAGATAAATTTAAAATAAGAACTATGCAAAATGTTTTCACCAATCTGGCAAAAAAACTGCCAGACAAAAATACTATTTACAAAAATTACAAACTATTAACTTTTAAATGCTTTGTTTACTGTTTATTTTTCTTGAGAATATTAATTTCATGATTAATAAGTTAATTCTATTTTATGGAGCAAGGAATTAGTTTAATTTTTTATCAATTTTTGTCATAAAACATTCATAAAAACTCAAAGATTATCAAAATACACAAGGAAAAATTATAAATTCCATACATTGAAAAATACATAAGAATAAGTAAAGCAAAACTGCTATTTTCTAATCTAGAGAGTAAGACTAGCAAAACCAAACATTTTAAATAACAAGAACTTAATAGATAGTTATATATACTCCAATATAACCATTCTACTTGTTCTTAATATTTCTTTCATAATAAAATCTTAGAATTCGGACATAGAAACAATTAATTCAAAATGCTTACACTGCATGAGGACTGCAAGCTACTAGTCTTACTTTGTATTCAAATGTTTTAAAATGTTATTCCTCTTAATTTGAGCATGAAAAGTATCTACATACAAAAAAATCTTGGACTTCACATCTACACTATGATTAAATCGACAAAATGTAGATCTCTGAACACGATAATTTTTGAACTACACAAAATTTTCATATTTTAATTGTAGCAACTGAAAATAATTAGTATTCACATTATCTTTTAACTTAAATGCCAAAAACAGGAAAAAAGGCTTGGATGGAAAGCTAATATGAAACAGAAACAAATTTGAAAAAAAAAAAAGAATAAAGAAAAGGTGGGTGGAAGCGCCTTACCAGTTTTGGGTGTCAAACTCAAATCTGTGTCAGAAGAAGAGGACTGTCGACTGTAGGACTTGGAAGGTGAAAAGGAATAAGTTTGGTTTTTCAGAGGGGTTGAGGGTCCTGATGAGTGAGTATTGGGGTTGGGCTCTTCATTGAAGGGAATCCTGCCAGAAGAAGGTGGAGAAATATTAAGTAATCATGTGCCAGAGGACTTGATGAAGGCAGCATGATCCAAACACCCGGAAAGTATTGGGGCAGGGCCAACAGTCATTTCTTAAGTGTGGAGCTGGGTATGAGGCCAAAGACAACCAATTGCTGTTTAACCATTCATCATTCTTCAGATAAATAATTATCTGCATTGAAACAGTTAAGAAGCCAAGTAAAAAAAGCAAAAAAGAATGAAATGACAGACTAAAGGAGTAAAAAATATTAAAAGAAGTAAACAAAAAGAATAAATACATGACTGAAAATACTTTCAAATAAACGATGCTTTTTTTTAGGTTACAAATGAAAAAATGATGACTGCAAATTGTGTGTGTAAATATTCACAGCTGTTTTTATATTTGCACACACACACAAATATCTTCAAAAGAAAAATGTTTCCTTATCCTATAGCATCAAGAGTGCCACAGCTAAAAACACAGCAGAGAGGGAAATGAATATAGCTACACAGAAACATTGCATTTTACGCAGAATAATGGCTTACCTGTTTTCCAACAGCTCTCTTCCACAGAATGAAACAGATCCTACTATAACAAGTTTTGTACACCAAGAAAATGAGCAAATCAGAAACTTTGGCAGCTATTAGAATCCAATCTTCAATTTTATTTCTAACCATATGTAGTTATAATGGCAAAAATACATACTGGAGGATTCTCCTAAAAACACAGAGTATACCTATACAAGATAGGGTCCTTAGAAGATCTATGGAAGAGACTTTGGAAGCTGGAAGAACACTTTAACTTCCATGTAGTTAGACACTCTGTTGGCTAAATATAAGATTTTTTCACTGCAGCTGGACTTCAAGTGAGAAAAGGAGGAAGCCAAGACTTGTGGTACCTGCCTATGCTACCTGCCTGCCTGCCCTCTGCAGCCACTCTGCCCGTGGCCTGCCTTCCCCAGCTCCGGAGTCTGAGCAGTCTCGTACCAGTATAGATGAGAGTGGGAACAGACACAGAGAAGTTCTGAGTAAGTCGTGAGCCAGTAGCAGTGTGAATGGGGCTGTTGTGGGTCGAGCGGCATCCGTGGCTTGGAGGATGAACCAGCGGAGACCTGAGGGAATTTGTGGTCAAAGTGGAAGAAAAGAAAACAATACATTCGACAGATAGCAAAGTTATGTTAAAATAATTTCAAAGGAGCTTTAGTTAGAGGAGAGGAATTGTTTTTTTAATCCCTAGCATGCAAAAAATCAAATTGAAATTTTTTTTAAAAAACTAAATATTCATTCTTTAGGATATAGTTATAAAAGATCAGATTAATAAATTAGGACTGAGTAAAAAAATAGCAAGCAGAATTGTCAGTGGAATTAAATTTTTAAAAAGACTAAGATTTAGATTTTAAGTTTCTTTAAAATGTTCGTTATTATTTTGATCACTATAGAAGTTACTACACAATATTTTAGGGAGAAAACACCTATAAAAGTGAAAAGTCAAATATAAAGTTCTTATATTACCTTGAAACTGACATATGAATAATTGCTGATATAATTATTTTTTCTATGAAGAAAGTTTAACAAAACTGTGTCTAGAATCTCAAGATAGGGGTACTTAAGGATATAAAAAATGACAACATAAACAGAAATGAGTGAACTGAATGGATATAAGCAGATATAAACATTCCATATTTTAACATACCAAGTATATAGCTTAAAACCAGGTTACACTGGGAAAACAAGAAAACTGTTTTTTTAAAAAAAACACGTTAATAAAGCAATGTAAATGATTTTTGACTAGCTCTCAAAAAGAATAATATATTATTTAAAGTTAAACAGAATTTATTTAAACTACCCTCTGAATTGAAATTTTCTAAGATATCAACTTATATCCTGCATTGGACCACATCTGCACAAGTATAGATACATTTAGATCAGATACAGATATATATTCATATATAACATTTAAATTTTTCACAAAGAAATTAGGCTAAGAGGACAGTTACATTGAATGGGGAAAACAGGTTTATTATATAAGAATTCTAGACTTCAAATTAGCAATTATTTCACTGTGCAATGCTTTCCCTTATGCACAATGAGGTGAGAAGAATCAAACACGAATATACTGAAAAACTATCATATCCCCATTTTTTAAGAATTCAAATTAAGAGCAAGCCAAGAAGCCAACTTTTCCTGGCCTTTTGTTCTTTTCCATTGCCCAAGGAACATTCTTAACAATCACAATTTGTCAAGTTTCAAACATGAGCTATCATTAATTGGCAATCATAGTCTTTCATAGGGTCTACAGACTATTTTCTGAAAAATCACTGATTTTACAATAGAATAAATGTTCCTACTTTTGTTGCTAATTTAAAAATGTGTTTAATATAACTATTAAAAATCAAACATCTCACTGGTGACTTATTTGCATACAAACAACTGAGTGGTTTTATGTTTTTTCTTTCTCTGTTGATGTAACTAACGAAGATAAAAAGCCTTAAAATCAGTGCCATACAGAGGAGAAATTATAGCTCGTCTTTTAGAAAGTACTTTTTTTCTAAAGTAGAGAAGCAATAAATCATATTTAAATGCACTTTCTACCATCAAAATAGTTCAGCTAGGAAACACCAAAGAGATTTATATTGTGCATTACACTGAACATCTAAAAGGAAAAAAAACAACTGTAGGAGAACACACTATTAATAAAATAAAATGAATAAAATAAAATAAACATTGTAAAATGTTCAAATTATGACATCGCATTAAAATCCAAATACACTGGGGCATCCCCTAATGTATTTGTGGAGTTCTAATTCTTATCCGTTTCCTTACATGAAAGGCTGCTGTACAGTAAGTGATACCATAGTGGTATTTCTAGTACTAAATCCATTCAGACAGAAATATATTCCGAACTACCTTTTATACAATTTCTGTCTAGAATCCATAATGTTATAATATTAGAATAATTAGAATCAACTGAATCATAAAACAATTTTAAACTAGCACTCAAATGGACTCATTATCAACAATACAAAGAAGCTAGTTGAAATAAAGCAGCCTGAGTATTGAGGTATCTTATTGGTTTTTTTTTTTTAAGTTATCATGATGTAGGTAGTAACATGCCTTTCAGAAAATCTTAATGAAATAACTTAAATTCTTCATGGTATGAGTATTTGACAATTTAAAGCAAACAGCCACAACAAAATTAGAAAAGGAGAAAACTTACACAATCCTAGAAAATTTACATTACTGAAATACTTCTTGGATGCGGACAAGACTTATTCTTGACTCACATATCATTCTAAGGCACTAACAAGGTAATATAGCTTTCTCATTCCACTAGTAAATTTAGTGAAAAGAGGAAAACTTTACGCATCACAGCTGCAAAAACCAGACTGCTTCAGGCAGTGTAGATAAGCTGGAGAGTAGCAGGAGAAGGAGAGACTCTGGTCTTTACTTAACTTTACTATGGAAAGAGAAAAAAAAATTGAATCTCTCAAAAAGTTACCCCTGCAATCTGACTTTACCTGCAGCAGCAGGCAGTTTATATCTTTTTAAGACAGATTTTAAATGGAACATAAAGCAAATTTACTCTTCCAATTTATTTAAAAGTTATTATACTTGTAACCTATTTCCAAATAAAATTAGGTAATATATGTGCTCTCCTTCTTGTGACTAAAATTTAATCCAAATAACTAAATGCCATAAGAAAGGAAATAATTAAACAAAAAGAATAAGCTTAAGATAAACGGGAAAATCTCATTTTAAAAAATGTCGTTTAAAAAAAAATTTGTTTTTTAGTCAACCTCTCTAGACTACTGCTAAACTAGAAAACATTTCAGGTTTTCTGACTACAGAATTCTGACTCCCTGATGATACGGGAGAGGAATCAGCAAACTACATATTACAAGCCAAATCCATCCTGCCATCTGTTTTGTAAGGAAATAAGTTTTACTGGAACACAGCCAAACTCATTAATTTGTATATTGGTGATGACTGCTTTCACACAACAGCAGAGTTGAGTAGATGCTGTTAGCAAAGACTAAATTATTTACCTGTACCTTCTAATCATTTACGTAAAAAGTTTGTTGACCCTTGATCTAGAAGAATCTCTATATCAGAGGTTCTCAATGGAAGTACTATTGGCATTTAGGATGGAGTTGTCCTTTGCTGTGTAGAATAGTCAGCATTTCTAGTACCCAACAGGATTGTCCCCCTTACCCCAATCATATGACAGCACCACCAATTTAGAATGATAACACACATAGGCCCAATCCGGCCAAGAGAAATTTTTGTTGGATCACACACAGTTTTTTCGAATATATATGAGTCTAAATTCCTTTAGAGCAAGATCAGCAAACTCCTTTTTCTGGAAAATGAAGATAAAACTATGTGGCCAGGGCCTAAAATATTTACTATCTGGCCTTTTACAGAAAAATTTTGCCAACACCTGCTTTACACAGTCCCCAGTATTACCTATTTAATTATACCCAATTGTTTTATTTATATAAACTGCTTGGCCTCTGTAGACATTAGAGTTTGAGACTCATGCACAAGTCAACCTCTCCTGCTTTCTATAATATGTCGCTAATAATAAGCATAATTGAATCATCAGGCAGTGTAGATAAGCTGAAGGGTAGCAGAAAAAGGAGATACCCTGGTCTTAACTTTTAAGCATTCTCAAAAGAATAAGTAAAATTCCACACAACACATAAATATTCATTTTATGCTTTAGATATACAGTGTCTAAAGATCTGGAATAAGTTTAATTTTACATTACTTAATTTAAATTTCTTATTAAGACTATAAATATGAGGAATATCTAAACAGGTTTAAGTGTCAAATGTTGACAGTCATCTCTAATAAGAAAAATCACCATAGCAAAAAATGGTATGTTGAAAAACACTGCTAAAATGTTTCAAATCAAATGAAAATATATAGGTAAAAGATAAAAAGGTCCATAAAAACAATTCACTAATTCATACTTACTCCTTCATTTCTTTGGATGGAGAATTACACGTAGGAAGGAATGCTGCTGGGCTGCTTAATTTATCCAGAGTACACGCTGTTCCTATGGCTCGCACCACTAACCCAGATTCGCCTTCCAGATCAAAACACTGTAAGTATCCGACGACAGCATTTCCTCTCATTTCAAGTACTTTCAAGCCAATCTTCCTCTGCAGTTCACCTACAAAAGAAGAAAACATTCTGCTTCATAATATAAAACTAGATATGATAGTAATAAAAAGAGTTGAAAAAATCATAGATATTTTAGAACTTGAAGGGAACCTAAAAATCATAGATATTTTAGAACTTGAAGGGAACCTAAAAGATTATCTGGTTAATACTCCTACTTTCAGGGAAGTAAGATATTATTAGCTACATTTTACAGATGTGGCAGGTAAGCTTCATTCATTCATACATTAATTTACCAAATAATTTCTGGTTGTGTACTGTGTGCTTGGCGTTACTCCTTCTACATACTAGAGTTCAGATACAGGGATGAACTAGAAAGATAAAGCCCCAAATCTGGTGGAGTTTACACAATGGTGGGAGAAAACAGAAAAAAAACAGGTAAACAAATATAAGTATTAAATATAACATAAATATAACATATACTACATAGCAACATAATATAGTCTAATATAATAATAACTTATACAATATGATTACATATCATTTACTATACATATGTAGAATGTAATACATATAGTTATATATTATTTAATATATTAAAAATGTAATACACATTAAATGAATAT
>NW_006436288.1:7380575-7404343 GCF_000325575.1 Pteropus alecto
ATATATGTGTGTACACAAAAATATGAATTTTAGATGATAAATACATTCTTCAAAGAAAAATAAAGAAAAGTGATTAAGAGTGGCAGGGAGGCGTAGAAGGAGCCACAAATAGAGAAGGACTATGAAAAAGTAACATTTGAACAAAAAGCATTAGAGCAATTACCTAAACTATGATTATAAATAAATGCTAGAGAGAGAAAAACTAGAACCCAGTTTCCTACTTCCTTGCTCAGGGCACTTTCCACTATGCCACTTCATGAGCACAATATCCTTTTACTACCTAGTGAAGAAGGAACTATAAGCTTCTGATTCAGATTTATTCTTGTTACAGGATGGCAACGTAATGTGTGTTCAGGAGGATGGGGCCAGGGGTAGAGAATCAGTCACTTACAATTTACAATCTTCACTGTAAAATTTCGTAGCATGTCAAAAGGAAGTGAAAATATTTGAAGTATGAAGTCAATCAGTAATGAAGTTTTTTTTTTTTTTTAAATACCTGACATTAAAGAAATGAGTCTCTGTCTGGCCTCATTTGATGCCCTTGGTGTGCGAATTCGATCAATCCATTGATATTCTGGATCTTCATTGACCACAAGTTCTTCTACAAAGCCATGAATTATTACTGCTCTATAGCACTTTGGAATAGATGTTGCTGTTAAAAGAAATTGTCTATTATGCTTCTATTTATCAAAAAGTTAAATTCAATTTCTTAAAAATGTACAACTAAGTTCTTACCTTTTGTATATATAGTACAAGAACATCTTTTTACTATAATAATCTCAATGTAATTATAATAATACTTCCAATCAAATAGTCTTCTTCTAAGTTTCATTTTATTCTTAGAAATAATCATTTTCTTTCACGAGACCTCTCACCTCTCTCATGTAAGCATAGTCGATATAAACTGTATTTGTATAATTTAGAAACCATCGATGGACTTCTTAAACAGCATTGAATACAAAGTTCAAAAAACAAAGTCAGCTAGCTGATTGTTACAAATAGGTAGAAAGTAGGTATGAATACAAAAAACTTATTCAAAGCTCTTTGAAAAAGTTCTGTATACTACATACTGCAGCCTCAAAAATCAAACCATTACCTTTCTGACATAATCTGAGGAATCACAGAGCCCTGAAGTTTCTAATAATCCATGGTCATGTGGTTAACTGGTTCAGCACTCACTGTACAACTTAACACATCCATTTAATAAGTAGGACAACAAATGTCATTGGAATTTAAGTAAGATCTTGTCAGATTCAAAAAGGGGAGAACCTGAGAACATCTACATCAAACTAGTCTCCATGCACCTTGAAGCTAATTCAACCACTTAGGAGCTTTTAACTCTATTAATCCAGACTGGCTATGAATTGCCTAGATGTGCCCGATTTCAATCCATATTGCATGGTTTTCACGGGTCTCCATTCCTGTAGAAGCCTATGTAATTCTGGATAACACCAGTGCCTGGCTATAATGCTCTGCTCCTATCTTTCAGTGTCTTGTATTAGAGTAAAACACTACTGGATTTTTCTTTTTTCCATTTTACAATTATACAAAGTTTAATATAGTCATATCTTTTACATGCTTGACAAAAGTAACTTGTTTTAACTTATGAAATTTAATCGGCAATAAATTATTAATTTCTGTGAAAGTAGTAAAACAAATATGTGAAAATTATTTCTGAGCTTGTTTTTCATAGATTGACCTATTGGTACAAGGGTAAAATCTGCATTAGATGAGTGGCTGCAAGCTCTCCGATAAGTTCATGTCCAACAATTATGCTTTTTAAAGCCACAGGAGACTTCTGCAAGACACACATGCATCCATTTACCACAAACGGCTCCACATCTGAGTTGTCTAGTTTTAGACAGCCTGTGTGAATGAATTCTGAGAGTATGAAACTTGATTTCATTGACTGAGAAAGTACAAGTCCTTCTCCCTTTATGTTGTTGCTGACTATTAACGACCAGCTGACATAAAGGCAGCATAGGCTATGTTTCAGATACAGTGCAACACCTGTTCTATACCACAATTTTTTATAATATACTTATGCATATATAATTCAATAAAGAGTGATTTTCTTTCCACATGTGGCCTAGGTGAACTGTGGACTCTTCCTGTTCGCCAAAAAGGATAGCCCAGTTCAGGTTTATTCCCTTAATTGTTTGGTTTTCAGTTAAGACCACATAGTAAATGCTATCACATTTTGCCTTCCCAGATAAAAGTCATCCAGATCTAGAAAACTTCTCTAAGATGAATTAATGTGTAGCACTGCAGCAAAAACATTCCACCTTTATTTTCAATTTTGTTTCCAGCCATTCTAAAGTATCTGAATTATCTTCTCAGGTAGAGAGCTCTAACAATCAATTCTCTACCTTTAGGCCCAATATTATAAAACATAAGGTTTAAGTATATGAGATTAAGTTGTTTCATTAATATATGGATTCTCCTTTAAGATTCTGAAAAGAATCCAAAAATCTTCACCTGTTACTCTTTCTAGTAACTGTTACTGGCGATGTTTAATGTTACTCCTTCTAATCATGCTGGTAAGTAGGCCAGAGTGGAGGCTGGAGTAGCAGCTGGTGAAAGGGCAGGAGTAGGAAAAGGCCACAGTGGCATTGTCATGAAAATCATGAGCACGTGTTCTCCGATAAATTTTCCTAACAAAAATTTCTATGAACTTGGAAAAAATTAGATATCATTTATTTCAGAATGAGATAAATAGTCCTCTGAGCTACAGCAATTGTTTCTGAAAAATTAACAATTTTCTCTTTGGCATTAAAACCAAAGTATAATAGGTTTTCCACTAGCCTTCTAAAACATTAATTTGATTTCCCAAATTTATTAATTATTAAATTTCCTGTTAAATGAGTAATAAAATGTATTTACTTACTGCAAAAGAATTTGACTCCACATGATGACTGCCTAAATCGATTTAAATCATTGAAGAGGTCTACTTTGACAACTACATTGATTTCTCCACGGATACCTATAATTTCAAAAGGAAAATCAAATTTCTACCTTAAGAAAATAAAGTATAATTAAGTAAGCAAATAAATGCCAATTAATGATTTTAAAATAATATATTGATCATAATAGCAATGCTAACTTTGTTTCTTATTTTCATTCTATGTAATTTCTTTATTAAATTTTCTGAAGAACATGTATGTATTAAAGAATGGATAATTTTCATTTTTACCACAAGTCTCTATTTGAACCAATCTAACTGGAAAGAAATCCTATTTAAATTGATGATGATAATATTTGCCGAATATTGATAATGTTCTAAAATGTTTTACAAGTAGTACCTTACAGTGCTTACAACAACCCAGTGAGGTAATTTCCGTAGTATTATTATCCTCATTTTATAAAGAAGCTATAGTTTAATAAAAGTTAAATAATTTGCATAGCGTCAATAGCCAGTAAGTGGTGAAGCCAAGATTAAAAGTCAGATCTTTATTACCCCAGAGTAAATGCTCTTAACAAGTAATGCAAGAATCTGAGTTAACACAAATAAATTTTATTCTTTTCAATGAATATACAGTAATAAGTTAAGAAATTCCAAAAAAAAAGGGTTTTTCAGAAAATGCTCTGAGAAAAAAAATGACCCAGCCTCTATCTCTAAATATTTATTAAGGTAGGTCTTTTTATTTGACTATCCTATCTTCCTGTCAAATTCATACTTATGGTGGAATAACTTCTAAGAAGACTTGCTCATTTACCAAGTGAAATAATAAGAGATTATGTTCCTAACAAGGGGCCTACATAACATATTAAATGAATTACAAATAATATTTAATATAATGTTTGAAAAATTTGTTCACTCATATAGCTACTGCCTTTAATCCAAGCTCAGATTCTCCAGTGACTTTTTTTACTGGTAATAAAACACTTGACTGAATCTTATTTCCTGATTACAAAGATAAGCATTCTAGAAACTATGGAATAAGCAAAAGAGCACAAAGAGGAAAAGCAGAATTATAGTCCAGAAATAAAACTATCTAATGATAAACATTTTATCATGTATTCTGCCAATTTATCCAATGATAATACATATATGCAATTCTTTTATTTCTAAATAATTTTGGGATCATCCTATAATAATGTTTTGCAATTCATAATACATCATGCATATCTTCTTATGTCACTGTATTCTGAAAACATGCTTTCTATTCTGGCTGTGCAACTATGGTCTATATATGCTCTAAATTATTTAAGCAAATGCTGTTTTCCAATTTATTTTACCACTTAAACATTAGTAAATAATAATAAAATACAAATAACATACATTACAATAACAAATAACATATACATACCTATGTAATAAACATGAATAAATCTAAGCAAACATATTTTTTACAAAAAATGACCACCAATGGAATGGCCAGGTCGAAAATGTAAAATAAGCAGAAAGATGCAATATTGCAGATAGAAGCATCTGCCAGTTCCTTATGGGTTCATTTACCATTCTAAAGAGACAGCATATTTCTAGGCCAGGAGTTCTCAAACTTTTTGATTGCAGGACCCCTTTAAATCTCAAAAGTTAGTGAAGACCTCAAAGAGTTTTTGTTTATGTGGCTCATATCTATCAATATTTACCATATTATAAATTAAAATTGAGAATTAAAAAAATTTACTTATTACTGCATTTAAAGTAATAAATATGTTAATGTAAACAATATTTTAATGAAAATAACTATATTTTGAAAACAAAAATGTTAATGAGTGGCACTGTGTTGCATTTTTGCAAATCTTTATAATGTCTAGCTTAATGAAATACAGTTTGAAAATGTTATAGGTACTGAGTATGAATGAGATGATTTTTAAATAACGCACTTACTATATTACACCAATTTAGCTCAGAAAATTATGTTTCAAATCATGTTCAGAAAAGTGACAATTCTACCAACAATACTTTACTACTACATCTAAAAAGAAAACATCTTTTAAAGATATATATTTTAAAACCACCAAGAAGAGCACAAAAATCTTTAAGGATAATTTAAAAGTTCATTATTTATTTTCTTAAAATATACTCCTTACCATGTATGGTATCATAAATTGGAAACCATCCTGAGATGACTGTTGCAGCTTCACTGTAGAGTAAAGGATCAATATCAATGTACACTTTACCAATGGCATCATTTGCACTGTAAGTATCATGGTCAAGAACTGTGATTTGTAAAGGTTCATCTTGTAAATCTTCATCATCCACCTAAAAATATAACTTAAAATTAAATCTTATAACTTAAAAATCTTCATTACCATATACATATATAGAGAGAGCAAATGTAAAAGATTACTTATTTCTGAAAAAAAAAGTCCAATTAACAAGCAAACAAAAAGTTGTAACTCCTATGCCAAAGAGAGGGACGACAATGGAGATGCAATGGACTGAATGTCTCCCCAAAATTCAATGTTGACACCCTAATCCCTAATATGATATTTGGAGATGGGGCCTTTGGGAGCCCTTATTAATGGGTTTAGTATCCTTACAAGTAGAAACAGGGAGAGATTCTCTCTCTCCCTACAATAGAAGGACACAACAAGAAATGGCCATCTACAAACCCAACCATGGTGATACCCTTGGACTTCCCAGCATCCAGAACTGTGAGAAATAAAACACTATTGTTTAAGACACCCGGTCTATGGTATTCCGCTACAGCAGCCCAAAACAAAAAACAAGGCAAAAAAAGACTTCTTACTCCTGGAAGACACACATATTCACTATTTTAACTGCCATCCTCTGGACACGATGCCATCCTATAATTTCTAGTATTCCTCATCAAATATAGTGGTTAGACAGAACACAATATAATATGTAGTAATGAGACTAGGCTATAATACAAAAGGATTATTATAACTAAAATATATTTTTTAAATGCAGCCTATGAATGTCTATCATTACAGCAGACATACATACTGTTAATTAAGATTGAGTTTGTGGTTAAAATCTCTATACTTTCATTATATATTCTTTGGTCAAGTGTTATCCCTGCATCCTTATATTTTGGTTCAATTTTTAAATTTAATTATAAATATTATGCATTTCTCCAACCCCTATTTAATTTCTTATTGATTTTAAGCTAACAATCCAGCCTCTGAAGATTATTCTAAGAATTAAAATACATGAAAGAATTATTGTTGCTATCATTTATATGATAATGTGAGTGGATGATTTGTTCTTAAAAAAAGAGAGTCTTTATAAGAAAGAAATAATTAAAATTTATAGATCAAATTGTATGTCCTGAATTTGCCTTAAAATGCGCCCCTCCCCCCCAAAAAAATGGGGCATTGGGGAACGAATAAAACAAGAACTGAATATAGACAATTTAGGTAGGTAAAGGTAGGTGACACACAGGTAGTTCAATATACTAATCTACTTTTGGGCATATTTGAAAATTTCCATAATGAAAGGTTAAAATATAACAATCATTTTGAATTCCAATCCATTCTGAATTATCAACGTCATCAATGGCATTCTCTCTATCACTAATGCATTAGCTATACATTTACAAAAGGTAAAGAGTCATAAACTAAGCCATTAACCATTCTTCCAAAGACAACCTTCCAATTTCTAGCTAACCATTAACAACATTTTTGTGTACACTGATTTATCCATCTAAACATTCACCTTATCTATCTATCATCTTGTCTCAGGGGACACTAAGGTATCCCTTCCCTTACATTATAGGGCTCCATACTAAGTGACTAGAAAATAGTTCATGAGATGTATGTGTGTGTGTGTGTATGTGTGTGTGTGTAAAATAATATGAATAATTGGAATAGAGAAGTTCAGGAATTAATTTTAATTAAGACTTTCTCAGAAATGTTTTAAGTGTTTAAGATACTTGGTCTTCATCCTGGCTCACAGCTCCCCAAACCCTTGGAATTTCCCAAGTGTTAAGAATGATATAAATCATCTTTTGTTACGTTAATGATGCCACCCAAGGGTGGGAGCTGGTTGCCAGGAGAACCAACCACATGATTAGAGGTTTGGAAGGTCCTGTCCCAAGCCCCCAACTCCCGGGGAGGGAAGAAGTGCTAGTGATTGAACTCAACTGCCAATGATCAACAACTTAGTCAATCATGACTATGAAATGAAGTCTCCATAAAAACCGAAGAGGAGAGTTTGCTGGTCCTTTTTCAAAGAGCTTACGCACTGGGGAAGCAGAATGCTTCCACCTGTTACCATGCCACTGTGCTGGGCGAAGTAATCCAACCCAAGAGGAAGGAGTGGTGGGAACCTGCAATCTGTAGCAAACCAGTCAGAAGCACAATTAAGAGCCTAGGCTTGCACCAGCATCTAAAGTGGAGGGTAATCTTATGGGACTAAGCCCTGTATCTGTGGAATCAGATGCTATCTCCAGGTAGACAACATCAGAATTGAGTTGAATTCTCAGATACCCTGCTGGTGTTTGAGAATTGTTTGTTGATGTAGGGGGAACTCCTACCCCACACTGGAATTGGATTCAGGAACTCTATTTAGTGGGAAAAACTTCTTAGTCACGGTTTGCTCAGCTAAAATGTAAATGTTAACTCACAGCCACTCCTGCCCTATCCTTATTCCAGCTCCTTCCAGCCTAGAACACTGATGTGATTACTGAAACTCCAGGTGCTCATCTGGAGGCAGGCTACAGTGACCTGAGTATGGAAGCCACAGGCTACACTGGACGACGGAGGAGAAAGAAGGAACCTGGGTCCCAAATCACTCCATGGAGCTACTAAAATACCCTGACACTGCCTTCAATATTTTGTTTACATGAAAGAAAACTAAACATCTGTTTTATTTGAGAGTTCATGACATATATAACTGAATGTAATTTACAACTGATAAAAGATTAAAAAAGAAGTGTATAATTAATTGTAACTACAAACACAAAGTTTAAGGACACATTTCAAACAATCTACATTTTTATTAGGAGTACTAGCCAAAAAGTAAAATTAGGAAATTATAAGAGGAATGGCTAGTAACTTGAGTTACTAAAGCTCATTAATATTACTAAAACCCCTTATTCCAGAAAAGTACAAATATATTATTTTTTGAAGTTATCTAAGCTACTTGAGTACTTTGTACATTTAAAAATTACCAGTATTGAGTCAATATAATGAAATATCCATTTTCTTAAATATTAATGTCATAGTATATGAAAATGACTAATACATAAAGGCTGCCTGCTTCTACCATTGCAAAAATGATGTAATTGACCAAGACCATTTGTTTCTAATCATTTCTAGGTTATGAGAAAAAGAAAAAATCATCCAAATGATTGTGGATGAAAAAGATTTCTGTGATATAACTGACAAGTCCAGTGAGGAAAGTAACTTCACAGGGCGATCTGATCAGAAATTCCTAACTGGACAGGTCATGGTGGGAAGTCACGCCCCAGGCATATAACTTTTTTAGTAAAAGGTTTACTTTGCTTTAAGCAAGCCCTGTCCACTATTCTTGTGCATCAACATTTCTTATGTCCACATGAAGATATATAAGTATTTTAATGTTTTTCTAGGGTAATGAAGATGCACTTCGCAATTCTAATTCCATTTGAAATCACGTAAGCAAGTTATTCTAATTACTTTCTCTAACTCATATATTCCACATTTTTACCTTAAAATAATAGTTTAAAAGGACAACAGATTTAGTACATGTGCAATACTGGGTCTTTCAAAATATGTAATGTCATTTTGGAAACAACTAAAAAAAAAAAATCTGTACATATACACAAAAGAAAACAAAAAAGGAATCAAAATACCCCATGACAAAAAAATCAACACTAAAGAAAAACACAGTTGAAGGAGTCATACGCCTTGATTTCAAAACTTAATACAAAGTTAACCAACAGTATGGTAAAGGCATAAGGATAGACATATAGACCAATGGAATAAATCGAAGAGTCCAGAAATTAACCCATAATTCTATGTCCAATTGACTTTTAACAAGGGCACCGAGGCCATTCAATGAAAAAAACTGTCTCTTCAACAAATGGTACTGAAACAATTGGATATCCACATGCAAAAGAATGAAGCTATATCTTTATGTCAGATCATTACAAAAATTAACTAAAAATGAATCAACACTTAAATATAAGAGCTATCCTCCCCTAAGGAGAAAACATAAGGGTAAATCTTCATGACCTCAAATTTGGCAATAGATTCTCTGGTTTGACACCGAAAGCATTAGTGACAAAAGAAAAAGATATACTGGATTTCATCAAAATTAAAAAGTTTTGTGCATCAAGGTGAAAAGACGACTCACTAAATGTGAGAAAATATTCGCCAATCATATTTGAGTTTAATATTCAGAATATAAAAAAACTACTCAATAAGAAAAAATAAACAACTCAACTTAAAAATGGGCAAAGGATCTGAACAATTTTCCAAAGAAGATATACAAACGGCCAATAAGCACATTAAAAGATGCTCAACACTATTAGTAATTAGGAAAATGTAAATCAAAACCAATGAGATACTACCTCATATCTACATTCTTCATATTAAGCTGGTCACCAAGTCCTATGAAGTCTACCTCTATAATCTAAATATCTTCTTTGCGGGGTTAAAATATGAGGAGATAGTTCAAAGTAAAAGAAATACAAATGGCCCTCATCCATAAGAAATCATAATAAAAATGTACATTCGTAATAAAAATGTACATTAAAATTATACTGTGACTATCACTTCAGACCTACTAGGGTGGCTTACATTTTTAAAAAAAGTAAAATAACAAGTATTGACAAAGATATGAAAAAACTAGAACACTCATAGATGCTGGTGGTAATGTTAAAATGGCAGAGCCACTGTGGAAAACAGTTTGGCAGTTCCTGAAAAAGCTAAACACGGATTTTACCAGATGATTCAGCCATTTCATCTAAAAGAACTGAAAATAGGGGCTCAAACAGATACTGTACACTAATGCTCATTGCAGCATTATTCACAATAGACAAAAGGCCAAAACAACCCAAGTATCTATCAACAGATAAAAAAAGATAAACAAGATGTGGTATACTATTTGGAATAATGGAATACTATTTGGCCACAAAAAGGAATAAAATTCTAATAGATGCTACACCATGGATGAAACTTGAAAACATATGCTAAGTGAAAGAAGCAAGACATAAAAGGACAAATATTTGTGATTCCACTTAGATGAAACAGGCAAATTGAAAGACACAGAAAGCAGATTAGAGGTTACCAGGGGCTGGAGAGAGGAGCAAATGGGGAGTGACTGCTGAATGAGGAAAGTTTCTCTTTGAAGTGATAAATTTTTATAAACAGTGGTGATGTTTGCATAACACTGTGACTGTACACTTTAAAATGGCAATATTTATGATTTTTTACAATTAAAAATTTAATCTGTACATTGTTCTTCAGTAATTTCTGGTACATGGCAGTATTCGAAGAAAATTACTAAAATAATATAATCTTTTTTTAATCTAGGTTCTCCTATTCATATATTTTATTTTCCTAATATTTTTTAAAAACTTAATATTCCTGGGAAATATGTCTATGGTATGGGAAAACCACCATACCTGAAATAAAAGGTACTGCTATCTTTCTTTGGGAAAAGGGTCACCTCAAAAAAACACACTCAAAAATGCTGACATTTAAAAACTTACCTCAAATTTAAACCATTCTGAGTTCCACTGAGGGTTGAGGGACTTGAGATACACATCTGTTTTAAAGGTGGTATTACCAAATTTTACCTAAAAACAAATAAGAAACAATTAAAATATAAATATCAAAAATGTGAGGGGTGGCTCCATACTGTAGTGGTTAGCACGTCTGCTTTACACGCAGAAGGTCCTGGGTTCGTGCCCCAGGTGGAGGCACGGACCATACCCCGGGTGCGCCAAGCCCCCTAGTGCGCCAGGTGTGTCAGGCACCAGGTGCACGCTGTGAGCGTGTGTGAGGAGATGCCTTGCCTTCAGAGATCTAGTTCTTAAGAAGAAATGGCAACATCCATAGGTCAGAAGTGGAAGTGGGGGCGAGGTGGGGAATTAAAGCGAGGCGGGGAATGTGAATAAAAACAAAATCTATTATCAGCCAAGCAATGGGAAGATTAACCCTGGAAGGGGAAAAAGAAAACTATCCCTGAGGCAAAGTAAAAGTATAGATGGGTCTAGGTAAGTTTACAGACTACACGTGGAACAAGGAATTACCCACTATTCTGCTTGACTAGCTCCACAGGGGAATCAGAAACATAAACAACTATGTCATTATGGAGAAAGGAATCAGTATGGCCTTCACTAAACACGGCTCAGACAACAGGTAAAGTTTTAAGGGCAAAGAACGAGCAAAGATAAAATCAGAAGGTAAAAGGCCAGTTTTCTCTTAACATCTCAGCAAGGGAATCCAGAACTACAACCCATTAATATAAGAAATCAGTAATATATCCTGGTGTTTTCTAGCCTCTCCATATTTTTTTTAATTCCTTATCTGTGCACACACAGTGATCAGCATTAAACTATGGTTAATAAGGGTTTTATGTTCCTATCTTCAGGGATAATGAAAGGAGTTGGATGGAGAGATTAACTTATTTCACAGCCAATCTTGGCAAACACTAAATCACAAAGATCTAAAAATAAAGAAGGAAATGAAGAAGGCGGAAAGCAGGCTAGATCCCTAGGATTTGCTTCCAATCAAGAATGGAGACTATGAAACCTCAGACTGGACTTGAGAAGTGGTCGGGAAGTTTCAGAGCAAAACGGCTAGGCAACTGCTTCCCAGACTGCCTCACCTTTCTCAAATCTGATCTTGTCAAGTCTTCCCTAATCCTATCAGGTATGACCATTAAGTATCTTTCTTAACCTCAAGATTCACTAAAAGGTTTCCCCTTTATCACAATATCCAGCACAGAGTTTTGCACACTGCAGATACTTATGAAATGCTGGTTCGATCAGGTAATCTATGAAATCGCCTTTCTTTTTTTTACCTACAATCCTATTTTTGGTATTAGATTACTTGTAGATATTAACGTTTAATCAGTCCAGGAAATAGTCTAAAACTGCAATATCCAAAACCATAACTATTTTTATCTTCTGTATCTTTTTCTAATTATTTTATCATTCAATTTGAATTACTGGTAATGATACCAACCATGTGGTACCTAAGCAGTTTGGTTAGAGCGTAGAAAAGGTTTAAAAATTACGCAGGAATAACAACTTCTTGCATGATAAGGAGCATGACAAAATCAAAGATAAATAAAAAACTGAGAAAAAGTATTTGCCAAATATGTCACAGAGATAATTTACTCAATTTTTAACGAGTTCCTACAAATAAGAAAAAGATCAACAGACCAACAGAAAAATGGGCAAAGGACATAAACACAATTCAAAGATATGGAAATATAGATGCCTTAAATATGTCAAGAAATGATCAACCTCACTCACACTAAGATAAATGCAAACTAAACCAGCATTTTTACTTAGCAGGTTGGCAAAAATCAAAAAGTTTGAAAACAGTGTTAGCGAGGTACTCTCATACTCTTGATGTGAGAGTACATTAGAACAATTTCTACAGAGTACAATTTGACAATATTTATCAAAATATTAAAGGTCTTTACCCTTTAAGTTCACACAGAAGTATGCGATGTACAGAAGGAACATGATAATAGCAAAAGATTGTCCATCAGTTTGGAACTGGTTAAATTAAATAATGGTAAAAACACACAGTGCAGTCCTAAATAGAAGAATAAAGCAGTTCTATAAGCCGTGGTATGGAACAATGTCCAAGTTACATCTTTCTACTGCAGAACAGTGTGTATGGCATAATTCGCATAGAGAAATAACAAAACATTATAAGGCATATAACATAAGCCTATACATGCCCAGATTATTTCTAGAAGGATATATAAGAAATGTTAACAGTGGCAACTACAAAGAACAGAACAGATTGGTTAAAGGAAAGGTGATGAGAGGGTGACTTATTATGTATCTTTTTAATTTTGAACCATGCACATATATTACCTATTTTATAAATGTATAATTTTAAAATTCAAAAACACCAAAAACGAAAAAAAGTCCAAGTGGCAAAAACTTTATATTGATTCGAATTACAGAATTCTGGACCCACTTCCAGGAATTTATCCTAAAGAAGCACTTTCACATAAGGTCTCCTCCCAAAAAATACACAAAAATTTAAATAGTCGTTCGACAGGAAAGTGACTGAATAAATGACTAAAGAATCCTGTTAAAGAATGGAGTCAATTATAAGTACCGTTATGGGAAAATATCGACATAACTGAAAAAAAAATAGATCAAGTAGTAGAAAATATATGACAGCAATTATCTCTCAAGAAGGAACTGACAGGGTGTAAGCAATACAGTACAGTGTAGTAAATAAAAAGTAAGGGGCTTTCAAGTTTCACTTCTGGGTATTCAAATATTTTGAAATGGGAGCTATTCATGTACTACTTGCGTAATTTTTTTTTCATTTTAAATCACAAATGTTAAAGAAATGAAATCTAACAGGGAAAAAGAAACCCAGGAAAAACACAGGTTACTGCTCATTTACTAATTTAATTTTCATTACATTTCAATATTCGAAAGAAACATTTAATGTTTAATTTACCTAAAAACTGTTTTATTTGAAGTAAAATGTTGTCAGGATTCATAAAAACATTCAAAACCATTCAAAATCCAAATGTACTTAAGGGTTTTGGCTCAATTGCCAAAAACAACATATTTCTTAAGTTACAATTTAAAGCCCCCTTCAATTTTGTCCCACCATACTATAGTGCTATGTTGCACTTTTTTTTTTGTTTTTTGGTCAACTGTCCATTCTAGATATAGTAAAGATCTGAGGATAATGTGAGGATAATGCAGTCCTCACACTGCATCAAACATACAAAAAACAAGATTTTAGAAAAAGGTTAGCGTGCAAATTTTGCCAACATTGTG
This sequence comes from Pteropus alecto, assembly GCF_000325575.1. Lineage (NCBI taxonomy): Eukaryota > Metazoa > Chordata > Mammalia > Chiroptera > Pteropodidae > Pteropus > Pteropus alecto. The sequence continues at coordinate 7,394,468 of NW_006436288.1, forward strand.
ATGATTCCCTTTCTACTAAAGAATCCAGTTCATTAGGTCTTATTTAATTCAAAGATTTTACTACTCACAATTGAGTGCCTTACAGCTTTATTAAAGAACATCAGGGATTTTAATGAGATTCCCTAATAAAGTAAAAGCATTCTCTTTCCCCAATCATTAGCTAGATTATCTTGAGAAAGTTATTTAATCTGCTACTTAAGGCTGCTTCTCCCACTGAAAAGGGGGGTTTGCTATGAGCAGTACATGAGATAATGCAAGTAGAGACCTAGCAAAACATCTGATAACAGAAAATACTCATTTAATATTAATTTCTTTTCCTCTCCCTGTTCCCTCAAAGGCTCTTGGATAAACACAAATGATAATGTAGTTTAGCAGAACAGTTTGTAACATGTATGTTAATGCATTACGATAAAACATATATTCATTCTTTGACTTTTTAATATAAGACTAAGGCCTCTTTGAGTAGGGGTTCATTCTTTAGAGTTCTACATCATCTTTTTTTGCATAAACCACACCTATAATTTATCACCTGTGACTGCCAGTTTGAGTTTCTTAAAAAAAGAAAAAAACCATGAACATAGAATCCTAGAATTTTTTTACAATCTTCATCTAGTTCGAGTACTTTTTATTGACTGTATCCATAAGTCTTTACATAGCATTATCAACTTAATTTCCACATTTCATCGATTTATATAAGGTTTAAATAAATTACAATAACATATAGAGTCAGCATAGACAACCACCTCTTGGTAAAGCATATAAGTCTACTGACTGGAGAAGCAGGCACACAGGTACACTGGAGAATAATCTAACTATACGGGGTAGTGAAGAACATGCTTATAGAAGGAATGCAGAATACTGTAATGAATTAATGAAGTGGTTAAGAGAATTTCTACTATACAGACTTCTCCCCCTAGCTTTCAGACCACTTGGTAATCTGTATCCCTATCTAACAAGCCAAATTTTATTTCCCACTTCTATTTGACAAGAACCCTCCCTTCAATCACATATGTTCTATCCTGCCTTTTGCTTTTACCAAGTCTGTCTTATTCATCTGAAAAATGTCCCTTTTTCCTCTCTGCCTGTGGAAATTTTATCACCCAAGCCCAGCATAAAGATTTCTCATTACCAGCCCAGGTTTATGTCCCTCTCCTATTAGCTTATATAATAATCATAGTCCACATCATACAATTTATCCTTTTATTATAACTCTTCATTATCCCCTTTTTCCTGCATTAATCTTCCCCTTCCTGCTGGATTATTCCTATTAGCACACAATCATTATCTTCTTATTTTTCAAAAAGTACTAGAAACTATATACGCTCCCAAATACCACCCTATTTCTCCTCTCCCCTTCGTAGCCTAATTTCTTGAAACAGCTGCCTATTCATACCACTCCTACTTCCTCATCTTCTGTGTACTTTACCCTCTTCAACTAAATTAAGTATGGACATCTATCTTTATCACTCAGGATCATTAACAACCATTAACAATCCATCCAGTGATTTCTCTGTCCTCTTAGTTGGCCTTTCAGTGCCATTTGACAATTAGGAGCTTCCTCTTTCTAGGAACTTCCTCTCTTGCCTTCTAGAACATTACTTTCCTGATTTATGGGCTACCCACTGGCTGACAATCTGTTCCCTTCCCCTAATCTTCCACATCTAATAAAATTCTTAATGTCAAGTTTTTCAAAGATCCATACCTCTCCTCTCTCTAACCCTAAATCAGAAATGTGCAAAAGAGACAGAACCAACTTCTACGGGAACTATAGAAATTTCTAGGGGTATGTTTGGGACAGGTAGCAGTATTTAGTGAGCAAGGTCAGAGATGTTAGTGTCCTGCAATGAGAGATAGTCCCCAACAATGAAGACTTGTCTCATGCCATGACTTTCAAATGTCCCACCAGATAATTACATGGGTGAAAAACCCACCTAGAATAAAATCTCAGTTTTACAGATAAAAGTATTGTGATAGGGTTTTAATATACATAATTGTCAAGAAATACAACCATCATGTATGTGAAGGGACAAGTCTTTTTCTTGTGAGTTGACCATTATGGAAAATCAGATAGCCAATGGCAACTAAGGCCTATCCGAGATGTCAAAACTACAAAACTGTCTGTTTTAGGAGCTGTCATATTCATCTGATTTTACACATAGGTGAGGCACTCCCTTATCCTGCATCACTGCTTTATTTTCTCCACATGAGGAACTTCTCTTTTACTTTATCTTTATGAACTCCCTACTCCCACTAAAACGTAAGTTCCATGACTAAAAAAAATTGTTTTATTGTTATAGCCCCAGCACATCGTATTACATCCAGTACAATATCTGATATATACAAAGGCTCGAAAATTTTCATAGATTCAATCTTATTACTTCATGTTTTCTACTGTGGTCATGAACACGTACTTTCATATTGAAATACATATGATAAAATACTTTTATTTCTCTATCATATTATAGCTAGAGCATTATGTTAGATATTTTTAATTGTAAGCATAGATAGGTTATACTAGCTATTATTATCATGCCAAGATATTAAAGAGTAGATTTCAAAATATCTGCTATATAAAGGGAATACTGGGTCTCACAGAGTTGAGAATAACTGGCCTGTGAGCTCGTTTTCAACTCATACCTCTCTTCTGAACACTATACTCACAAATAGGACTTTCTCTTTGACAATTCTGACTGAAGGTCCAAAGACTCCTCAAATTTAACATTCCCTAATGGAATGTGATTCTCCACGCACTCAATAAATCTCTATCAACCCCAAGGAGTTTTGGAAAATTACCCCAATGACTCCAAAAAGCTAAGAGTCATCTTTTAGTCTCCTTTTCCCTGTTCCTGTACTCCAATCTACCAACAAATCCTCTAGAGTCTTTATTCAAAGTATGTCTGGAATCCATCCACATTCTCTCCATTACCAAAACCATCACCTTGGCCCTCACCACCTCTTTTATGAACGATTATAGAATATCCCAACTATTTGCCTGCTTTAGCTCTTTCCCCTCTTCGTCCATTCTTCAGATAGCAACATAAGTGCTCATCTTGACAACTGCTTCCCACTGAATTTAAAATAAAATCCAATCTCCTAATCAGGGCCTCTAAGATCCTGTAAAATTGGCTCCTTGACTAACTCTCCAACTGTATCTTGAACTCTCCTCTTCACTTGCAACATGCCAGCAACAAAAGATCTTCTTTCACTTCCTAAAACAACAAATTTCCTCAGGATCTTCCCTCTGCTGAGACTCTTTTCTCTTCCAGCCTCTCTTGCTCCAAACTTCCCTATACACATACACATTCCCTGAGCAGCTACCAGTTTCATCCAGTAGGTCAGCCTAACTGACACTCCCTCAGAGGCCTCCCCTGATTACTCAGCCTTAAGTAGATATTCCCTCTTATGCTCTTCCTATTGTTTTCTTTTATGACTCTCATCACATGGATATATTTGTTTTTTTACTTCCTAATGTGTTTCTCCCACCAAAATATAAGGTCCATAAAAACAAGAACCAAGTACACTTTATTCAACATCATATATGCATCAGCTAGACCAGTGACTAGCATGGTACATGGCAAATAGGAGACACTCAATAACTACTTGTTGAAAGGAATTAATGAGTCAGCCTTGAATCCAACTCTTCTCTCACCAGCAAAAACCATTTTACAAAGGCCTGACAATTTTACCTAAGAAATGTCCTTCAAATCTTTCTCCTTTAATCCATTCCCACTGCCATTCTAAACATGCACCTATTGCCTGGATAATTTTACCACCTCCTTAATTGATCTCCTTGACCCATTCTCATCTGTCCAGCCCAACAATAACATTATTATTCAAGTGATCTAGAAAAGAAACAACCTAATACAAACATGATCTTATTTCATTTCTGCTTAAAAAGCTCCCCTGGCTAACCCCCTGCTTACAGAATAAAGGAAACTTTCTTTAGTATAGAAAAGGAGGTTTGGCTCCAAATTACCTTTCCCACCTTATCCCCCAAGACATCCACTACCACACATCCTCTTTTACTCTATATATATGCCAAACTTCCTAAACATACCAAACTTCCTAAACATACCATGTAACCCATTCTGAGCCTTTAATATTCCCTCTGCCTGCTAAAATCCTGGATGTCCTTCAAGGCCCAGCTGAAATATCACTTAGGAAGCTTCCCTATACCTTCAGAGACAGAATTAAGTTTCCACATTCTACAACAACATTCATCACCTTGCCTAGAGAGGCAAAATAAGCAGTGATTAAGGTAATAGGCCACAAGGCTACCGAGGTTTACAAGTTTTGGGTAACTGTTTCTCAAATGAAAATGAAGTTGAAATTATGTTTGGGGGCAAAACTGCCATTAGGTTACAGAACCTTTATGGAACATCAGGAATATTTTATTTTGAGATGAAATCAGACTGTATGTTATCATGTATCTATCAACTCTACCCACTAATAGCCCAAAGGATTATTGTTCTAATACTCTGGCTCATCACGTCAATTTTTATTACAATTTTTACTTGGCTTCTTTCATACTCTGGGTTATTACTTTCCAGGCCCTAGGCTTGTGATAATTTGCATGCGTTGTAAACTAATCATTAGATTTAAAAAGCAATTTTGCAATTTAAATCTATGGCACTTAATTGGCTTCCTACCCCAAGGCACTAAATTACCCTGAAACAGTTCATCAGACCTACCAGTCCATACAAGAGCAGAAAGTGTTAGTTGTTTTAGAACTTATACTGATTCAGAAAATACCACGCTAAAGAGTGGATCTCCTAGCCTTGTAGGTCTTCAAGTGCCCGTAGGGGCTGTGTCTACCTTGTTAAACATCTTCATCACTCTAGTTGAAGTGCCACCCCTCCCGAAAGAAGGATGCATGTATGTGTGTGTATTTCGGTAGCCGCGCGGGCCACGCCTTGGGATCTCTGTACTGGCAGGTGGCCTGTTATGAGTCCTGACATCAAAGGTCACCCCAACATGCAGGACAGTAACAGCCTCCCCGCGCGGCGCAGTGTGCCGCGGACAACAGCAAGCCGTGCGCCCATCACATGGGCTGCAATCTCCACAGTCAGCCCTCAAGGGAGAGCTACACAAGCAAGGCACACAGGACTGTAGGAAGGGGAATGAGCTGGGGCCGAGATGGGTAGGATCCTTCACAGGGCTTGGCACTCCCTGTGTTTGAGGAGCAGGACCTTGCACCAACCTCCACGAAGGCATCAGTCAGGTCACTAGCTCGATCCATCACTGGCAAATGGCGCCCAGCCACGATTTTCACCTTCAGCTTCCCAGGCATCGTCTCGGCTTCGGCCTCTCCTTGGGCTCCTGCAGAAACAAACAAGCGAGTCTGCGCCTAGCGCCAAGGCGGGCGGGGGAGGAGCGGGAGCCGGAGGGGAGCGGCGCGCACCAACGGGAGCGCGCGGGTAACTGACAGCGGAGGGCGCGCGAGGGTTCGCCGCGCTGCGGGGCGCCACGCACTCTTGGAGGAGGAAGGGGGCCGTCCCGTGCGGGAACCGAGGCCTCATTCCGGAGAGACAGCCGGAGTGGCCCTGGTAGATTCCTCTGTCCCGGTCCTACAGTGCTGGCAAGAGACGCAAAAGCGAGTCAACATCGCGCTGAGCTTCTGCCGCCGTTACTAGCATTTCTCCTCCCCCCAAAAATGGCGGCTCTCAGGGCGTGGAGGAAGCATCGATCTTTCGGCGCTCGACCCACTTCACAGGGCCGAAATTAAATTCGCGGAGAAAAGGGGGCGGGACGGGCTGGAAGGTCGAGCCCTGCATCATCCACCGAGTTGGAGCTGTAGGTTGGTGTGGTGATGCTTTCCTGCAGGGAGGCCGGCTTCATCTTCCCAGGGCAAGGGACAAAACGCTGGTGACTTCGCGGGCGATCCTCAAATTTCCGAAGGGCTGTGACAGCAGCGGAGATAGCTGGAGGAGCGATTTTAGTCTGCCTTTAACGACCCTTTAGTAGTTCGTAAAATCATTTTAGCTGGTTTCTACCTAGAAGAGGTGAAGTTTTCGCTTTACATAAAGAAATTTCGGGGGAATCTCAGTCAAATAAAGTATTCTATGCTACATTTTTTTATTCCATCACATACACGTGTACTGTGTGCAGGATTAGACATGTCACTATAGATCTTGGCAAACAAAACTTTGAAATCCAAAGCCACTGCTGGAAGTAGTTTGCCCTGCCCTCATATATCCTCTGTGCTTAGTAAGTGTCTACAAGCTTGAAGACCTACATTGCCGTCAGGAGTTCAGGACCATATATACTATACATATATAAACATTCAACGGATTAAATTTAGTAATCTAGGCAGTGGTGACCCGTAATTATTTTTTCAATGCCAAAATTATTCCTGAAGAGGGAATATAGTTCACATAAGTGAGAAGTTGAATTCTTCCAAAGAAAATAAAGCTTCCTCAAAATAAAAATCTGAAAGATAAATCGCTGACTTGTGGGACTAGAGAAAACTTTATCCAAAATGACGGAAGAATAGAGGCCCCATGCAAATATCCTTAGATCCACCTGCAGTTTTTTGTGGAGCCTAATTCTACCCTAAAATGCCCTTAACCATACTCTTAAGGTCAGCTACACTATCTGGTTAATTTGGGTGCATTTTGGTGGTAGATATGAAATAGCCTTTTTACTAAAAGAATTACCATACTACCAGTTCATTTAAAATAGAAAAATACCAAAATATATTTTTAAAAAATTAGAAACATGAAGTTTATCAACAATGTTAATGGAAAATAATGCACTGTATTATAAGATATTGTAAAAAATAATAATTTACAAATTGAACAATTAGAGGTTAGCAATATCAGCCTCTTAATTAGTAGCCTGTAAGGTACTTGTACATACCTGGTGCCTTAGGCGTCATCAACAGGAGATTATAATTAAGATGCTTCCTGAAGATTTTTTTTAGTAGAATTAAGCCTAACTTCATTCCGTTTACTAATAATTGTACTAGTTTGTTTTAATTAATGCTGGAAACAATGCTGACTTTTGTAATAAATATCTCGTGATATGGTTTCTGATTATCTTCTTTAGCTTCATAACCTTGCTACTCTTTTTGCATTTTAAATCCTACAATAATAACAAGTATTTACATATATTGAGTACCAGCTACTGAATTCAGTGTTTCACAGCTTTTAAGCCTCCCTAAAAATCCTGTGAGATAGGAATTATTGGCCTTCATTGTACAGGTAAGGAATTCGAGGCTTTACACAGCTATGATGATAACCCAAAGTCATGGAGCTGGTAATGCTGGAGGCAAGATTTATATCTAGACATTGTGATTCTAAGAACTCATGCTCTTTAAAGGCTACTGTAGTTTTCCAATAAACTATGCTTTTCTCCATCTGGGATGTCTTTCTCATAGTCATTCTAGTAAACACTTAAGAATTCATAACTCAGTCTACTGCCCTGCCACCCTTAATGTGCCCTATCCCGTCTGATCTCGGAAGCTAAGCAGGGTCGGGCCTGGTTAGTACTTGGAGACCACCTAGGAATACTAGGTGCCGTAGGCATTTTAAAAAAAATTCATAACTCGGTTTAAATATTACTTTAATGTCTTCCCTGATCTCCTGCCTGGTAACATACTTTCTACTCTCACTACTGTGCTACCCCTAAATCTAACACATCTATTGCACTGTCCCTATACATAATTATCTGTCTTCCTCTCCCTTATTAAACTTTGAGCATCTTGAAGAGAGGACTATTTCCTACTTATCTCTTAATTCTCAGTTCCTCCCCTGTGCCCTTCATGTGATCAACAAATGCTTATGGAATTAATATGAGTAACAATTAACACTTACATGTTTACTATTTTGCTTTCTTTCCTGGCTCTCTAAAATATTTCTTTTACTCTCCACCTCTTCAAGGTTAAACTTTTCAAGGTTGTCTATATCTGGTGCCTTCTCCTCACCTCACCAGCACTTCTAAAATTATTTCCATCTGACTTTAGCTACCACCACTCTATCAAATCAACTTTCATTAAGGTCATCAATAACCTTTGATCGCTAAATCCAATGGACAGTTTCCATTTTACATGACTTTCAGTAGCATTTGACACTGTTGATCATGCTCTTCTTGACATACTCTTCCTCCTAATGTTCAGATACCATCCTTCTCTTACCTATTCTGCTGTATACATCTTTCTTCTAAGCTTGCTTACTATTCTTAACAAATATGTGTTTTTCTCATTGTTCAATTCTTGGCCCTCTTCTAACTATACTATTTTCCTAGGTGATCTCATTCATATGCATAAATTCAATTTCTACCTATTTAGCTAAGGATTATGACATTTTTATTTTTAGTTCACAACTTTCTTCTGGGATGTGGACCCATATATGCAACTGCGTAGTTCCTGTTTCCATTTGGAATATGAACATGACCTTGAAATCAACATATCCAAAATCGAACTTATTTTCTTTACCTCTCCTACCACTGCAATAACAGCAGTTACAACAACAACAATAAAATAAAAAGCCTGGTCTTCCTCCACTTGTCCCTCATCTCAAATGGCAGCAGCATCAGCTATGGCCAAGTGCTTAAGCCAGAAACTCACTGGTTTAATTTTGATGGATGCGAACGACAGCTTGAACTCAGTTTGGTTACTTTTGCTTTAATTTACTTCTAAAACAGCCAATCAACTGAGTAAAGGGTAAAAATGAGCTAAATAGTAACCTAGAAAGGCTCATTTTATTGGTTCCCTTGAATCTCATAAAGATCTGTCTAATGTATAATGGGCACAATGGCCACATTGAGTAAAATGCATCAGTCAGCACCTATTAATATACTCAGTGAGCCGTATCACCTAGGTCTAATGGGCATGTTATGGGCCTTGACTTTCTTATTGTGCCAGCACCAGGAAAATCTCCTCTTTTGGTGCCTATAATGCAAAGCCTGGAGGTTTTCCGCTTATGTCTACTTAAGACCTGTGTGGAAAATTCTAACCACATTTAACAATTATCTTTGACTTTTCCTCTTCTTTACCTTTGACACCCAATTAATCACTAAGTCCTATTGTTCATAACTCCTAAAGATCTCTCAAATTCATCTAATTTCCACCATTATTTACCATCTGGAAAACTGGTATCCCTACTTCCACTCTTGCTTCCCTCTGATCCATTCACTATAAAGCAGCCTACGAAATCTTTTTAAATAGCAAATATGTTTGTATCACTCTGTTTTAGGAGAATTTTTTTGCCGAAGATCAGGGGACATTCCCTTATTTTTGTCAGACCCTTTATAAGAAAGTTAAAATGTTCAGAAATTCAATAGATGTCAGTCAGAAGTCGATTTGTACTTTTATTTTAAATTTGCCTTGTTGGGTTTAAAGTCAAACTATGGCTTCTCCACCTTATGTTACCCTATCATCTAATGCTAGATTGTTCCATTTCAACTAAATTGTTGTTCACATGAATTGTTCCATTTCGATATCAACAAACTGAAGTATGTGCCAATTCACCTCAGTTTATGGGATCCAAGTATATGCAGGACTCATAAAAGTTTTAACCCAACACTGTATTTCCTCTTATGCACACCATTTTTCCTTTGCCGATTAGCTGGCAATAACAGAATTTTTATGACCCTGTTATCTTCACAGGGACAGTAATTGTAACATTAATTGAATTAATTACATTGATATATAATTTCCCAGCCCCTTTTTAACTTCCGATCTTTTCCTATTGTTGAAGGAATGGTCCAATAATGTAAATAATGTACCTTGGAAAGCAAAGTTGTATGCATGTATGTATGTATGTATGTATATATGTATGTAAGTATATGTGTGTATATATATTTTTTAAATTTACCAAATTCGTCATGAGCAAGTTTCAGCTCCCAAACTAAACCCACTATGGACATGTGTTATTC
>NW_006436288.1:7404360-7424246 GCF_000325575.1 Pteropus alecto
TGGAAAAGTTTAATTAATGCAATTGATGGGAAGCATGAAAGTGAGCTGAGTCTATGGCTAGCGATATGATACCTATTCATATCAGCTTACTGTGATATGATACCTATTCAGCCTGTTCTAGACAGCTGCATAAGGGATTTCTAAACTTGTTTCAATTGTATTGCCAACCACAGGAGGGAATAGTTTCATACGTTACAGCTATCATACATATAGACAGCTACTGCAATTCAGATGAAGTTGTAGGGGTTCAGAATGAGTTACTCCAAGATGTGCTTATGTGGTATATAGATTCTTTTGAGCTAAAGACAACTGATTTTTTTTTTTTTTTTTTTTAACGCCTACAGTACCTGGTCTTTCCAGGTGGTCTCCCATCCAAGTACTAACCAAGCCCGACCTTGCTTAGCTTCCAAGATCAGACAGAATCGAGCTTGTTCAGGGTGACATGGCCACCCTGTGGGCTTCAAAGAAACTTCTGTGCCCCCTCCCCTTAATTATCTAGAAGAATTTAAATTAGAGATGTTGTCCATAATAAGAGATTATCAGAGATAACCTTTTTAACCTATCTATATGGCAGGACAAGCTACTAATTACTGAATATCTGCCCTTCTTATTGTCCTGCAATGACCTTCCTCCCCTCTTCAGTACCAAGGTGCCTTACCTCATCCTTAGCTTAGCATGCCATATATACATCATTTTAACTTTCTGACCCTCAACCTCTCATGTATGTGGGGGTCCATATGTACGAATGTAATTAAATTTGGTTATTTTCTCTATTAATCTGTCTCCTGTAGAATTAATTATTAGACCACCTGAAAAAAACCTTAAAGGGTAGGGAAAAGTTTTCTTCTTCTGTCCAGTTAGTACAGTGTCCACAAACTGGACACTGATTACACCAAAACCACTGCAGCGGAAAGACCCTGGGACCTCAAGCATGAGCTGGCAAAGTAAGAATTCTTGCCAGACAAGACTCCCAGATCTCTATCTGCAGAGTTTGGTTGAAGCCAAGTGGTGAGAGTTTAGGTTTTTTTTTTCCCCCTTCCTTTTCTAAATTTAGACTAACAGGAGAAAATATTTGTGAATATAGTTTCTTGAGCTTAGTGACTTGGTTATTTGGTATGAGTACTCATGGGTTTTATTTCTGTATTTCTCTATTTGGTTTCTTTCCTTTCATCTTGTCATATGTCCTGAGAGTTTGGCTTTTATGACAAGTGAGAATATTTTCTCTCTGGCCTCCACCATCTAAAGGTACAATTTCCAGGGTGCCTCTTGCTCTCTGTCCAGCCATGCCAAGTTCCCACGGGGGTTTTCTGTGTTTATTCATTTCCTCCCAGAGATAGTAAAAACACAGCCCCTATTCTTGTTTTCCCCCTGTCAGAGGATGCATATGCATCTGTCAGGCAGCCATGTAGGCTGCGAATCCAAGCATAGGGAATCTAAACACCCCATTCAAAATTGGGGGAGGGCACACATGATTCCCTGTGTTTTGGAATGACCGTTTCTAACTCTAGAAGTGAACTCTATCTTGTAAGAGTTTGATCTTTTTTGCACTCTCTTTCAAGGATGTCTTTTGCATCCATAGTTCTTATTGGTTGAGTCACTATTAAGATCCTACTTGTCAAGGCCAGATGACGATCCCTTGAACTGGAAAAACTTCTAAATTGAAAAGAAAGAAAATGTTTTAGAGAGCTCTCATATCATTATAATGACTAGTCATTAAGATTCCTTAATAAGATGGAAGGACAGAAATTAGAAAAAGTCAAAGTCTACTCAGACCACTTTCTATTTGCCTTCAGACATTTGCAGATATTATTTAAAAAAAAAAAAAAAAGACATTGAAAGTACAATTGTCCTGCACTTAAGAAAAAAGAAAGGAAAATAATGGCCAAATCTTGCTAAAAGGCAACAACAAGTTTTATGTCCTAAGAACTCAGCTTGCTAACTGTCAGGTCGGAAGCTCCAAAATAAGGCTAGACAAAAATGTGGGCAAACTCCACTTATAGCTGTGTTCCTACCTAACTGCTGTGTGCCTTCAGGGAAATTATAATCTAAAATTACAATGTCTATTGTGAGGAAAGTTCCAATTAGATTAGATAATTTAAAAGTGTACTTAAAAAACAAGGACTTCCTAATTAAATAATCAGAATGATATACCCTTTTTTTTTTTTTAATGTTGATGGGGGTAAAATAAAGAGAAAACAAAGTCACAGGACTGATCCCAGCAAGGTGGAAATCTTTATATGATTATTTTTAAAAAGTGAGATAAATAAAGTGGACATTAATGAGATTAAAACAATGGTTTAATACAGTACTACCTAAGGTTGAGTGAGCCAAAAAGACCCCTTCCTGGTTCCCCAACATTAAAAAGCCCTGAAGAGTCTGTTCCATTTACTCCAGTTTGGAGAAATTTAAAAACTGGAAGGCAGAGATTAAAATAAGAAAACCTGACCAGCAATCCCTTGAGGGCAGCAGTTAGGCCAGTTAATCAATTTAAAGATTGACAACAGGGCCAAGGTCTCTTACCTTCTTACACAAGAGTGGATAAAATGGTCAGGGGGTAGGAAAGAGAAATTTCCAGGACTCTTTGATATGGGAATTCCATGCACTGTGATACCAAAAACCATTGATGAAAGCTCTGACTCAGGCTGCAATTAATTTAAAAGAATGTAGAAACATAAGGATTGATAAAATTAGGGAAATTGGGATGTTTTAACAACTTTTATGTAAAGAAGTTATGTCAACTTTATCTGAATATTTTATGGGAATGGTTATTCTGTCTGTCTGTAACACATCTGCTATCCAATATTGTAAAATTAAAACCTATTGATAAAGTCCTAATAGAGGATAAAGGTAGGAATGTAAAAGTTGATGAAATTAAGGTAGAAGTTTATAGGCAAATTGGTGAATTTTGAACAGGCTTTATGAAGTGATTGTGTCTCTTTTACCTGATTATGTTGTGGAAAGACATTGTCTCTGGTGAACATTCCCCTACCTAATATAAAACTGAAAGCATGTAAACTCACCCTTCAAGCAATATTAATTAGATATCCTAAACAGAAAAATTATAGCTCCATTGTAAGATGTGTTAAAAAAAAAAATCTAACGAAGTATTAAAGAGATAAAATTTACCTAAAACAAGAATATAAAGCTGATGTTATCCCCTAGAGGTGATTGTCCTCAGATATTCTTCATTCCTTGGTTTAAGGCTAATCTAAGGGCAATAATTTGAGAATTTCTTAAACCCAGGGAGGATCCTTAAAAGTTTTTGTAATGGATTATCTCCTTAGCCCAGTGAGAGAAGGAAATAAAATTTCACATTGTCTCTGCCTTCCCACACCTAGACCAATCAGTTATTGATCCTTTTCCTCCTAGGGCTATTTATTGCCTATGTCTTAAGGGGAGGGTGTGGCTTTCTGCCTGACTGGCACTTGCAGACTGTCAGTTCTTTATCTGGGCTATCAGAGGGGATGACTCTGGAAGGTAATAAATTTTGCAACCTCTTGAGTCTATGGAATCATTTAATACTGCCAGAAATATTTGTATTTATTGTTTGTCTAAGCTGAAACCTGACAAGACACTTGATAGGATTTAATAAACTTTTTATGAGAAATTTGATGAAATTGGAAGCTGAAGATTCAGAGCCTGATAGGAATTTTTTAAAAGCCTCTTCCCCTAAACTAAAACAAACTATGTACCCAGAGAGAAAGAAGCGAATTATTACTTTTGGCGAGTAGATCAACCTATAAAGTCACTCATTACAACCTAATATTTGGGGGAACTGAGAGCAACAGTTCTTATTTATCTTACAAATCTTTGCAAAACGGAAATACAGCTTTAGAAGCAGTTCAAAGCCCACCTAGTTTTACCATGATTCCTAACTCTGAAGGAAAAAAGGGGGGAGGGTTTTTTTTTTTTTTTTTAAGCACTGATGGCTACAGAGGCACCCTTGCCCAAACTCTAGCCATAGCTTTCATAAGATTGTCTTCTCCATAAATAATAAGAAAAAACTTTAGCTATCTAAGCAGGTAAACTTAATGTAGTCCATCTGCCTGAAACAGTTTGAATCCAACTGTTCTTTTATATTATCATAACCATCTCATGGGAATAATTTTAAAACAAAGACAATGAAATCTGTGTTTATCTGTATGGTATTTTTCTATTTTCAGAGAATATTACTAAAAAGTTTTGTTAATTGGCTTAAAGAAATTAGACTTATATAAATTCTTGAGTACATAATAGAAACTAATTGAAATGCATTTCAAGTCCCTGTGATTTAAGATTAATCTTTTATGAATAAAAGCTAGTTTAAGTTTGTTGCTTTAATTAAAACATACACGTCTTTAGAATTAACAACGGTAAATGTAATGCCTTTATTCTACCTAGGTTTACACATTTATCAGCAAAAATAATAATTTAGAATGATGGCTGACTTGGTCTAACATTTCATGGAATTTTCATGAGTGATCTAAACATAATTGTTAAGAACTAATTAATTAAATAGATGTAAGTAAAATTGTTGCAGAAAAATCAGACTGACGAGAAATCAAGCACCACTTGAAGAGTTGGAGAACTCAGGTTTATTACACTGGTGAACCCAGAATGCTAGCGCTCTGAAGATCTGGGCCCCGAGCTCAGGGGTAACCTTACTTTTATAGGGCTTATCCACGCAGTTACAGCTGGCATGGTCCAATTGACTAATTTCTTCTCAGGCAGTTACAGAGTGTGGGAGTTGCTATGGGCTATGGGCAGTTTAGGCAAAGGCAATACATCTGTTATCTAGACAGAACAAGCAAAAGGGATGCATCTGTTATTTAGACAGAACAAGCAAAGGGAAGGGTGAGTCTTCAGTTGATCTCGAGTTCACCTTGCCCTTCAGCCTATGAGGAAAGCATGTCTACAGAAGTGGAACAAAGAGTTGATTACAAGGTTAGCCATTTGAGTGGAAAATTCCTCTTCAATCCTCCTTTTGATGCCCCTTAAATTCTTATGGAACATCAACCTCTTGATTTTCTTGGCCTATGGGCTGATATAAGGGTGGTCCAGATGTCACAACCATTTGTAACTTTATGGATTCTAGGCGTGAGGAGACAAACTTGAGAAGACAGTACAAGATACAGGGACCAAATAAGAGAGCTATGAAGAGCATGAGGAGAGGACCTGCAAGTGGGAGAAGCCAGGATCCCCAACTCCATATTCTGGAGCAGAACCCCCATGACTCGTTCAATTGATGGCAGATTTTTGAGGCTCTATCTGTAAGCCTCCTGACTGCATCTCTAACTATACCAGATTGATTAATGTAAAAATGACATTCTTCTTCTAAAAATAAATATAACCCTCCTTTTTCTGTCATTAGAACATCAAGTTGCCTACGGTTTTGTAAGACTACTCCTGCTAAGGAATCTAATTGGCTTTGTAAAGTGACAATGCTTTTGGATATGTTCTTGTATCTCTCATTTTGTTCTTGTGTATGTTAGAGGAATGGTTATAGACCGGTTGTTGGGAGGAATGTTTATTTCAGGGGCCAAGTAAACCAGAGTATAGGTCCCTGTCCAGTTAGCCGGGAGACAGAGATATGAATTGGCACAAAGAAAGAATATACCTGGAGTTCCAAGGCGAAAACTCATCTCAATAGTATCATTCAGCCTTCTGCCGTTTTCAGATTCCCAGGTTGAAAGTGTCTCTGCTTGAACTGCCCCTGTGAGGGGTTGGAGTGGTTCATAAGAATTATCCTGAGATGTTCCAGAGGTTTTATTTTTTCAACGTAAAAATTTCTCTGAGTATCTATAAAGACCCTTTCAGTGAGGGTTTCATATGCTGGTAAGAACAGATATTCTTCTTGGGAGGGTTCAGAGCAGGATTCCCAAGGAAAGACACTTAAGTAGTCATTTGCCCTCTCCTGACAGTAACCTGAATTTTTGTTTAGTAACCCTGTAGTCTTTATGCTGGGTTTCCATGAGAATTATACAGGTTTCTTAAATGGAGCAGCCTGTGTTACTTGGAACAATTTCTCTCAACAAGGCTCTAGTTACTTCTCATGGCTCATTCAGTGCGTGAAGCTTCAGCCCATCCGGGGTAGGTGCAAACTAACACAAGCAAGTATCGGTGGTCCCGGCAGGGCTTGACCTCAGTAAAGTCCACTTCTACTTCTAGGAAAGGGCATAGTCCCAATCATCTGCACCCCTGGATTGGATTTCGGCCTTTAGCTGGCATTGTTTCATGTGCAATTTACATATCTAGCACTGATCTGGGTGCACAGGGTTGGGAGCTTGGGTATCTGGAAGCTCCCACCAGCCCACCTTTCTCTTGGTTCCCCCTTCACTTAAGACCCATTGTTCTTCTTCCTTGGTGTATTTCGGGAACAGAGGCAATTCTGGTGCTAGGAGAAATTTGGAGACTGGCTCAGGACCCATTATGGAACTTGATTGGTTGGCAGCCTCCTTAGCCGTTTGGTCTGTCAGTCTGTTTCCCCTACTGACAGGGTCGGTTCCTCACTGGTGGCCCTTGCAGTGAATGACTGCCGCCTGAGAAGGCTTCCAGACTGCCTCTAACAGTTGAAGGATTTCTTCTTTGTTCTTGATTTCTTTTCCTCCCGCCATCAATAGTCCCCTCTCTTTATCAACGGCTCCATGTACATGCAAAGTAGCAAAGGTGTACCTTGAGTCAGTATAGATATTGGCCCGTTTCCCTCCAGCCTGCCGCAGCGCCTGGATGAGTGCCCATAGCTCTGCCCTGTGGTAGAGCCTCAGCTCTAATTACCTCATTGCTAGTTGTTATTGTGTAGCTGGCTTTGCGCTGTCCTTCATGGATGAAGCTGCTCCCATCGGTAAACAATACCAGTTCTGGGTTCTGAAGAGGAACATCTGTCAGGTCCAGCCTGCTTGAGTAGACTTCACCTGTGACCTCCTCACAATCGTGGTCAGGAGGCCCCTCCTCAGTGGGCAGAAAAGTAGGGTTCAACATCTGTATAGTCTCAAGGCGGTCACGTGGATTTTCTCAAAGCCGTCCCTGATAATGAGTTATCCTGGTATTGGTCAGCCACTTGTATCACTGATTATTCATTAATATAGAAACAGCATGGGGGACCTTTACATTTATATTCTGTCCCAGCATGAGCTTGTCCGCTTCTCTGACCAGGATTACCATGGCAGCTAAGGCCCAGAGGCATGGCAGCCATCCCGTGGCCACCCGATCTAGCCGTTTGGACAGATATGCTATCGGGTGCTGCTGTGGCCCGACTGTTGTGTGAGGACCCCCAGTGCAGTGTGATTCTTCTCATGCATGAAGAAGTTAAAGTCCCATGTCATGTCCGGTAGTCTTAATGATGGGGAACTGGTCAAAAGTCTCTTTATTTCTCTGACGGCCTTTTCTTGTATTGAACCTCATTCCAGGGGGTCTTTACCAGACCCAGCTGTAGCCTCATACAGTGGCTTGACAACTTCAGAGAAACCTGGTATCCAGATCTGGCAGAATCTAGCAGCCCCTAGGAATTCATGGACCCCTTTCTTGGTGTTTGGCTGAGATATTGAACAGACGGCCAGTTTCCTTTTGTGTCCAAGTGCCTGATGTCTTTTTGAGATGATAAACTCAAGGTTTCTGATTTCCTGTTTGCAGATTTGAGCCTTCCTCCATGTCATCTTGTATCTCATTGGTAGAGAGTAGGGCCAACAAGGCTCTAGCATATTTCCAGCAGCCTTCTTGGGTGGGGCTAGCCAGTAACAGGTCATTTACATACTGGAATAGAGTGCAGTTCAAAGTATCTCTGGGAAAGGCAGCAAGATCTGCAGCCAGCGCTTTGCCAAACAGAGTGGATGAGTTCTGGAAGCCCTGTGGCAATCGAGTCCAAGTCAGTTGTATCTTTCTCCTGGTATGTGGGTCTTCCCACTCAAAGGCAAACAAAGGCTGCCTGGTCGGTGATAACTGGAGGCAGAAGAAGGCGTCTTTGAGATTGAGGCAGGTAAACCAGCTTGCTTGGGCAGGTAAGAGACTCAGGAGGGTGTACGGGTTTGGGACCACCAGATGGATGGTGATGGTGTGGAGGTCCTGAACAGGACGATAGTTATTCTCTCCAGGCTTCTTGACGGGTAAGAGCGGAGTGTTCCAAGGTGACTGACACTCAACTAGAATTCTGGCATCACGCAAACACTGGATATGGTCCCAAATTCCCAAGCACGTTTAGTCATTCTTCGGTGTTGAAGAGAGTTAGGAGGAGTTGATGGCAGTCATCCCAGGTAGGCTGATGAGTTTGGAAGATGGACTCAAGCAGGTCAATCATTGCCTGGGGTTTCTCCAAATAGGACAGGGTGTGGTGCTTCCCATTGAGGAGGTCAGTTGTGCTGAAAGGCTGATAGTAGAGGACAGGGCGGCCCAGCTGGAGTGTGCCATCTTTGCTAATCTCAAAAGAGCCTCATGTCTCTTGGAAGGGCATCTGGAGAGCCGCAGGCTGCTGGGCTGGCTGTGTAGCCAAGCGAAGTCACTGTGAACTCAGGCTTGGCGGCCACGGCACGGATGGCAGAGGGCTGTCCTGTAATTGCGGGTATAGCGGCTGTGCAGGGACTGGCAGAGCTGTTGGGATGTACAGCAGTGGGAAGAGAGGCTCTTCCTCAGGGTACCCTTGGTGGCTCTTCCTTGTCCTTTCCCCAAGTCTTTCAGGCCACAAGTACCTTACTCTGTCTCTGCCTATTTGCACAGAACTGGGCCCAAGGGGCACTACAGTAGCGATTTGCAACCATGAGTCTATGTATGAAAACTGGTCTGGATGTCCAGGGGTCCCTGTCACCAGCCGGTACACAGCTCTAACAGTGGGGAGGGCCAGGGTCCCTTCCAAAGACCATCCTACCCCATAGGCAGGCTACTCAAGCTCACAAAGAGTACGGAGTTTTCCAGGGATCAGCTTGACCCTGTAATCCCCTGGGAAAGCTTTCTTAAAATTGTCAACATACAATTTAAGACAGTTGGCTTAGAGGAATGTCCTCCCATATTGCCTTAGGGAGCTTCTTAATGGAAGGGAAAATAGACCTTAAAATTTCAAGAAAATAATTTGATGGAGGGCCCCTATGTCAAAAGGGCTGTTTGAAGATAGACAATTCTTAAGCCAAATCAATAATCAATTGTCCCCCATCCTTGTGTGTATCCCACACTGTGTTGGTGGCACAAAGACAAAGAGGTTGGTGCCTCCTCCAAAGAGGAGACCACTCAGGTGCTCATCTGGCTGCATCTCGAAGGAGCTTAGGTGACGCTTGGCCATAGTGGACTCAGCTTTGTGACTTACAATCGGACACTAGTCCAATGCCACCCTGGACTGTATGCCGTGCACCACAGAATCACAGATGAGTCCACTCAGACTCCATAACCTTTAGGGGACCTTATGAGTGCCAGCTGTGAAGCTACAAATTCATACCTGACCGAGTCAAACTGGACAGGTTGCTCATTCACTCACACATTCACACACCAGAGGTTAAAAATTGCCTCCCCACTTTTGAAAGGCCCTGACCTTTGTCTTCCCACCCCTTCTCCTAGGAAGACCCTGATGTCTCCCCCGCTGGGAAGACCTTGACTTGTGTCTTCTAACTGAAGACTTTAGGAAGTGATCAAGCTCCTTTTCTGTCTGAAGACGGGACCCAACTGGAGTGCTGAGTTACCTTATCCTGTGGCCATTCCTGGTGAGTTGGTCTGTCCTTTGAGTCCAGTCAGGGCTTGGCCGTCTGGAGAGTCAGAGTGCCAGTCCGAAAGTGAACCTAGAATACTGTCAGGTGTCACACCTCCTCATTCCTCTTGGAGCTCCTCCAGCCTGGCCTGGCCGAGCCACTGGTCTGGCTGCTCAAAGGGCCAGCATGGTTGGAATCTCACTGGGGCCTCAAAAAATGTTGCAGAAAATCAGACCGGCGAGAAACCGAGCACCACTCAAAGAGTTGGAGAACTCAGGTTTATTATGCCATTGGTCCCAGAAGATCTAGCACTCTGAACATCTAGGCCCCGAGCTCAGGTGTAATCTTACTTTTATAGGGCTTATCCACGCAGTTACAGTTGCCATGGGCCGATTGGCTAATTTGTCCTCAGGTGGTTATAGAGTGTGGGAGTTGCAATGGGCTATGGGCAGTTTAGGCAAAGGCAATACATCTGTTATCTAAATAGAACAAGCAAAGGAGATACATCTGTTATCTAGACAGAACAAGCAAAGGCTCACTTTAATGAAAAGACATCAGCAACAAAATCTATAAAGATTGTGTCACATATAGATGAAGTCCATCGCTTCTGCGAAAATGACCTTTTATTGCCAGACTTTTGCCATCCTGAATTCCTTGTGGCATAGCAACAGTCTGCTTCTAAATCAGAGAAACTAAGATGTGTGAACAGTGGCTATAATTACATGAACAGTCGAGGCAAGGGAAACCCAAGATGACCACTTGGTTCTTTAAAACTCCCTGGCAAATCTCATTTTTCGGTTATTGCATTCCTTCATACACCATAGTACATTTATGGTGGACTTCATTCAACTGCCACTTAGTATGGGTTATCAATATGTTCGTATTGTATGTATGTTTTCCAGATGGGTAGAAGCCTTCCTCTGCCACAAGGCTAATACTTTCACAGTGGAAAAAAAAAAAGTGGTTAGAAAATATGTTTTCCACTTAGGGTATGTTTGATATTCTCTAGTGATCAAAGTAACCACTTCACTGAGTAAATCAGGTATAAACAGCTTCTAAAAGTGCTAAAATCTTTTTGGAAAATGGACAAGAAATAAACAGATGGTTCATGGAAAAAGAAAGTCAAATGGCCCTGTATCATATAAAACAATGCTCTTAATAAGAAACATGCAAATTAATACCATAATGAGTTGTCATTTCTTGCATATCAGAAAGGGAAAAATCTCGAAGTTTGGCAACATACTCTGTTGTCAAAGCTATGGGGAAATAGATACTACCATACATTTCTGATTTGAATGCAAAATTATATAACCCACATGGAGGAGAATTTGGGAATATTCATCACAGTTACACATATATTTGTGTTTGAACCAATAATCTCACTCCAGGAACCCATCTCAAAGAACTCAAAAAGTTGAGTGCACAGACTATTATTGGCAGCTTTCATTGTAATACTAAAAGACTAGAAATAACACATATACCCATCATAAAAAGGCTGGTTGAGTAAACTACGTTAGTTTGCATATTTAAATAATATACACCTATAAGATGAATAAAGACAATATCTATATACTACCATATAGTAATTACCAGTATATGCCAGTTAAGCAATTAAAAGAAGAATGTTTAGAAGTAAAAGAATATATTTGGCGGGGGGAAGCAATTATCTTCCATCTAAGAAATGGAAGGAATAATAAAAAGAGAAATGTATTTACATGTATTTTTAAATGAAGGGCTTATCTGTCTCCTGATTTGATTCAATAAGATGAGCACAACACCTGTGAAGTATTCCTGCCCACCACCACCCCAAATCGAACCTGAATCTGACCAAATCTCTATACCTAATTACTGGTTTTACAGAAAGTGTAGGAAACAGAGGAACATGTTAAATATGGGTTGCAATCAGGGAAATAAGGGCAATTCTATAGAACAAATGATGCAGTTTTTTCAAGAAATATATTCAAGGAAAAAACCAAACGAGGTGGTGAAATGTTATATATTTTAAAAGATTTAAGACACAATTCAACCAAATGCAGTATACGAATCCTGAGTAGATACATCTGTTAACAAATCAACTGTGAGATCATTTCTGAAACAATTAGGAAGTTTTTAATTTTGACTGGATTTTGATATTTATTATTCAGTTTCTTAGGCATAATAACAGTACCATACGTATTTTAACTCTATATTTCAGAGATATATACAATAACAAAAGTTTTCTTTTAAAGTTTCTTCTACCATGATGCTTTTTACTCACTCTGTGTCTGGAGTGCTCGTGATATTTGGTTTGAAATCTGAAAAATGATTAGGAATTAATTTCAACGCAAATATCACTTCCTCCAATTAACTATCCCTGAATCCCCAGACTAGGTCAGCTTCTCCTGTTATGTAGTGTCATAAGTACCTTAAGTTCCCCCTTCTGATACTAATATAATTATAACTAAATAATTAGTTATGCAAATATTATTTAATGTCTTCTGCCTTAATAGTATATAAGCCCCCATGAAATCAGGCACTGTCCATTTTGGTGCTGTCCATTTCTGCCTCACCATTGCATTTCTACCACATTATGACCAGTAAGTATTTCAGTACATTTTTATTGAATGAATAAAATGTCATATCTCTGTGAAAGAAAAGCCTATGATGGATTCCCAAGTCCAGTGGAATGCCAAAGACTCCCAGGGAAACAATATCCTTGGATTCTAGTCTTCACTGTCATTTACTAACTGCGAAATTGAGTAAATTACTTAACACTTCCTATAAAATAAAGGATTGTTGGGAGAATTAAGGTAATGCATTTAAAGTTGCTAGTACAGTAGTCCTCTCTTATCCATAGTGTTGCTTTCTGTGATTTTAATTTCCTGCAGTCAATTGTGGTCCAAAAATATTAAATGAACAATTCATAAATTTTATTGCAAGACATTCTGAGAAGTGATGCAATCTCACACTGTCCTACTTTGTCCTGCCAGGAATATGATTCATCCCTTTGTCCAGCATATCCACGTTCTATAGTCTACCTGACTGTTAGTCATTTAGGAGCCAACTTGGTCATCAGAGTGACTGTTACAATATCACAGTCTTGTGTTCAAGTAACCCTTACAGTAACCTAATGCTACGTCACATGCCTACAGCATTTATCTTACTTTATTTCATCGCACGGCATTGTGTCATCTCACATAATCACAAGGAAAAGAAGAGTAAGTACAGTACAAAAAGATATTTTAAGAGAGAGAAGCAGAAACCACATTTGCATAACTTATTACAATATATTGTTATAATCGTTTTATTATTGCCGTTAATCTCTTACTGTGCCTAATTCATAAATTAAACTTTATCATAGGTATGTACATATAGGAAAAACAGTATCTACAGCGTCATTACTATCCGTGGTTTCAGGAATCTACAGGAGGTTCTTGGAACATATCCCCTGTAGATAAGGGGTGACTAGTGTACACAGAAATATACAACAATTGTTAACTATTATTTAGTTATTAACTTATTTAGCAAACATTTTTATGTGACAGAAATGTTCAGGGACCAAAAGATTTTATGATGAGAAAGATGATATTCCTTTCCTCATGGAATTAATAGGGGAGAAATTAATAAACAAGAAAATGAATAATATAACATTGGGCAAATATATATGCTGTAAAGAATGATAAAGACACAGTATTTTAAGTGGAATAACTTAAAAATAACTCTCTGAGGAGATGATATTTGAAAAAAGCAAAGAGAATGAGCAATGCAATGATGAAAAGGAATGGTAAAGAAACTAGCTTTTCTATAATAATCTACTATGATTGGGGATTTATTTATTTTTCATCATAGTTCTGTCAGGTTTTTTGTTTCATTTTGTTTTGGTTTTGCTTTATATGGACGCTCTTATTCAGAGCATCTAGAAATAAAATTGTGATATCTTCCTGTTGAACATTTCGACATTATAAAGTGACCTGCTAAGTAATATTTTTTGCCTGAAAGTACTTTTCATTTCATGTCCAGCCTTCTTTTTGTCAGTATTCTCATGGCATACATTGTTTCCTACTTTTTTTTCAACTTTTGTGTATATTATTTTAATTTATTTAGTTTATGTAAGGCTTGTTTCCCCTATAACAGTGCCCATCTCATAGTAGGAACTCAGAGAATATTTTTTTGACTAGATGAATATGGTGAAAGAAGACAGCATCATGTGTCAGTGGTTGGAGAAAGTAAAGATTTCACTTAAATAATTGTTCAGTGTTTTACATGACCAACTGTGTGACTCTCTCAAACACAGGCAAACAGCACCCCTTTCAAAGAGCTCTTAGGAACTTTTGACTACAGGGCTCTCCCTTCCCCCACCCTGCTGGATGTCATGAGACATTTCCTCCCCTGCTAACCACAAGGCAACTGGTGAGGTGGGGAGACTTAAGCATAAAATAGGTCTTGTAATTTTATATGTTTTGGAACTGGGGTATGGTGGTAATTTGCCTACGGTTAGTGAACACTCCCCCTCTTTCCTTCCTGTAACACAGTTCTTGCAAAGAACAAAGTAATTTTTAAGTTCTATTTTAGTGATCATATTTTCCACAAGTTCGAAAGTCCTGAGGCAAAAATGAGCAGCATTGTGCCTTGGAGAAAAGTAAGCAAGGGAAAGAATGCTAGCTGAGTGCCAATTGCAGCTGCTGTAGCTGCTGCTGCTGCCGCCGCTGCTGCCGCTGCTGCTGTTGTTGTTGCTGTCGTTGTTGTTATTCTGTTGCTGTTGTTGTTGTTGCTGTTGTTGTTGTATAATTAAATTGACCTTTTATTTGATGTTATCTTTCCTATCTCTGAAACCATACATTTTTCACACTTGTTCCTCTTGTTCTTCTAGAATGCCTCTTCTCTGTCCACCTACCCAAATCTTACTGCATCTTTCAACATCTATTAATATCTACTGACAAGGCTTTATGTTTATACAAGGCATAAGATATGGACCTTGATCACCAGAATGTTGCAGTGTAGGTGTGTGGATAAACCATTTATACATGAAAAATGTAACTATGATAAATGACTGACTAGTAGGTATTAACTGAGTAGTTCAGATAATAAAATAATAAAGGAGATTAATCATGAAAGAAGCCTCACATAGAATTTGAATTGGACATTTTTAAATGAGCAAGGTCTAGATAGTGGGAATTCATCTGAGAGAAAAAAAATCAAGAGCTAAAGAAAGAATGTTTATGGCATACTCTAGAAAAAAAGACCTGGCTAATTTGGCTGGAGTTGGGGTTTTTGGAGAAAAGCGATAACTTGAAAGAAAAATAGATTGTGCCTGAAAATATACATGGCAACCAGAATTGGGAAGAAAGTGATTTAATAGATATGGTTATGGTTCAAGAATATTATTATGTAGGCAAAGGAAGCCATCTAAGCATTTTTTTTGGTGGAAAGAAGTATTATTAGAGCAATATTTTACTACAATGACAGTTACATGAAGATTCAAAGACACTGTATATCAGGGAGGGAAATAAAGAAAATGAAAGGGAAAAAATGTTTCTTTCAAATCAGTAAAAGAGAAATGGTGACACTGTCACTACATACAGTGAAGTCAGAAAATCAAGGAAAATGAGTAAAATTTTGGACATGTTGAGTTCATCAAGTCTTCCTCAATTATTTCAATCTGTTTTGACCACCCCAAAACTAGGTGGCTTAACCAGAATTTATGTTCACAGTTCTGTGGGTTGGTTGGATTGTTCCTCTGTTTCTTTTGTTGTACCCCGCTCCCGTAGCTACCTCTAGGTTGACTAGGCTGGAATGTGGCCTTACAAGTCTGGCACTGGCTAGAGGTCAGTTAGAGGTCTCAGGTCTTCTCTGCATGGCCTGCCAGACTGTGATATGATAAATTGACTCTAACATGGTAGTCTCAGGCAGCACTTCAATAGGGCAAAAGTTATCTGCCAGTGAACTTTCTTGCCTTAATTGTTTTCAATGTTTGAAACGTATGTTACTGAACATGCCCAATCCTGTCTGATTTTAGAAGCTAAGCAGGGTCGGGCCTGGCTGTAGGCATTAAAAAAAAAAAAAAAAAGTATGCTACATCTATGGTCAGGACCCATTGTCATAATCACTTCTTTCCTTGCAAAGTGACCTTGAAGTATAAAATGACATTAAATTAAATTGTTTTGTCTTTTTATGTTTAGGACCTTGAAAGGTGGGCTTCCTTTAATCAAAGTGTTACATGCATACAAAAATTTTCATGACACAGAGTAAGATACAAAGACAAAAACATCCTTCATACATTTTCCCCTAGACCTTGTCTTAATTTTTAAAAGTTAGGTATTGAGAATCAAATAATCCTAGCTTTGTTGTATCTTTAACTTCTAATGACAGTGTATCAAGTCCACTTCCTTCCAGATAAAGGAGCGATTGTTACATGGCTCATATTGAAGTCTAATGTTCCAAGAGTCCATGTCATCTGTAACTTCCTCTACTTTTTGTTTTTCTGACTCAGAAATAGAAATGATGGTTTGAGATGTTCCCTAAAGATTAGTTATTTTGTGAAAAATAAGCAGAGATTAGTAAAGTGAGGATACCTTAGTCAATGACCTCAATTATTACATTTTACAGTAACAACACATGAAGATTTAATAACTTGATGTAAATAACTACGATGTAAAAAAAAAAAAGAAAACTACGATAGCATTTGGAACATTCCTGGAAAATTTTGTTTGGGGTCAAATAGAATAAATAAGTTAGAAGTCAGTCATAGAATATAGTACTTTTATTTAGATGTTTTATTATGTGACAAGGTAAGAGTTAATAGTTATTTTTAAATACCCTTTATAGTAGAAATCATAGTTGACTGATTCAAAGGCTTATTTTAGTTCTTATCTTGCCAGAGTGTAACATATCCACAAAAAACACATAGATGGGCCTTCTTTATCCCACAGTGATGGTGGCTGGAATCACAGAAACAGTGTCTAGGAGAAAATAGGTACCTCTCTCTTTGGGGGTTCTAAAAAAATTTTGTCATTCTCTACTAAGTGGTTACGAAGGTCACAATGTTTTTACTTAAAGTATTTGGTCTTCTGCATAATATAATGGAAACTTAGAAAAAGCTTTGTATTCTAATCTTCTAAATAATTCACAAATTCCAAAGCATGAATAGCCAATTTGCCCATTCTGCAAAATCTAGAAACTGCCAAGTCCATTGAGGAAGAGAGTATCTGGAGCTTTTGCTCATCTTTCACTGAACTCATATCAGATACCTCACTTAGGGTATGTCAAACCCCCTTCCCACTGTTCAAACTTCCAATTCTATCCTGCCTCTGTCCATTCTTCTTTTTTTTTTTCCTGGAAAGATCAAAACCAATGCCTATGTTCCAGATATCTAACATGTGGTGCCAGGATCTAACATGCCATCAAAATTTGGATTTTTTTAATTAAAGGAATAGTTCGCTATGGGAATGTGGGGGAAGGTACTGAAAAAAAAAGCCTTAGGTGTTTTTGTTTATTTATTGGGTTGTTTTCAAAATATATTCCTTTTCTTCGTTCTGATAAACTTTCATGAGTAGTGGTGTGGTCGGCAAAATTCTAAAATGGACTTAAAATTTTTCATCCATATTTTGTGTATTCCCTGATAATCTTTGGGACTGAATACAATGAATTTTCCTCCTGTGATTATGTTGTTATATGGCAGAAGTAACCTTAAGATAGGGAAATTATCTGGGTGGGCCTGACTTAATCGACGAGCTCTTTAAATGTAGAGAATTTTCTCTGGCTAGTTGAAGAAGGGGAAGTTTGAGAACTGTGCTCAGACTGGCCTGGAAGAAAGCAAACATCCACATTGTGAAGTGACAGTGGAGGCCATGGAGAAAAAAACCTAAGAGCAGCTTCTAGTTGCTGAGAGCAGCTTCTGGCTGACAGCCAGAAAGTAAATGGGACTTCAGTCCTTCAACTGCAAGCAACTGAATTCTGCCAACCACACCAATAAGCTTGCTTGGAAGTGAAATTTTCCCCAGAGCCTCCAGACAAAAACTTAGTCCCCCTGACACTTTGATTTCAGCTTTGTGGTACCCTAAGCAGAGAACCCAGCTACACCTTGCCAGACTTCTGAACAATTGGGTGACACAGAAGATGAGAGAGAAACTCCGATGACTCAGTAATGACCCCTCACAATTCTGTTGTGAATAAAGACTTGTGGTAACTGGCACATATATCCTAACAAAGTATGTGTCTTGTATGTAAAAACTTAGAAGCCCCTGTTAAATCTCAAATTTTCTTAAGTATTTCATTCTCTCTTGCTTCGTTGCTTCATTTGTTTCTCTGAGGAAAGCAGTTCTCTCACTGTTGTCAAGGTAACCACTCCTGTCTGTGTTCGTGGGGCATTTAGGGAAAAACCAACTCCGCATCTTTTTTTTTTTTTTTTTTTGTATATTTTCTTGCCAGGAAAACGAATTCAGTTACATTTTACACTTAATAGCTATTACATGTGATTTTAGTATAAACACATAACCTCAGCCTCTCTTGAGAAGTCACATTCATTCTTTCACTCCACAAATACCTATTTAGCTGTAGCCGTGCATCTCTTTAAGTTAGGCTCTGATGATACAAAGGATAAACACGATCCCTGTCAGAGGAACTTACAGTCTAGAGTTAGGATTGGGCTCCCAACTGGGAAAAGCAGTGCAGCAAAACCAGTGCTATGGGAGAGGCAACGACAGGAAGTTGGGAGACCATTGGGGAGGAGCATCAAATTCAGTTTGAGGGGACCAAAAAAGGCTTCCCTGAGGAAGCGTTTCCTTGCCGCTGCTGCTGCTGCTGCTACAACAAACTGCCACTAACTTAGAGGCTTAAAGCAACATATTTGTACAACATGGTAACTACAGTTAATAATACTATACTGCATATTTGAAAGTCGTTAAGAGAGTATATCTTAAACAGTCTCATCACAAGAAAAAAAAATGTAACTATGTGTGGAGATGGATGTTAACTAGACATGGTGGTGATCATTTCACAGTATATACAAATATCGAATCATTATGTTGTACACTTGAAACTAATACAATGTTATGTGTTAATGACTTCTCAATTAAATAAACAACAACACAAATTTATTATCTTGAAGCTCTGGGCATTGGAAGTTCAAAATCAAGGTGTCAGCAGGGCTGTATTCCTTCTGGATGCTCTAGAGGAGAATCTGTTCCTTGCCCTTTCCTTTTTCTGTAGACCATCTACGTTCCTTGGCTCTTGGCCTTCTTCCAGCAATGACATTACTTTGACCTCTACTTTTATGTCACATCTTCTCTCTCACTCTGATCTTCCTGCCTCCATCTTGTGATTACATTAGAACCACCCAGAAAATCGAGGGTAAGTTCATCTATTTCATTCATCTGGGATAAGTTCATCCAGGATAATTTACCTCAAAATTCTAAACCTAATCACATCTGCAAAGTCTCTTTGTAAGGTAATAGGTTCTAGGGATTAGGGTGTGGACATCTTTGTGGGAGAGAGGGGCATTATTCAATCTACTACAGAAGAATTTTCCAGGCAGTGGAAACTTGTAGAGAGCCTAAAAGAGACCTAGAGGAGGAGAGTTGTCCTGGCTATAAAATAATATATAAATAAAATAACAATATTGATTTCACCTCATTATATAGGATAAGCTAACACGTATAAAGTGCTAAGAACAAAGTGTTCATCCTGTGTCATAGATAAGTAAAGGTAATGATAAGTAAAGGAGGAGAAGAAAATCTATAAAAGAGGCTAAAACAGTAAGCCAGAACCAGAAAAAGACTGATCTTATTGAGGTCTGGTTGAATTAACCTGTGAGGAATCCATTGAAGAATTTTAAGCAAAAAAAAATGATGGCTTATATATTTTAGTTGACTGTCCTTGCTAATTGGAAACAAATTGCAGGAGCTAAGACTAAAGGTAAGAAGTAGGATTGGAACAAGTGAGTGAAGCATTTGCTTTGAATGCACAATTTAAGGAGACAGCAAAAGACTTAATAAACAAGATAAATGATATTTTAATGCAATATTTAAAAAAATCAAAATGAATGCGAAAAAATCCATGATGAACAACTTATGAAAATTTTAAATAAAGACAGGGTTTTTAGGGAGATCATTGAAAGGATGTTATAATAATCCAGGTGGGAGGCAATGAAAGCCTGAAGCAGGGAAGTATCACTGAATATAAAAAGAGTTGGCTGGATTAAGGAAAACTATGAAAGGAGTTGTGTGGGAGGGTCAGTGATGCCTTTTTCTAAGAAAGAACACTAAAGGG
>NW_006436288.1:7424288-7440667 GCF_000325575.1 Pteropus alecto
GAGAAAGATATGGATGTTTCAAGTTCTGTTTTGGACATATTGTGCTGAAGAAGCCTCTGAGACATTCAGGTGGAAATTCCAGGAAGCGATCAAAATAAATGAATATAATGAAGCAAAAACTGTTACCCCAGTTTTTCTGCTTCCTTACCTGTTAGCTTCTAAGTTTTCTTCACTATCGTTTCCCTGCCAGACCAGTTTTTTAGGAAGAAGGAAAAGGATCTTGAAAGACCTAATTTCTTGGGATATAGAAGTTAAAAGTTGGGAACTAATTTTTGGAAGGAAGATGACCAGGTGGTGGCAGGTATGTGTTAGAGCAACTGGTGGATCTTTTCTTTGTCCCTGAACCATTTTCAGATTACATTTTCATTCTCACTGTTTCTTTACGGTTCATGTCATCAGCTGTATCAACCTCTGACTTTTATTGGTATTGTCATTTATTAACTAGTTGATCATATCCTCTTTCTTATCAGACTTTAACCCCTGGATTAGCTACACACATCCTGTTATTACCTGGAACTCTTTCACTCTGAAATCTTAAATTCAAACTTACCACTCTTGGATTTTGACCTTCGTAGCAACTCTTCCCTCTGTCATTCCCATTATCAATTTCTTGAGCTCGTCAAGACTTAATAGACCTTGATCTCCTAGACTAGGTATTTATCAGCCCCTTTCCACCTTTACTGCCATTCGTATTCAGGTTACACTGCAGTAGTGCATCACTTCAGCTATTTTGCACCAATATCCTAAAGTCCCACACTTTTTCTTATATTATTTGATACATGCTAACTCTTCATGCCTCTCGCCTATTTTATGGCAGTTTGCTGGCAATCTTCAGCATTCCATGGTTTGTAGAAGAATCACTTTGATCTCCACCTTCATCTTCACACAGTGTTCTCCCTATGTGCGTGCCTTTATCCAAACTTACCCTTTTATAAGGACACCAGCCATATTGGATTAGAGGCCCATCCTACTCCAGTCTGACCACATAAATCTTCAATGAACTTGTTTTCAAATAAGGTCATAATCTGAGGGATCAGGGGCCAGGATTTCAACATATGTGAATTTTGAAGGGTAACACAACACAATCCTACCTATAACATATGTGTTTAATGAAAAATTGCTATTTTCATTCCTTAATAACATTTATGATAAAAGCTTAACTTGCATAATGTTTGTCATTATTTATATCCACCATGGAGACCACAGTGATAGCACTGATTACTGAAAACCCAGAAGCAGCAAAGCTATTGAAGAAGCATTGGCGTCAACTTCAAAAGTAAACACTTATTTTAAAAAGACTATGCTCAAAGACAAAAATTTAACACGTACAGGTGAAGAAAACCCTTTTATATATCACTTTTGATTCATTAGATCAAATGACTGTTTCAATTAATTTTGTTCATTTTTTATTGAACTTTTTGGTGCATATATGAAATGTTGACTCTATTAGCAGAACAAGAAGTTTACAGTTAAATGATCAGTTTTATGCTTTAAATAAAAAATCAGTTAACTTCAATAACAATTTTTAAAATCTAAGTCATGGAATCAGAATAAAGTTTTTGGAATGTCATTCTGTCCAAGGCGAAATATCTAAACATCTAACATTATTGTGAAAGGTATTATAAATTCCAATTAAAAATCTCACCATTGAAACCTAATTTTTGCAAAGATTATTCAAATACAAATACTGAGGAATCACAGGGTCATGATAACAAATTAAGAAATCCTTGGAGCAAAAATTGGTTTTGGTGTGTTAATATTCATAATTATGTGCAAACATATACTTCACAAGAAGAGCTAGAGATATCGAATAAGTACATGAAAAGGGATTCAATATCATTAATTATTAAGGAAATGCAAATTAAAACCACAATGAAATACCACTATACACCTGTATTAGTCTGTTCCAGCTGCTACGACAATACCTCAGTGTGTGTTGCTTAAACAACAGAAATTTATTTTCCCACAGTTCCAAATGCTGTCAGGGTTGGTTTCTGATGAGACCTCTCTTCCTGCCTTGCGATGGCTGCATATCAGTGTCACTTGGCTTTTCCTCTGTGCATGTGTACTCTTGACATCTCTTACTCTTATAAGGACAACAGTCCTATTGGATTAGGCCCCCACTCTTATAACTTCATTTAGCCTTAATTACCTCCTTAAAGGCTCTATCTCTAAATACAGTCACATTGGGGATTAGGTCTTCAACGCATATACGTTAGGGGGTGGGGAAACACAATTCGGTTCATAATAATATTTATTAGAAAGGTTAAAAATTATTTTTAAAATGACAATAGCAAGGGCTGGCTAGGATACAGAGCAATTAAGACTCTCATACTTTGCTGGTGAAAATGCAAATTCTACAGCCATTTTAGAAAACAGTTTGGTAGTTTGTTATAAAGTTAAACATACCCTTAACATATAACTGAGCAATCTCACCCATAAATGTTTACCCAAGAGAAATGAAAACTTATGTCCATAGAAAGATTTCTACACAAATATTTATAGGAGCTTTGTTTATAATTGTCCCTCACTGAAAACAACTTGAATGTCTATCAGGTAGTGAAGAGGAAAAAAATTATGGTATATCTATACTAGGAATACTACTTAGCTATAAATAAGAACATATTTGCTTCTTCATTTACCTATTAATCAACATTTGGGTTGGATCCAGTTTTGAGCTATCATAAATAAAGTTACTATAACTATTGAGAATCAAGTCCTCATGTAGACATATGTTTTTCTTTTTTCTTTTTTTTTTTTCATTTACAAAAGTGAAGCTATGTTTATTTAGAGTCACAAGCAGTTGACTGACTCAAATCACAAGAAGCCATTTCTGCTTCACTCCATTTGAGTCTTAAGGTTGAGGCCCAGAATGGCAGGGGTGCTGCTTAGGGCCCATTCACAGGTTTAGAAGTTTCTCATTGAGAGAAATGTGTGACTGTATGAGATTGGCCATCAACAGCAGGTCATCAACAGCAGGTCACTGACGTTGCTGTTGAGCGTGGTCTGTAAGACATCAGGAACCATCTTGGGTACTTGATTAACCAAATTCATCAAGAAGTAGCCCATGGTATTGTCAGCTGACACTTCCAGAAAGTACATCTTCTGCATACTGCAATGCTGTGCTTAGGGCATCCTGGATGCGAGCTGATGACCCTGCCACTTGCTGCAAGTCACTTGAAAGTCCGATCACCTGGTTGGGGCTAAAACTAGTCTTTATGATCAAGTCAACTACAATGTGTTCAATGTCATAATATGCATATTTCACTATCACCCCATGGTTCTCCCAGTGACACCCATTAAAGTGTTGACATAGGCCTTGATGCTCATGCAGCCATTCTGGAGGCTCATGTCCACAGTGAGGTAAATGGGGTTGGAGGCAGTACTCATGAATCATCAGCACAGTGCTCTGTGGTGTCATGGTCTGTAGTGTACCAGGATGAGCTCATTTGGAGAGACTTTCTCATGAAACTCGTACATGTTCTTAGCAAATTCCATGTCAACAACAACCTCATCTTTTAACTCATCATATGGTACTGAAAAGAAATTGTTGTCTTCCACTGAGTGTTTGTCAATAGTTCCCAGTAACTATTTGTCAATAGTTGCCAGGTCCTCATGACTCTGACAGCGCCCTCGTTGCCTTACTCACAGCTGTCCGTGATGGAGGCCAAAATGACCAGTGCAGCCCGACCACATGGCTGCCGGGAAGGGATCTGGTAGAGCAAGACCAGCCAGCAACTGTGTTGGGGTCAGCAATGGGGCTGGTGCTGAGGCCGGGGTCTGGGCTAGAGCCGTGGTGGTAGCTGCTACTGCCACCCAGTCTGGGGATGAGGATGGGGCCTGCAGCTAGGGCTGGGGCTGGAGTGGCAGGGGAGCACTCGCCGGTACTGCCTAGCAAAGGATAGACAGAGGTTTGCTCAGCAGATGAATACTGTATACTTTCTACCTTGAGTACATGACATTGTACTATATTTAAAAATGCAATTAAGCCATTATAAGAAAATGAATAATATACCAGGTAGCAACAAGTAGGAATTAAATAATTCTATGATCAGTAAATACTTTCAGAATAAAGAAGATTTCAGATGGGGTGTTCAATGAAGGCTCTATGTGATAGTACTTTACTATGGACTTAGATAGTAAGTGCAATTTCAACAGGCAAAGAGGAAAGAGCAATATATTCCAGGCACAGGGATGCAATATGTGCGTTCAGTATTATGGAACAGTGATGAAGTGATGAATACAATAGTACCTCTCCTCTGAACTTCAGAGATTCTTTCACATCCACTTGTTCAGCTAAACTACAAAATAACTTTGTCAGGTTGGCTGAGTAAGCTCTGCTATTTTCACTTTACTGATGAGCTAGAGTGAAGTCACATAGCAGGTAAAAGGCAGAGCCAGGACCACAGCCTGCTCTCTTTAGTCTTCTTTCTAAAACTACTTACCACCCTGGGGCATGTAGAAATTGATGTCCATAAACTTAGATGGTTAAATTTTCCGAGCTTGAGATAGGTTTGCTCTTGAAAGTCTTGTATTTAATAATAAAGGCAAGTTAATTGAGTAAATGAAAAAGAATCATATAAGTGCAAAAGCATAATTTGCAGCAATAGCCAATTTTGATTCTAATGATTCAGGATAAAGCAAATTTCCCCGAGTGGGGAAACTCAAGCCCTGTACTGAGAAAGAAAAGGATCCTTGGCTGAGCCCAAGAATGAATTCAAGCACATGTGAAAGTTAGAATCAAAAGAAAAGTTTATCAGAGAAGAGGTAATTCTCTATAGACGGAGAGTGGTCTTTTCTCTCTGTGGCAAAGAGTTAGAGAGCCTAAGAGAGATTCAGAGGGGAAGAGACAATAGGGAGAGACAGGGACGCTTCCAGACAGTACATCTTCTGCATACTGAGTAAAGACACTGAGAAGGACCCTGAATGTTTGGGGAATGTAATTCATATAGCATTCTCTAGTTCCTGTGAATTACAGTTTAAAGACTTTGTTTACTCATTTCCTTTGATATGGGCATACAGTGAGGAAGGATAAGAATGTAGCATGAAAATGTAAGAAATATGTATCATGAAAGGCCTGCTGACAGTTCCCAGACTTTGAT
Source organism: Pteropus alecto (assembly GCF_000325575.1). Lineage (NCBI taxonomy): Eukaryota > Metazoa > Chordata > Mammalia > Chiroptera > Pteropodidae > Pteropus > Pteropus alecto. The sequence continues at coordinate 7,429,391 of NW_006436288.1, forward strand.
CCATAGGTTCCCCATGGTTTTAACCATAGGGGAACTTTTTGTATAGGGCACCACTTAAAGGCTCTGTTTTCCTGTTTTCCCTTTATGGTGTGGGGAAATGGGTTGTTAGCAATCCCAGCAGAAATCTTCCTTTGTTCTGCAGATTTCTTTGTGGTCTGGCTGTAGGGTTGATCAGCATATTGCAGTCTCTGACTATGGCTCAATTTAACATTTTAGTTCTCTTGTCTCTTCTCTACATTACTAACATTTTTCAGACCTGTCATAATTTGCTGATAAGAATTTCTAATTTAATTATTATAATTGTCTTTCTAAGCTTCTTACATTCCATTTACACATAATTGTGACTGCAGGGTTATATCTTATACTTCCATTGTGTTTGACAAGGATAAAATTTCAAATTAATTTCCTCTGTAGCTGCATGTGAAAGAGACATGTAATAGCACTGAAATTCACAAACAATAGAATTTAAAATGAAGTGGAAAAAGGTGCAGTGTCACAAGATATGGTTAAGTAAGATTTATTTGGGAAATAAAAACGAAGTGTTAGCAAAGGAGATTGGTAAATTTCAGGCATAGGAAACCTGGATCCACTCCTTCTTAGAGATCCTAGAACCCATGAGAAATTGTAAGTCTCTGGCTAGAAGAAGCCATAAAGATAGCAGGTAGCTAAGTTCAACTGCAGTCCTATCCACTGGGAGATGGAGCTGCCTATTGTCTGGGAAACCCACAATGAGTTCTCTGGGCCACTTTTGGACAATTCTGCTCTTTACAAAGCAGTACTAAAAAAAAAAAAAAAGAGAGAGAGAGAAAATTCCTCTCTTAGCAGTTTATTAAAATATTTAAACATTCAAACTCAGGTTTAGAAATATAAATTTTAACTATTCAATTAAACAAATAGAAAGGAAAGCAAAAGAACTCACACACACAGGGTAGCATTTTCTTCTTTTTCAACACAATCTATACCTAACATTGATGAACTCTCAATCCACAGTATGTAAATGAGAATATTTTAGTGTCCTTGACAATGACTCAAGAAAAGATTAGTTGATATTAACTTATTAAAGTCATAAAATTTTTAATTTATTTCTTAAGCTTTTAAATTCACTTATACATTAAATTATTAATTTATAAATCTGAAAAATTTTAACAATTACTTTTAAGAGGCCTTTGATTAATATTTGGTCCCATTTACACTTTTAGTTCAATATTTCAGTTGTTTGGCAAAATTTCCCAAGTATTTAAGTAACTCATAAATCTAGAAAATTTAATATGTACATATATTTATATTGAATCTCAAGTTATTTTAAAACTTATAATACTCTTTATAAACCTAATAACATTATTTTATGCCTTTCAACATGTCTTATGCCTTAAAATTGCTAATCTAAATCAATGAAACTTTTTATATTGGAATCATAAGGATAATCTATAAAATATTTAATATGCCAAACTCCTTAAAGCATTAAAACATAAAACATTAAAATACATCAATGATAAACAGATTATTCCCAAACTTGCCATAAAAATATTAATACTAGAATTTTGGTTTGCTTCATCATCATGTCAGTGCCCAGATGGCACATTGATTATTTTGAACTAAAATCACCTCAGAAGCAACAAGAGCAGGAAGAACTCTCTGACTTTCCTCTGTCTCCCTAAAAACAGGAAATAAACCTCCACGATAGGTGTCTTACCTGATCCTGAAAAACCGAGAGACGACCTTATCACAAGTTACAAAATCCAGAGTCGAAAACGTGTGTAAACAAATCTTGCAATGCCTTTATGAATTTACTACTCAAGCTTACACTTTGTTAAGATTTCTCACTAACAAATGCCCAAACTTGTTTAGATTCTCTTCTAATGAGCACCAACTTCCTTTGTCCTGTCAATTTCTCACAAATGTATTCTTTGTCTAAGAAAGTATAAAAAGGGGCCAGTTTCAATCATTTCTTTGAGCCTCACTTTTTTGTGTTCTGAGCCACACATTGTGAATCTCCGGTATGCACGTATTAAATTGTTTTTTTCTCCTGTCAATTTAGTCTCGTGCCAATTTTTTAACTAGTACAGCCATAAGGACTAAAGAAGAATAGAGTAGAGGAATTCTTTCTTGCTCCCCAACAATCTTAATGTGTATTTCTTAGTGGAATTTCGTGTTCTCATCATGGAAGGACCATAATTTCTGTATATATTAAAATCACATCTAACAAATGTTAGTACATTTGTCAGAATTTTTGTTGTAAGATACCTCTGACATTAAGGCTACTGGGAATTGGGGTGGAGGAGTGGAGAAATAGACCCGCCTACCTTTAACTCCTAGAAGCTACCCATATTTACAGAATATTCTGAAAATTGCTAACTGGCTAAATTAAAGTCATCTTGAAACACATTGTCTTTGAACCCTTAGCGCAGTGCCTGGCAAATAAGAGATTATCAGTGAATAGTTCTTGGGTAAATCAGTGCTTAAAGTATTATATAAACATACAATCCTGTTTTACTCCTTAAATGTGTTATAAATTTGACAGTGTAACATTTCTGTTTATAGATCCCACTCTGATAACAAACTCAATGTATTTGAATCCCTAATTATTAAAACAATGTCTGTGTCTCCAAATGTGTTCCACCATCCCAAAAATGTTCTTAAGTACTCTGTTTTAGCTTTTTATTGTTGCATAATAAACCACCCCAATAATTTAGTGGCTTTTAAAAACAATCATTTATTTGTTCATGATTATGTGGTTTTTTTTGTTTTTTGTTTTTTGCAAGGCTTAGTGACAATGGCTTATTGTTTTTCATATAGTGTCAGCTGAAGTCATTTTTGAATCTGGGAGCTAAGCTGGGCTGAAATATCCAGGATAGCTTCCCTCATGCCTGGAACCTTAGCAGGCAGCACAGGAAGCCAAGACTTCTCTCTTGAAGTCCCTACTCTTTCACTATTTGGTACTCTAGTCCATGCTTATTTATAAGGCAGCTGGATCCCCTAAAAAGCAGGAGCTTCTTAAGGCCTGTGCTTGGATGTTCTAGAATGTCACTTCTGATACATTCTATGGGACAAGGCAAGTCACGTCCCGCTCAAATTCTCAGGAGTGGGGAAATAGATTCTATCTTTTGATCAGCGGAGCAACATGCACGGGCAGAGATGGAAGGAATTGTTGGCAGCTATCTTTAGAAACAATCTACCACAGTCTATCTCTTAGAATTTATCTTCTTCCTACATGCAAAATGCATTCATCTTCCCTATTGCCCCCAAATCTCATCCCATTACTCTGCTAGCTCTAAGTTTAAGATCTTGTCATCTGTATTGGGTCCAGATGTGGATGAGATTCCTCAGGTTCAGTTCATCTTGATCTGCAGATGTGTGAGTTAAAAACACCTGTCTCTTCACCTCCCACCCCCCAACCACACCCAGTACACATTGGTGAGAAAGGGATAGGACAATGGCAAGAAAAACTCCTATTCTAAAAGTGGAAAATGAAAGACACATAGTAGTTATGATTCATAGCAACTTGACATCTGGCCAGTGTGTGTGGCACATTCCCCAAACTCCTGAGACCAGTCCCAGTTCTGTTCTATGGGCGTTTTCCGAATTCATTGTTGTACTGATTCTTGTTTTTGGCCTCTGAGGTATCTTACGGAGGCTTCCTCATGTAAGCATGATGAGTTATTAACTCCCTTTCCAGCCCCTTTCCCCTGGAATGTGGGGTGTGGGGCTAAAAATTCCCAAACTTCTCATCTTGGCTTGGGCTTTCTGGTGACCAACCACCATCCAGGAACATCCAGGAGCCTACCCAGAGTCACCTCATTAGAGTAAAAGGTGCTCCTAGTGCTCTTATCACTTATGAATTTACAGGAATTTTGGGAACTCTGTGCCAGGAATGGGACAAAAATCAAATATATATTTCTTATTATAAATCACAGTATCACAGACATTATTTCTCAGACCCCTCACAACTTACTTGCTTTTGTCGATTATACTATTCAAGAAGTCACATAGCCTTGTGTACTGAATTTCTTAGATTTATCTATCTCCTTTAAACTTAATCCATTTATTTATTGTCTTCTCTTCATAATTTCTATAAAATTACTTTTAAATATGTTCTTTTATTTCTATTCTCTTAGCTTCCACCCTATAAGGGTTCATTTCTTAAGGAAAATGTCCGAATGATGTTGTTAAATCTGCTTTATCTGTACATGTTTGGTTGTTAGGGCTTATGGAAGTTCTCCTACTCTATGTAATGGTGAGAACCCTACACGTGAAAACCCAACAGGAAGAACTGTGCTTATAATAAAGCTCTATGGTCCTAACTTTTCTTTCCCTTAACTTCTTTTACCCTTCTATAAATACCCCTCCATCTTGACATGCAGGCTAGAGTGTGCACATGGCTTACCATGTCTGCATGCACTGGATTACAACTCTTTCTTTTTCACGAATAAATCCTTTTGGGTGATGGAACACCTAGTAGATATTATTTTTTAGTCAACAATGTCCTCATTTTTTTCATTTTTTAAAAGTTAGAGATGTTTGTTTGATGTGACTAAAATAAAACGTTTGATTATAGGGAGGGCAATAATAGCTCCTTTTGAGACCATAAAGCCATAGTTGATTATATGGTAGTTTCAATATTGACATATGATTTCAGTTTATATGGAAATGTACTGTTTTAGGACTAGCTCCTTAGTTTCATTCATTACCATATCAAAAGTGTATGTCTTCAGAGTGTGTATCCTTGGGAACCCTTCTGGTTGCTAGGTAGACCAGTAATAGCCCTAACATTCACTTTCAGTTGTCCCTGATAAGCTAAGAAGAACCAAAGAGCAGTAGGGGAAGAACTCATGTGTTCTGACTAAATTAGAGTTTTAGTCTAATGTTCACTGACATATAAAGCACCAGAGTAAAGCCCTGAAGAGTCCAGAGAGATCTAGAATGCAGTCACTGTTCTCAAATAAGTTCCTTTTTAGTTTGTATACTTAAAACGTAACAAGAATATGAAAATGAAATCTGGTAGGAATTTAAAAGCAGAAAAACATCTCTGTGAAGTAAGATGCTTGGTGAGATTTCAAGGGGAAAATGGGACCTGAGGTAGGAAATCAAGGGTGAGAACTATTCAGATAAGGAAGGAAGGTGGAAAGTAAATCAGGGTTAGGATGAGGAAGTCTGAAATCATCGAGAAGATTACGTGGATTTGAACACCTCTTGCTTTGTCCATTACAACTGACTCTAAATTATTTTCCTTTCATTTCAAAATACAAGCAACAGTATTTTATACATAGGTAATTTTCTTAACAAAGTAGTGGTATGGTATAAAACATTTAATTAAGAGCTGAATTTCCAGATAATTTCAAAGCAGTGAAAGGTAAAGGAGGGGAAATCCAACATGAGGTAAGAGTTTGTCTTGTTCAGGGGAAGGGTGTAAGTACCAGTTAATGCTTTATGCTGAAAAAGCATACATATATTTATTACTCTACCTACTCTTGTTAGAGTTAGAGCTACCAGTCCAAATAACCCCTTTCTCTATGTTAATTTTATTTTAGGAGACATGCTACCTATCCCTACCACTAGCCCTTGGGTGGATGAAGTCTGCCTTATTTATCTCAACAGCACTCTCTAATTTTATATCTCAGAGAGGAAGGAGAGGTTATCTCCAGAGAGGCTTTTTAGTATTTATTCTCTCCCAGAAGGCCCTGAGCTCCTTAGGCAAATTGATCTACCTCTGCCCTAGTAATCAGATTTACTTTCCAGGAAATCACAGTGACTGACAGATTTGATGGAGTGATAGAAGATATTTGCTATGTTCTCACCGTTGAACATTATAACTTTATTAAAAACCTCTGCCTACCTGAAATTTGCATAAAGAGTCACTAGATAAAAAAATATCTCCTTAGGAAATAAATAATAAGCTTCTTGCAAGCAACATCAAAAACTGTCTTACTCTGCTACATGTAAAATTCTGCCATCATACTACGGCCTTTGCCATAGTAGAGGTCTCAAAACATGTTAATTTCTTTATCTTCTCCCTTTAGTTAACACCACTCCTGCTATTTGCCTCAATTTTCGATCCAAGCATCTTTCTCTTGAATCTTACATAGCTTATTTTCCATTCATGAAAATCAATAGTGAGTAATAGAATTAAGGAAAAGGATGTTTGAGGCTAAATCCAAGAGTGAGGTACAAGAGCACAAAGAGGAGTGAAATGGTGTAATTGAATAAAATAATCAGTCTTTCTGATTCCATCTTGCTCAAGCCTGACATGTCAATTAGCAACTTCTGCCATGTCCTTCACGTAGACATGTTAATCATTAAAGAAATCTAACCAATAGCCTAGAAATTACTGAAACAACCTCCTAGCTTGAAACTACGTCCTCAAGGAGATAAGGAAGGTATGTACAAAATTAATGATTGTTTATCAAAAGATTTATAGGAATCTCTTGACTGAGATCATGGGAACCAGAGTCTGAAGTTTTACCTTCCCCCTTGAACCCTTGCTGACATCCAGATGTCTGCAATCATCAATCATTTCCTAACGTCAAACTCCTTTCATTCTCTTCTCCTGTCATAAAAGAGGCCTGAATTCTGTACTTTCTCAAGTTGGACTTTAGGATAGCTGTCTGCCATCTTCTTGGCTTGCTGGCTTTCCGATTAAAGTTGCTTTTCTTTCCCCAAGTCCTTGTTACTTGACTTATTGGCTGTCATGTGGTGAACAGAACAAGCTTTCACAAGTTTCACAGTGGGGGGTGGGAAAGAGCTAGTGAAGAATCTTGGAATCAAAAATCTTGGATTTTTCACTTGTGACAAGAAGTGCAAGTTGGTGTTACTTGTAAGTATGCCGAATACCAAAATGTCTTGAATCTGATATTTATCATATGCATATGTTTTTTATCTTTGAATTTGTTAAAAAACAAAATTCAACTGAGTAAATTTAAAGATCAAATTGGCTTTATTGAACAGTTCACAACTAGGGCAACATCTCATCTAGCAAATAGGAGCTCTGAGATGATGTATAGACTGGAAGGCTTTATAGGCAGAAGGAAACAGGGATAAGGAAAAGGACAGATTACTTCATCTTTCCATCTATCAGGTGGATAACCTCACTACTGCTGACCAGGAAATTACAGATCTATTGGTTTAAGATTACATTCCTGGGAGAGACTAAAACTGCAATTAAGTCTTGGTTTGCTGACATGGGACCTAGCACAAGTGACTCTGTTTTAGGCCTGCTTTTTTTTTTTTTAACAGAACATTTTCAAATATCTGAAATTTAAATACTGTTTTGGATAAATCAAGATGTACAATAAAAAAAAAAAATCTTCATCGGTAGAATATGAAACCAAAAGGAGAAAATTCTGAGATATCCTAAATTAAATTACAGCAGGCCAGAGGATGAAAGACACAAGAAGGGGTTAATAAGTTAACAACTGCAGGGGCCAGCTAACAAGGCTGCTCACATTCCTGAATGTCCTATGGAATTTCGGATTAATTTCCAAGTGGCTATTTCCAAGATTATCTAAAGGAAAGAATAGCCAGGCACCATGGAACCCCACTGAGCCTGCACTTCCTATTTACATATGAATTTTCCAACCTCTTGCCCCTAGCCAGTCCAGGACAACAAAAACTTCTTCCTCGAGGACTCTGCATCTATCCCAGAGCTGGCCTTGCTTTACTTTCTCCTACCTCTTTTATCTATAGACAATGTAAATTCTTTCGAAACAGCTTGGATCTTTCTACCTCGCTACTTGATTTATAGAAACAGCCCTTAACTCCAGGTCGGTGGATGTGTTGCCTTTCCCACCTGGCACTTGCTAACAATGGCTTATAATAAACCCTTTCTTTTAAAAAAGACTTTCGGCCTTAGAAGTTAAATTTTTGTTTAGCAAAACTTTATTCTTTAAAGCTAAGAGCTTGAAATTGCCTTCAATGTAACTACTGATTTTAATCTTATTACGAAAACTTTCAAACATTCGTAAAGTGGAGAGACTAGTATAATGACCCTACTATATGCGACAGGCAGATTAAATAATTATCCGTATTTCGTCAAGCTGGCTTTATCTACCTTCATTTTCTTCTTTTTGTTGCTAAAGTATTTTAAAGTAAATCCAAGACCTCATGAGACTTCATCCACCTGACTTTTAATTGAATTATCGATTAAGTAGTTAACAGAAAACAGGATATTACAGGAAGTATCTAGTGAGGTGCAAAGAGTAGCAATTAAGCTTTTCTTATTTAATCAAAGAGAGCAGCAGGGCTCTAGTCATATCAATTATGTTTAGAAATGGAAACTTAAAAAAAATCAAAAACAAGGAAGCAATTTAAGTATTTTTAAGCCCTTACTTCTGTTTTCCTTCCTCTTGACATATTCCCTATTAAAAACTGGCTACTTCAGCACTCTGTGTAACTAGGCCCCTGTATAACTAGGGTATATGTAAGTTATACTTATGTAACTCAGCAAGGGATTGGCAGGATCCTGGGATATAGTTCTATGGAGGAGGAAAAATAATTTTCCTTCTATCTTAAGTTCTTTTGGCTAGCCTAATAGTCAAATTGACATGAGACAGATTAACAGGAGAAAATGGCCAAACTTATTACATATATATGGGAGTTTCATAAGAATATGAGACCCGAGGATAAACTGGGTGGTTGAGGTTTCTATGTCACTTTGAGTTAAGGAGAAAGGGGGTTTGTGATTGGGACTTCAAAGGGCAGTAAGACAATTTACATGGTTACGGCAAAGCAAATGTTTGGTAAACAAATGTTTACTGGGCCATCTTTAACAATGGGACAGAGAGGACTTTGATTAGACTGGCCTTGCTAGGTTCCTCCCTGTCCATCACACACTAGTTCATATTAAACTATAGTTACCTATAATGATAGCACCCTTCTTGGAGCAGGTCCTCTATCTAAATTCTTTTGGGCAATTAGAGAGAAAGTCAAAGTTTCTTCCTGAGTCTTTCCTTTCTTGAAAACAACCAGCTTAAAAGAATCTTGAAAGACATGTTTTGGGGTGGCAAACTCTACTCCCTGCTCAGTTCCAATCGAAGTTTTCATTTTTATAGTGTGGAGGCAGAAAAAGATAAATTTTCTCCCACCTTTTTAATTTCTCTCTGGAGTAATAATCAAGTTAACATGAGAGAGATTAGCAGGAGAAAATGACCAAATTTATTACATATGTACATGTGGGAGTTTATAAGAATGTGAGCCCTGAGGATGCAGTGGACTAAGGAGCGGAGGAAGAGGTTTTGGATTTCAAAGAGAAAATAGAGAAATCACAGGTAGATGAGAAAGAGCAAACGTGGTAAACAAATTCTTGCTGGGCCACCCAATAACAATAGGGCACAGAGGGGAGTCCGATAAACAGGTTTGCATGGATCCTCCCTGTCTGCCACTTAACTCACATATGCTAAGGTAAATATCTAAAGTGAATAGCTTTCTTCCTTTAGGCAGGTTTTTCTATTCTTTTAAGCAGGGAAAGGGGGATGATCAAAGGTTCTTTCCAAGTCTTTTGTTTCTAAAAAATAACCAACTTAAACTGATCAAAATCCTATATAGTATATTTTGAGGTAGCAAACCCTGGTTCTCCTCCATAGCAATATCCTAGCTCTCCATCTGGAAGACCTTTCTAGTTCTTTATACTATAACATTTTCATTTCTGTTACAATTATCATAACTGTGTATTTATCAGTATTTTAAAATAATTTTTCTTAGTTTCACATTAAAAAAGAGACAAATAAAATACCCAATGTTGATGAAAGTATACGTGATGGATTTCTGGTGGGAATATGTTTAAGTTTATGCATTTAAACAAACAAACAAAAAAACTAGTTTGATAATAATACCTGAATATCAAGTTTCAATACTTGGAACTTGATGCTAAGTTTCAATATTTGGTATCTTAAATTCTGTTAACCTATTCAAAATTGAACAGGATAAAAAAAATCTTAATTTGAAATAAATAACCTCCCTCTGCCAAAAGAGAGAATGTTGACCTTGTTTTTTCTATTCCAGTTTGCCTTTTCAGAGAAAAAGGCATTCCACCAGACTGGATTGATGGACTTTTGAGATGCAAAATTCAAGACTGGGTGGGAAGAAGAGAAAAGCTAGTTGATCTAGATTTATTTAAAAAATAACTGACAAAGAGGGAATGGAGAGAAAGGGAAAGCAGTTGAGAAAAGGGAATGAGAACATCAAAGTGTGTGTGTAAATAAGAGACTCCCAAGTGATGTGGGCTTATAGAAAATTGAAAAGGAGAGAAAAAAGAGATATGGGAAGTATTACTGGGGTGTATGAATAGAAATTTATTAACAATTTTAGAAGAGCCAAGTAAATTATTAGAATTAAAAAAATATTTTGGCTATTAGAACTGTACTTCTTTGAGTTTTCATATATCAATAAATATTTTTCTATACTGGTACACATTATTTGAAAACACCTTTTGATGACACATAAGGTTCTATCAAGTGAAGATATTGTAGCTAATGTATCATTCTTCTATAACTGGATTTATATAGTTTCCATTTTTTTCTACTATTTAAAAATCACTGTGATTAATATATTTGTACTCACGGCTTCTATTTAAGACTATCTCATTAGGATAAATGCACAGAAATAGAACTATAGGATAAAAGTTATAAGTGTTTTATATTGTCAAAATGGTTATTTTGTTTGAATGTATCATCTTATACATACTCTTACCAGAAATATATGAGAATACCCATCATATATACTTTCATCAACACTGGGTATTTTATATCTTGTGTCTTTTTTTATGTGATTGTATTTCTGATTTTTTATATCTTTCCAAGTCATAGATGGGACAAAACTTTCCTATTCTCATAAGAAAATAGTGACTATTAACTTAAATTACTAAGCATTTACCTCTTAAAGTAATCAAAGAAATTGCAAAAATGCGATTTTTCCATTCTCTTCTTCTTCCTGCCATTTTCCTTCCTTGCTTGCTTTCCTCCCTCTCATTTTTTTTGGTAAAACTGTTTTATACTTATTTTTGAATATATTTAAAAAGAACAAAAGCAAACTCGCTCCCCTGGTAATGTTAATTTTGAGTGCTTATAGCAATGAGAATGGAACTCATTCACTCATAAAGTTTCCCTGTGCTATTTCACTTATTTGTGCCTCGATGCAATACAAAAAAAAAAAAGTTAATCTGTTCTATGCAAAATTCCTTTCAAATATCTGAAGACAGTTAAATATTCTTCTCCTTTACTAAAGAGCCACAAGGACTTTAAACTTTACATAAGCAATAGCATTTGGAAATGCTTCACTAACCTGCTC
>NW_006436288.1:7440738-7465882 GCF_000325575.1 Pteropus alecto
TATATATTATTTGTAAAACTACAACTGAAAATAATTGTTACATTGGAAATATCCTTTAGAAATAGACTCAGTTGTCTAATATCACTAAGTTTTAGTAAAAAAATTTTTCTTTCTTTGAAGAGAGTTATGTACAAATACTCTTTCATAAGAATATTTGTAAAAATTATTGATATTCATAAAATGTATAGGACACTGGCTGGCATAGAGTAATGTTCAATAATTGTTATCTGTATATTAATAACTAACATATTACTTTAGCTCCCAGGAGGCACAGATATATTCAGCCTAGATTTTGGGGTATATTTATCTATAATTCATTAAAAGAGTATTATTCTTTGGTTTTTATTTTAATGTTATTATAAATTAATAGCAATCCTGTGAAGATTTGATTTAAACTCAGTTCAATGTAACTTACTACTTTCATTGATTAAGGTACGACTCATCTATGTGTGGAAAACATAGTTATGTATCAAAAAGAAAGAAATTTCTTTAATTGCGGTTCAGTTTAAATACACTTAAATTATAAAATTAGTTTGGGTTTGGCATTTTATTTGTGGCCAGGAAACAAAAAATGAATAAGACAGACATAAGTGTCTAGATTGTTACTAAGCTGGGTTTTCACTTAATACCACTTCTGAAAGTATTTCATCTTTATTTGAGGAAATTTTATGTTTACATTAGATACTTTATCCAAGCCAACAGACCAGAAGATACCTGTAGTCAAACTTGTAAACCTAAGAAATAACCATATAATACCAATATTACTTTAGTTAAATTCTTATATGTATACCATCACATATAAGAATCTGAACAAATTTGCTTTTTAATAGAATGGGTTTTTTTTTAAATTAAAAGCATGTGATACATTTTATTACAACAATAATATATAGGTTGCAACTTTGAGTTTTAGTCAATCACTAAGATCAGAAAGAGATTCTCAGAATGACTCATCCTAGACACTGATAAAAATTTATAATCTGCTCAATTATATCTTGACTATCACATATGTAATAAACAATATTACAAATAACACATTATAAAATAACTCTCTCCTTCTTGGCTTTCATGTTAACACACTCTCCTGATATTCCTCTTTTTATTTATTTACGGTCATTCCTTTAAATTTCATTGTAGGCTCAAGCATTGCTATTTAGTCACTAAAGATCGGCATTAAGTAAATTTACATGTATTTCTTCTCACTCTATACTTTGTCCCAAGGAAATCTCATCCATGCTATTGGCATCAAAGACAATTTATGACTCCCATTATCATATCTCTAGCCCAGACCTCTCTTCTGAACTTGGAACCTTAGGAAAAGTACTTGAATGTACCTAAATATACTGCTTCTAGTTAAAATACCATTTTTAATATTTATCCTTAAAATGTTTAATCGTTCAACTCATCTAGATGAACGTATTAAAATAGCCCAAAATGAAGCTGATAAAGGATATACTAGACCAGGATCAATCATCTCTTAGAAAATATGATGAGGCAAGTCATACTATGTGAATTTTAAAATGTCCCAACATAATGATGGAATGGAATATTTCTTCTTGTGGTTATATCATTTTTTGCATCATATATTTTAGTCTACACAAATAAATAAATGCAGGTTTAATTTTGGTGTATGTTTGTTTGTGAATTATATCTTTTATGTAGTATATCTAACAAATAATTTTGGCCCAAAAGTCTGCATTATCTGATGTTAAAATAACTGCTTGCACTTCCATTTTGTTCATATTTGCCTGAGATAGATGATAGATGATGATAGATGATAGATGATGATGATAGATAGATGATAGATAGGTAGATAGATAGATAGATAGATAGATAGATAGATAGATAGATAGATAGATGATAAATAGATCCCTTTTAATTTTAACATGTGTTACTTGGAAACATAATACAGTTAGATTTTTTTCTATTTTGTTTTTTAGCCAGACTAACAAAATTGTCTTTTAATTAGAATATTTAGTTTATTTACACTTAATTAAATTACTGATATATATTTTTAATTTTCATCATCTAATTTTATGTTTTCTAATAGAATGTTTTTTAATTCATCACTATATCACTATGTTTATTTCTTTGAAGAATATTTTTACACACGTATTTGAATGTATATGAAGTTGAAAGTTCCATAGTTATGGGGAATGAATTCCAACACGAAGTTCGAATGAAGATTTTATAAACCTAACTGCACCACATTTGGAGTTGGAATTGTTACACAAAGGAAAAACTTGAGAGAATATCACAATGAATAAAGACAACTCACAAATAGTAGAGTACTCTAACAGCATAAAAGTGTGAAGGATTTCCCGCTTCCAAAAAACTTTTATTAGTCTATTTGGTCATTCCAGAATCATTATGTACTTTATATTTATAATACAGGTAGTTAATGAGTTACTTGAGGAAATTAAACACTCGTGTAGAATTGCAAGCCTTAGCTCATATTCCACCATGTAGTTCACTATCACGTTATTGGGAAATTAAGAAGTCTTAAAAATGTTCATTGACTTCACAGTAATATATTTGTCACAGCCTGAAGTAAACAGAGTGATCTTTAAAAAGCCAACACAATTTAGTTGCTTTTCATAAGTTTAACAGCTATGTTAGCATCAGCAATTTTGTGAGCAATAGAGTCAATTATCAGCTCTGTTAGGTAAAGCTCTGTAAACTGATGAAAAAAGGTCTCAATAACCTAGCACATTCAGTTAGTACTTCATGCTCAGGAACATCAGTGATTTTTTCAAAATGTGCTAGTTATCCAAAACTTAAGTTTAATTTTCCAATGATGAGAAATATATGTGACTTATTTAATTCAGTAATTAACTTGAACATTTCTTCTTAAATGACTACTATGTGTCGGGTACTGTGCTAGGTAGGGGATACAAAATAAATAAATAAATAAAATGTAGTTCTTATCCTTAAAGAACATACATCCAGTTAGAGAAAAAGAAGCATAAACAGATAATTGTAACAAAATTATATGGAGGTATATTATTTATAACTTTACTAATGGTGACATTTGTTCTGGTCTCTTTCTTTTTTTTTTAATTGACATAAAATTGACATAACATAAAAGCAACCATTGAAAACTGAACTATTCAGTGGCATTTAATATATTTACAATGTTATGCAACCACCACCTCTATCTAGTTCCAAAACTTTTTCTTTTCTTTTTTTCCAGCTTTATTGAGATACGACTGACATATAACATTATATAAGTTTAAGGTGCACAAAATGATATACATATATATTGTAAAATGAGGTTAGTTAACATATGCAAGGTTGGTTAACACATCTATCAACCTAACAAGTTACCTTTTTTGGTGGGGGGGGCGGTTATAAGAACTTTCAAGATTTACTCTCAGAAACTTTCAAATATAGAATACAGTATTGCTAACTGTAATCACCATGCTGTACATTAGATTCTCAGAATTTATTCATCTTATAACTGGAAATTTGTACACCCTTTGACTACCTTCAGTCATTCCTTACCCCTACAAGGACCAATTTGCTCTCTGTTTCTACAAGTATGAGTTTTGTTTAGTTTTTTTTAGATTCCATTTGTAAGTAAGATCATACAATATTTGTCTTTCTCTGTCTGGCTTATTTCATTTAGCATAATGCCCTCCAGGTTCATCCATGTTGTCACAAATGGTAGGATTTCCTTCTTTGTTATGGTGGGATAATATTCTATATATTTTATATTCTATATAACATATTTTCTTTACCCATGCATCCTTCAGTGGATATTTAGGTTGTTTCTATGTCTTATAAATAAGGCTACAGTGAACGGGGAGGGGTAAGGGTGGGGGACTTATCTCTACCTCTTCAAGATGACGATTTGATTTTCTTTTCTTTTCTTTTTTTTTACACATATACCCAGAAGTGAGATTACTGGATCACATGGCTATTTTATTTTTAAAATTTGAAGAACCTCCATACTGGTTTCCATGTGGTTGTATTAATTTATATTCCCACCAACAGTGTACAATGTTCCATTTTCTCCATATCCTCACTAGCACTTGTCTTTTTGATGACATCCATATCCTCACTAGCATCTTGTCTTTTTGATGACACCATTCTAACAGATGAGAGGTGATATCTTATTGTGGTTTTGCTTTGCATTTCCCTGATTAATGATGTTGAATATCATTTCTTATACGTGTTGGCCCTTTATCTTCTTTGGGAAAGTGTCTATTCAGGTCCTTTGCCATTTTTTCGCCAGATTATTTGGCTTGTTTGTTTGCTATTGAGTTGTATGAATTTCTTACATATATTGGTTATTAATTTCTTATCAGATATATAGTTTGCAAATACTTTCTTCTATTCTGTAAGTTGTCTTTCATTTTGTTGATCTGCACTGCTCTTGAGATATGAGTAGGAGTTTTTCTTTCCAAGCACAAATTGAAGGAGGGACATACTTCAGGTGTTCTATTGTTTTGATTATAAATCATTAATCACAATTCACAAGTGATATTTTTAGCATGATAAAATTAAGTGAAACAAATAATGTGTCAGTTTTGGCACATTATTTGTTACTAATGTTAACATCAGGTGATTCACATGTGCCATAAATTATTTTCTTCTAAAGTATCTTATGAGTTCTTAAAATCTTTAAGGTCTCTCAAAGTTTTTCAGAGCTCAGAAAAATATACATGAGTAGTTTAATAAACAGGCTCTCTTCAAAATAGTATAAACATAAAGCTTATATTTTTCTAAATGATTTCAACTCTTCTATAAAATCCCCCTGACTCATCTCAATGATATCCCAGTCAAATCCTAGAACTTTCCAATCATATTCAGTTATTTAAAATTCAGCCTAGTTTGACTCACTTCTGTTCATTCAACTGCACCCCTTCTCCTTGTTATCCAGAGACTAGACATGAGAAGGGAAGTTCTAATTTTTTACTCTTCGTCAGACATATTGCCAGATAAAGTGATATAGAGTGATATCTTTTTCAGTATAACTCTAATGAAATATGGACTGTGGACTCTACTGTTTGTTTACAGGAAGTCAATGAACCCATTAACATTTTTATTATCTGCCATTATCAACTAAGACTTTCAGTGATATATATTTCACATGGATGCAAAAACAAGATTTCACAATTTGAGACATGTGGCTGACTCTTTATAAATTTACAACATCGTTTATTCAAGAAATATCTATTGATTACCTATTGTCAGACACTGTTATATAGATCAAACCATAGCAAAAGAAAAAAATGGATTTCGTTTGGATATATTTTTTAAAAGGTATAAATATGGTCCTAGGTAATCCAAACAGATATTTTATTTTTATTGATGTAACATCTAAATTGCTTCTAAGTTAGTAACATTATTTTCATTTTACAATGAGAAAACCGAATAGTCATTAAACTAGCCTGATTTTACCTACCTGCTAAGAAAGTAAGTCATGAGATCTCATTCAAAATCCTGCTAAGCTTGTCCAGCTGTCTGATTGAAGCCATGATATGAATCTAGGTGCTATCCCTTATTAGCTTTGCAAGTTATTTCATTTTTCTGTGTGTCACTGTCCTCATCAGTAAAATGGAAATAACCTCTGTACTGTTCTCATAAGTTTTGTGAGATGAGTTAAGTTAAAATAAATAAAGCACTTAGACTAGTCTGGCATAAAAATCTTAACAATTACAAATCTGAACCCCTTATCAGAAACCCAAGAATTTTCATATATTTTAGAACTCAAAATTTTTCAGACTTCAGGAAGGTAAATGAGAGCATATGGCAAATTTTATATAACATTTTCATCAGAGTCTGGGAACCTCCTTATAAACAAAGAAGTGAATATATCTGATTTAAATATAAGTTCACACAAAGCGCGATAAATAAGGACTATAAGTTCAGATCTGAATTTGTTACCCATTTAGTCTGTGGCAAATGTCAAAAAGAACTTTTGTTTTTTGAAGACTTTGAGACTTAAGAATTTTGGTATAGGGCCTATAATTAACAATTAAGTTACGTTATCTATCCCATAATGATCAGAATCATCCTTACTTAGGCTCTAGAATTTCAAGTGGGATTCAAAGGAACATTTCCCATGTAAATTATCACTACCAGTTACATAGCAGAATTTAACACTTGGTGATATTTGACATAGCTAATTTCATTTTATCTGCTTCACAAAAATTCTCTTAATTGGGGTTCTATTTCAAAGATCCAAAAGGCATTTTAAATCATTATAAAATTTCTGTTGCCTCTCCATACAAAGCTTTTGACTCACATTTAAGTTTTATCTTATGCCATGAAGTTTCAAAAGCCATATAAAAGCCTCCTAAACCTTAATCACTTTGGTGTTACAATCTGAAACGATTTAAATCACAACTAGCATTCAGGATAGACTTGATTTTACTGAAGCTAACATACAGTCCTCCAAATCTCCATGGGTTAAACATTAAAGGTTTCTTCTTACTCATTATAGTCAAAGTTCAGTGCAAATGGGCACACACATTAGCTTACAGAAATGTAGTTTGAAATAGACTTTTGGGAAAGCATTATGTTATCATTAATCAAATCTTATATACAGTTATATATATAATTATAGCCTTTGACACAGTAATTCTATTTTTGGACTCTACCATAGGAAGTAATCAGAAATGAAAGTAAAGACTCATGCACAAAGATAATAGAGAAAAATAGGGACAAACTAAAAACCTACTTAAAATAGAATGATTCAATAAATTATGGCAATTGCTGAAAGAAATTAGATATGAATAAACCAAAGGATGTCTGTATTCATGAATTGGAAGAATGAATATTGTTAAAATATTCATACTACACAAAACAAACTACAGATTTGGTTCAATCCCTATCAAGATATCAATGGCTATATTGAGTCATCATGTTTTATACTTTAATTATCTTATAATTTCATTTTTTAACTATACTTCAATAAAAAATAATTTAAAAATCTTTTGACACAGGTTTACTGAAGTGAGAAAATGTTACGCAAAACAGCATAGACTTTAACCACATTTCATTTGTGTCATTTAGGAAGATATAGTCATTCCTCTTAGACTTGAGAAATTCAAGTTATTTGCAAAAAAAAAAGAGACTGACATTTTTGCGAAAATAGAAAAAATCATCTGAAAATTCATATGGAACCATAAATGACCCTGGACAGTGAAAACAATCTTGAGAAAGAAGAATAAAGCTAGAGGCCTCACACTTCCTGACTTTAAAGATGTTACAAAGCTGCAGTAATCAAAAGAGTATAGTGCTGGCATAAAGACAGACATATATATCAGTAGGACAGAATAGAAAACCCAGAAGTAAACCCACACATATATACTGGAAATGATATTAGACAGGGATGCCAAGACTGTATACAATGAGGAAGGATAGTCTCTTCAATGAACAGTGATGAGATAACTGGACCATACATATGCAAAAGAATGAAATTGGATCCTTATCTTATACCAACACAAAAATCAACTCAAAATGCATTAAAGACTTAAGCATAAGACCTGAAACTATAAAATTCCTGGAAGAAAACTTAAGGGGAAACCTTCAAAGCATTCTACTTGGCATTAAATTTTTGGGCAGGGCACCAAAGGCATAGACAACAAAGCAAAAATAGACAAGTGGGACTATATCAGACTAAGAGGCATCTGTTCAGCTCTTTCAATCAACAAAGTGAAAAGGCAACCTATGGAATGAGAGAAAATATTTGCAAATTTGAAAAACAGTTAATATCCAAAATATGTAAGGAACTCCTACAACTCAACAGAAAAACTCCCAAATAATCCAATTTTAAAATGAGCTAAGGACTTAAATAGACATTTCTCCAAAGAAGTCATACAAATGACCAATAGGTGTTTAAATGATGCTCATCATCACTAAGCATCAAGAAAATGTAATCAAAACTACAGTGAGATATTACTTCACACTTAAGATGGTCATTATCAAAAAAATAACAAAATAACATGTTGCCGAGGATGTGGAGAAGTTGTAACCCTTGTGCACCATTGGAAAATGGTATGCAGGTTCCTTAAAAAATTAAAAGTAGAACTACCATGTTATCCAGCAATTCCACTTCTAGGTATTTATTCAAAACAGGATTTCATACAGGTATTTGCACCCCAATGTTCATTGCAGCATTAATCACTATAGCCAAGAAATGGAAACAACCTAAATGGATGAATGGACAAAGAAAATGTAGTATATATGAACAATGGAATATTAGTCAAACTTAAAAAGAGGAAATTCTGTCATATGCTACAACACAGATAAAACTTGAAGACATGCTAAGTGAAACAATTCAGTCATAGAAAGACAAATACTGAATGATTCCACTTATGAGGTATCTAAAGTAGTGAAGCTCACAGAAACAGCAAGTAGAATGGTGGTTGACAGGTGCTGGTGGAGGATCGGGGGAAATAAGTATAGAGTTTAGTTTAGGTCATGCAAAATGTAAAACTTGTAGAGATCTGCTGTACAGAGATTTATCAAGAAGCTAGATTTCATATTATGCATTTTTTTATCACAATAAAAAAGTAAACAAATAATATAAATTATGGCACATTTTATGGTGGAATAGTATGCAGCCATGAAAATTATGCTTACCAGGAATTTTAACGACATGAGGAAATGCATATGACATAATATTAATGGAAAAATCATTATATAAACCTGATATACAATATGATATAAGCTATGTAAAACACGTATATATGTACAAAATTATAATTATAAGTTCAGATTTAGCAGCAGCCCATCTTCATATATTGTTTTCACATCAGTTATTTCCCAAATATTGTTCACATAATTTTAATTTCCTTTTTGACTCAGTTTTATTAGAAGAATGTCTGTTTTCTTCTTAATGTTGGGCCCCTATTTCAACCTTGGGTTAATAATTTTTATTTTTTATGATTTAATATGTGTCCTGTTTGAACATTTATCATTTTATGATCAACTCAAAATATAATTTACATTAAAAGAATCAATTTGTGTCTATAAATACATAAAATTTACATTTCTTTTATGACTATTTAGAATAGTTTATATTATTTGGATTTTTTTTTTTTTTTTACCACTCTGCCTCTCTCCCTTTTCTTTCCCACCCAACTTTTGTTTTTTTCCCATCTGAAGGTCTGTGTATTGGCCATCTCTTATGTGTTTGTTTCTGACATATGATTTTGGGTTAAGAAGGTGTACCTTGGTTTGGTTATTACCATTTCTAAGCAATAATTCAAGAGCTGTAAGAATGAGTAAAACTCCTGCTGGTTTTTGTTAAATGTCTCATCTTTGTCACATGTAAGTATGATAAAAATTCCTTAGAATGATCCTTAAGTAATTCTATTTGGCACATTTTGGTAGCCATGGTACTTTTAACGATTTGGATAAGATATCCTGTCAATTTTCTCTCTGTAATACTGGATTCTAGACCATATGGTCCTATTGTGTTTACAAGAAGAAAGAATCACATCTTACCAAAGTCCAAATACATGAAATTCAATGTTTCCTCATTATCACTAATGGACTGACACTGTCATAAATGTTAATTAATTAGTACAGTAGGCTTTGTCCTTTTCAAGCCTTCAGGATTTCTCCTTGCTGTACTTTAAGCTCTTCTGGATGGTTATCACTAGATTGCTTGATAATCTGTTATCTCGTGGTTACCTACACATGCTGGTTTATCTCATCAGTTCACAATTAATAAGGCTACATTCTGCCCATCTTCATTTAAAACAAACAAACAAACAAACAAACAAACAAACAGTATTTCACTGAACTCTTTAGCAGTCTTCAGAGTTTTCATATCCATAAATCCTCCAAAATAAAGGTCGATCTCCTCAAATTTGCTCTGCAGGTGATTTGCAGACAGTGTCACCGAGCCGCCAGTCGCTATATCACTCTTCGTTCCTTGCTGTTGTGCTGTCTTTCGGGTCATGTTACTCAGGGCAGCTTTAGAATATACAACGAGAAGAAAAGGAGAGTAACATGAGCAGACCTAGTGGAGTACAAAGGACCAGAGAAAATAGGTCCTTGGTATTCTCCTTATTGTCCCCCTAGAATATTCTCCTTTAGCCTCTGATAAACCTATCCAGAGGAAAGAAGAGAGAAGCATCCTTAGGTTAGGCGTCTAGAACCCCAAGCCATAATTCAGTTCTGGATTTTGAAATCCCTTTAATGCACTCAAGTTTAAATTGGAACAATTTCCCAAGGTTAAGTTAAGCAAGTCTTTTAGCTTCTATCTTAAAATAATGGCACCATCTCATTTAATAATAGCTAATTGTAATGTATCATTTCATTTAAGTCATAAAAATTTAATAATAAGGCTTCAAAAGATATTATGCCTGGACCAGGCATTATTCTGAAGACTTGATAACCATCTTCTTACATCTTGGCATTTCTGTTATTATCACTGTTTTACAAATGAGGAAACGAGATTAAAAGAGATTAAATTGCTCAAATTCTACAGCAGGATTGTCTAACTAAAAAGCTCAAATCCTTTTAATCCCCTTCATTACCTCTCCAGCCTCTGTATAATATGCTTTAAAGAGCTAGAAAGCAAAATTGCATCCGTTGGAGCAAGATAAAGTAGAATCTGAACCTGGAGAAAGTGGCCCTTACTTGATGTGTGTTTTTCCTATGTTAGGTACACAGGTAGTAGGCATTAGCTCTTTGTAGTTTGTGTGCAAACACAATTGCTCTGAAATCCTTACTTCCAAATATCAAAATATTATTTCAAATGTTAATTATGAAGGACCAAATACATATAAGAATAGAGATATTAAACATTTAACTTAGAAATTATTGTTAAAGTAATTAGGTGCATTTGGGTAAAAGTTGGAATGGTAGTAAAACAATATAGAGTAGTTATTTAGTATACTTTACGAGTCTGAAAAAATTATTTTAAACTATACCGTAAAACATATTTTACTTGTCATCCATTTTATCGTATAATAAATAATTATTAAGTGCCTATTAAATGTCAGTTACCAGCTAAGTCCTAGAAAAACAGATTTTTTTTAAAAAACACAGGATTTAAGTAAGCTAAATATTAGTTTTTTCACCTTAGTGAATTTTTTTGGCACTGCTTTATATAAAACTTAGATGAAATATTGATCGGCACTTGTAAACTTTTAATTAATACCACTTATATAACAATAATGAGGACTGTTAAATCAGCTTTATCAAATTGTATGAAAATAGGATCTCAGTATTATTTTTAAAATTAATCTGCTTTTCCTCACTGATTTAAAATATTACCTTTACTACATACTAAATACCTATACAAACTTGGATTTTTCTCTTTAATTTGTTCTGTTTAATTCCTGTGCCAGCCTCATAGTTTATGGTTTTTGATATGATTCAACATTTGGTAAGGTGCATCCCTTTCATTATTCATATAAGGATCTTTAAAAAGTTTTTTACCTTACATATTTTAGATAGTTAAAATTAAAGGTTGTTTGACGTAGTTTTCTGTTCAATTAAATCCATAATTATAATTTACAAATTCTTTCTTGAGACCATGGAGGATACAGAGAGGAAAGTGATAGAATCCTTACTCTTGAGTAGTTAATCTATTATGTGAAAAGAGTTATAATTTGATTCTAGGATTATGAAAAAGAGGCAAGCTAGAACAAGCACCAATAGACCTGTTTTACAGACTTAAATATTTATTAAACCTTATAACTAAGCACACTTATAAATAGCACAGCCTTTCCTAGATGTTTAATGTAGTCATGGCAGTAGTTTTATAGATGGCCAGCTCCCTTAGGCTATCTTAAAGTTAGCCTAAGTGCAGAACAGATGCAGCCCCATTTTTATGTAGCATCTCTGAGAATCTAAGCACTTAGAGGCTCTTCTTTTTTCTTTTTCTGGGGAGGAGTATAATTCAATTATAATGGAGTTAGCTTTGGTTACCAGAACATGACTGAACTTGAATGTCAGGTATCACAGATGTTTGGATTTCTGAATTTTCAGTTTACAATGACATTAACTAACACTGATTCTGTTGGGCGTAGGAGAGTGATTTCATTTTAAATATGTTTTCAGCATGGTGGATTATCTAGCTATTAGACATGCCCACATAATCTCATCTCATAGAATAGTTTTTCCTGTAATTTTTTTTATATTATTACTCTAGTATCTAATGTTAACTCCACTGTAATTAAATATTTATGACCTCTGGATTTATATTCAGTGAGCCTTTCATTCTCTCATACAAAATATTCATTACATAACAAGTTATAAACATTTTACTAGTCTTTTATGTGTGACACAATCTTTATGACCTATATCCACAATGAAGTTAGCACAAGGCAGAATTTGTTAGGTGTTCTACCAGATGTATAAAAGGGGGAAGTAAATTTGGACTAGGAAAATCCAGATAAGCTCAATGAAGACAATTGCTAGAGAGTTAAGCTCTGAAGAATGTGTGGGATTTCAAGACGCAGAGATAGGAGACAGGTCATTTCAGATATTGAAGGGCCTCGATGTCATGCTAAATACAGGAAGGGTACTAAAATGTATTGAACACTTTATATTGATGTTATATCTTCATAACCATCTTATATCTTCTAGAGATGATGCAAGATGCTGGCCAGTTTTAATGATGTCCTGTAGCTAAGGATTTGTTCTGAAGCCAAAGATAATTAATGTGCTGGCTTGTGGTTTAGGAAGTGGTCAGGTAGAACAGTTTAGCATAATCAGACTACAGTAGGTTCTCAAATAACATCATTTCATTCAACATTGTTTTGTATAATGTTGATGAGAAAAAAATAGATTTCCTGCTGGGGCCACTCTCTGTGTGGAGTTTGCACTTTCTCCCCATGTCTGCATGGGTTTTCTCTGGGTACTCTGGTTTCCTCCCATGTCCCAAAGATGTGCACATGAGGTGAACTGGAGTGTCTGAATTGTCTCAATGTGAGTGAGTATGAGTGTGTATGTGAGTGCACCCTGTGATGGGAGTGTGTCCTGTCCAGAGTTAGCTCCTGTTTTGTACCCCAAGCTGCTGGGGATTGGCTCCAGCCACCTGTGACTCTGAACTGGAATGAGGAAGTTGGAAAAGAATTATCCTGTTTTTATTAATCTTTTCCTAAATGTGTGTATAGCTCATATGTATTTTGGTGCTTAAGAGTACAAGTGTTTTTGGTCTTTATTTAGAAGTTTGGTGATGTTTTTGTGATTGGAAATACGCTGTAGGAACTTAACTCTTGTTTAAATGGGAAAATTGGTTTCCTTATACTTTGCTTACAGTCATAGTTTCCAAGAAACTGTAGATGTTGAGTGAGGACTTATTGTACTCCACGGTGATCAGTACATGCAAACCCTGACTGAGAGCTATTCCTATATGAGACTGGCAGTGTTTCAGGAGCTAGGTGGGCTTAAGCATTTATTTATTGAACACTTTTTATGTTCTAGCACTATTCTAGGCAGTGGACATGTGACAATAGACAAGATAGACTGTGGCTTTTCTCCCCTGGGGCTAACACTGTAGTACAAAAGATAGACACTAAGAAAGTAAATACAGTGATTTTGAGATAACTTACATATGCGCTGGCTGGAAAATTACTGCTGGAAAATTATGCTCATGAGAACATAGGCTATCGCCCATAGGAACATAGGCTATCACCCATGGGAACATAACATTCTAACAATAAGCTTTCTGCTTCTGTACCCCTGCTTGCACAACCGACCTGTGGGTTGACAGGTAGTGAATAAGAGAAAAATAGACCTTTGTGTTTAAGACAGAATGAGGAATGGGATTTAAGGCTTAAAAACCTTGTACCTCTACATTTCGGGGCTGCTTAATTTGGGGTCTGCGTACCCCTGGCAGACCCAGCTGGCTGAATAAAGAGCATGTTTTCTATAACTCACTGATTTCTGGTGGTCCATGTGTCTTTCAGGGGCTGGCAGCTACAACACATAGTGGTAAGTGATATATATAAAATAAAACTGGTTGTTGTGATAAAGGAGCACTAAAAAGGACTCTGTGGGAACAACTTTTGGGTAAGATCTGAATGATAAAGAGACACACAGAGATAAACTAGTAAGAAGAAATCACAAGGAAATTAGAAGCAGAATATAGATAAAAACATGTGGAGACAGAAGAGACAGAAGTTAACTGTTTGCAAACTAACCAGAGAATCTGTTGGTCCCCAGATTTCTGACTTTTAGGGCCATTGTTGTCTCCTGAATATATGCATAAGTAGGTGCATATATTCCATCTGCCATTTTTATTCTGTTGTAGGCTATTCCTATCTACCTATTTAATCATTACCCTATTGAAAAACAACTGGATTATTGCCAGTTTTTAGCTATTATGAACAATATTGCAATGTACATTCTTATACACATTTTCTTGTGTACATGTGTGGCATTTTTGTATATATTTGGAATTGAAATTGGTGGGTAGTAAAGAATGCCTATCTTCGGCTTTATTAAATATTGCAATAATGTTCTCCAAAGGTTTTTTTTTTTTAAATAAATATACTTTCCTTCTAGTAATGTACACTTGGCATTATCGGAATTCAAACTTTTTTCCAAACTAGTGGATATGAAATGGTATCTCATTGTTGTAATTTGCATTGCCTTATTTTCATAAGCTTATTAGCTGTTTGGAATGCCTTTTCTGAAAATTGATATTCTATGCCCATTTTTCTGTTGGGTGGTTTGGCTTTCTTACTGATTAGTGATATTCTGAATATTAATCCTTTTTTGATAATATACATTGCAATTATGTTTTCTCTCTTTATGTCTTGTCATTTAACATCATGAGTTTTACATTTTAACGTTTTCAAGTTTATCAGTCCTTTTCCTTCATGGTGTGTGCTTTATGAATCTTATTTAAGAACTACTTCCTTAACTTGCAATCACAGAGCTCTGATCCTATATTTTCCTATATATATATATTTTTTCCATTCATTCATTTATATTTATTGAGTAACTACTACAGTAAGGCAGTATGCTGACTGTCAAAAATATAAATATGAACTAAATCAAAAATATAAATATGAACTAAATCCCAGTTTACATTAGAGTTCACTCTTTGTGTTGTACAGCTCTGCAGGTTTTGACAAATCCATAATGTCAAGTATCCATTATAGTATCATACAAAATAGTTTCACTACTCTAAAAATCCTCTGTGGCCTATCTATTCTTTCCTCCTTCCCTCTGCTTGAAGCCCTGATCTTTCTCTATTGTTTGCCTTTTCCAGAATGTCATATGTTTGGAATCATACAGTATGTCTGCTGTAGCCTTTTCAGATTGACTGCCTTCACTTTACAATACGTATTTAAGTTTCCTCCATTTTTTTTCATAGATTGATCCTTCATTTCTTTTTGTTGCTGAATAATAGTCCATGATACCAATGTACCAGTTTTTAAAAATCTACTCAACTACTGAAGGATATCTTGGTTGCTTCTGAGTTTTAGCAATTATGAATAAATTATTTTACACATTCATGTACAGGTTTTTGTACGGATGTGTTTTCAATTTATTTGCATAATCGAGGAGCATGATTACTGGATTGTACAGTAAGACTACATTTAGCTTTACAAGATTTACAGACTGACTCTTAAAGTGGTTGTACCATTTTGCATCCTATCAGTGATGAATGAGAGTTCCTGTTTTTCTACAACTTTGCCAGTGTTTGGTATTGCCAGTATTTTGGATTTTAGCCCTTCTAAAGGTGTGTGGTGGTATCTCATTGTTGTTTTAAGTAGCAATTCTCTAATGATATATAACGTTGAAAATGTTTTCATATGCTTGTTTGTGAAGTGTATAGCTTCTTAGTGAGGTGTCTGTTCTGATTCTTTGCCCATTTTTAAACTGAGTTGTTTTCCCATTGTTAAGTTTTAAGAAGAGTTCTTTGTATGTTTTGGATACAAGTTATGTTTTAAAATCAGATATGTGTTTTGCAAATATTTTCTCCCAGTCTGTGGCTTGGCTTTTCATTCTCTTAACAGCGCTTTTCACGGAGCAGTTTTTTCATTTTAATGAGATCTGACTCATCAATTTTTCTTTTATGAATTGTGCTTTTGGAGTTGTATCTAAGTCATTGCCAAACCCAAACCCATTTAATTTTGTAAAATTAACTTTATAAAATTAACTTGTAAGTTAAAGTGTCTAGATTCATTTTTTTTCTTTTGTATGTGGATATCCAGTTGTTCCAGCACCATTTATTGGAAAGATTACCTTTTCTCTATTGAATTGTCTTTGTTCCTTTTTCAAAGATCAGTTAACTATATTTGTGTGAATCTATATCTGGGCTCTATCCTGTTTCATTAATTTATTTGTCTATTCTTTGCCAAAATTACACTATCTCAATTACTATAGCTTTATAGGAAGTCTTCAAGTTGGGTAATGTCTCTCTCTTCTGACTTTATTCTTCTTAAGTAGCACGTCTGTTATTCTGGGTCTTTTGCCTTTCTATATAAACTTTAGAATAAGTTTGTTGATATCCATAAAATAACTTGCTGGAATTTGGATTGGAATTACATTGAAGCTATAGATCAAGTTGATAAAAACTGAAATTTCTTATATATTTTTGAAGTTTTGCATGTAACATTTAGATTTTTTAATCTTCTAGAATTTTTATAATGAGGTGGGATAGAAAAAAATCCCCATATGAATAGCAATTGATCCAGTACCATTTATTGACTAGCGTGTGCTTTTCTAATTTTTGTCAATATAAGAAATGTCCAAACTTGAAGAGAATTTTTATGAGTTTCTTTGAGCCAAAACTGATGACAGCTACTAGGAAGCAAGAGCTCAAATGCTCCAAATAATGATAGTTTTGCATTTTCTTTTATGCATTTGAAATTAAGAGGAGAATGTAAAGATAATAGGAAAGTGGGAAAAAAGCAAGGCAGGGAATGGATTATAGGATACAAGATTATAGTTAACAAGATTATGTGCTCTCTTGAGGGTGGTTACACCTTTGAATGGTTATTACTTCTGGTATATGAGCTTAGATGCACAATATACAGGATTTGTTAAAAACCTTACACTGAAGAAGTTATAGGCCTGAGGAGTGACTACCCACCATGACCTGCCCAGTTAGGAATTTATGATTTATTACAGCACCCCTTTTTCATCCACGTTTTTAATGCCGCCTTTGTAATATTCAAAGTTTCTGAAGTCTTTGTTATGTCTACTGGTCTATTTGCCCATTCGTAAACTGTTACTATCATAAATCTTGGTAGGATAAGTTCTCTCAATTTATGCTCCAATGCTCCCTCATCTACAAAAATTTATAGCAGCTTTTCTTGGATCTTAAGTTTTGATAAGAATTTTAATGCCAGTTTAACTAGTTCTGTGAAAAACTCTGTTGAGATTTTAATTGTAATTGCATTATACTTAGTGATTAGTTTAGTGAAAACGGATCTTTATTATAAGTATCTTTTATTTATAAGTATGGTTTATTTAATATAATTTCAACCATAAGGTCTTGCACATCTTTTATTAGTTTTATTTTTTGGTAGTTAATAGTTGTTTTCTAATTGTTAATGGATGCCTCTTTAAAATTATATACTATTCAGTTCCCAAAATAACTTTTTATAACTTGCTATTAAACCATTTTACAATTCAAAAGTTTTAAAATTCTTAAAATGTCAACTGTTTACATACAATTTACAAGAGATACGATCTGAAATGTGAAAGTATATTGCTCTTCAAATTGGAAAGAACACATAATCTAGTATTTCTTGTTGTATATGATTTAAAAAAATACATATGCTGTATTGTAAAACTATATTTTCTTTTCCCTTTTATAGTTTATGCAGTTTACTGTTATCAACAGTGAGCTATTTTTGTGATTTACAAAGGTAAGCTTTTTCTGAACTATCACAATGTACTCACGCTAATAAAGTAATTAAACATTTTGATTGTTAATTAAGCTGAATTAGTGATTTAATTTACCAAACCTATCCACTAAAGTCCTAAATGCTACACGAGAGACATGGATTAAGAGGCAAATCTCAGCCCATTTTCCTCAATCATAAGGAAAATCACGAGGTTTTAATAAATTATTTGTGGATTATCCAGTTTCCAGTATTCCCTTATCAAGAGAAATAGCTGCTATGACTTTGACACTAAAAGTTTTAAGGTAGTAGTTTTAAGTTCCACTGAGGGGATACCCTGCCATGGGCAGCCAGCCAGTCTAGCTCTAAACCTCAAAACTATTTTCCTTTCCTTCCTTTTCATCTTCATCCCAGACTATACTCCCCGCCTCCCTCTCGACTCTGAATAATTTTCAGTATAGTCAAACATCTGACCTTAAAAATAAATCTCGAAGTAATGTCGTTGTCTTACCCGAATATCTTAACTATTTGTTCCTTTATGTACCATGATCTCAGTATACATCTCAAGGGAATTTAATTGCCAACCCAACTATGGAGTCCTCAGTACACAGCAAGTCTGAGACCAAGGCGACCTTGTTAATCCAGCCTGCCCAGATTTAGGCCAAATTCAGAGGCTGATCCAGGGGTTATTTCAGGATGTGTCCCTGCTTCCCAGAAAAGCTCAATTCTACCTCAAACTCAGACCCCCAAACCCTCCTGATTAGGTGAGCTAAAGCTTCAATGCTTTTTGGATCTTGGTAGGGCCCAGGCTCATTCGGAGAAGGAGCTCCGTATTTTTCAGACTAGCAGCACGCAGGGTGGACTGTCCGATAATACCAGAGGAAACAAGCGCATAGCAGCCAAGTCCATTGTGCCCGGAGCTGGTTGTCGGCCCCCAGCTCTGACGCAGGCGGAGGCCCCGCCCCGCGCGTGACGCCAGCGTCAGGCCAGTCCCAGCATGCTCTGCGGCCACCGGCGGTCGAACGCAGGCGAGAGGAATTTTTCCCGTGAAAAGCCCTGGCTTAGTTCAGCTGCTGTCCAGACTCCGGTCGGCAGGAGTATCGCCTCCAGCCGTTCTCCTACCGCTCGCCCGTCAGTCTAAGCGCCCCCAGCCCTCCCACGAGGGCGCCCCGGGACGGAAGGATCCACCAGCCTGTCGGCGCCCGCCGTTCTCGTGGTCGCCGTAGCGGTCGTCGTCGTCGTAGTCTCTGCTGTCGTCTGGGCCATGGCCAATTACATCCACGTCCCGCCCGGCTCCCCGGAGGTCCCCAAGCTGGATGTCACGGTTCAGGATCAGGAGGAGCAGCGCTGCCGGGAGGGGGCCCTGAGCCTCCTGCAACACCTGCGGCCGCACTGGGATCCTCAGGAGGTGACCCTACAGGTAACGCCCACACCTCAGCCCTGCGTCTTTCACAACCCTAACGCCGCCCCGGGGGTGCTCACAATACCTCTATTCCCCGGTAATAGGGGAAAACCAACGAGTACGACTCTCAAGTCCTTCAAGTAGTGATCCTGTATATCAGTCAAGCCGAGGAAGGTCACTCCCCCTTCTTTTCACAATTGCTGATTGAGGTAGTCCTGAGGGCATATTTTTTCTGGCGAGAAGCGGCTACGTAAGTGACGCACCCATTCTCCACTCGGAGGATTCCTGTTGATAGTTGCCCCTCCTCCCACTCTGTCCATTCTAAATGCAAAATGGACCCTTTTCATCCTCCTTGCAAGGGGTCCTCGCTAGTCGGCCCAAGCAACCGTCTCTTCTTCCGCAAATAATGCAGTAATTAATCCTCTCTGATCTTTTCCTTTCCCTTCCCTCCCCTCCCCCCAGCAGTTTACTTCCATTTATGCCTCACCCTGCGTTTTACCTTCTGAAATCCTCGGATTGGCGAGAGTAGTCGATTCCAAATAACCGTGGTCGTGCATTACTTAATTGTGTTCTTAGCACTACAAACATTGTTTCATTTGGATCTGTATTAGAGAATTTCTTTAGTCGTATAAGTGAAATTAACAGTATCTTATGTTAGAATGATCAGTGGCTTGCGAATATTTTTCTTGAACCACTGTATTCATAGATAAGAACAATTGGGAAAACAAATTTTTAAGAATCTAGGCGTTTTCTATTTTCTGATAAGCTATGATTTATATACATGAAATTTGTTTTGAATACTGAATTTGTTTTTAACTTCTGGAGTTTCAAGAACTGTATACGAAAATGAAGCTCCTTTCCCTTTGCAATTACAAAACAAAGTCGGTAATTTTAAAGGCTACGATATTTGGTGTTTGTTTCAAATCTGAGCAATAACGTTAAGACCATTATTCGAAGTAGCCAAATCATTCGTCTTGTTTTGTTGACTGATATATTTATTCAGCAGCGTTATTAATAGTATCTTAGGTTTTTTGCTTAAGTAGCTATGCAAAGATGAATAAAACATGAATAGTAGTACCCTAGGGCCCGGAACAGTTCTGACACACAAGCTTTTTGGAGTGTTACTTTTAGATCTTACTACCTAGAAGAATTTTGAGTAGATTAAAAGGACCCATATGTCTTGAAACAATGTTAGACAAAAATTTTGAAATTTTAATGTAGTGTTTATTAGCCAACTATATAGGATATAGTGAGTCCAACATGATTTTCATGTGTAATTAAAAAAATTAATTATATATTTCCTTTAATTAAGGAAAATTAAATTGACACTAATAAATTAGTTCATTATTTCTTAACTTATTTGTAGCTTATTATAGAAGGTTTTTTTTTTATTAAAATGATTTGTATTCTGTCAGTTATAAATTAAACATTAATTAAAAGCATGCTACTTCCTTCTACGTCCTGGTAGCCTCTGATACTGGCAGACCAGTTACTTTTTAAGCAAAGATTTTGAATTTGAAGCTTTGAAAATTGGAGTTTTTGTTGCTGTATTTGTCTGTGGAACAGTAATAATAGCTATCCTGAGGTACTATGTGCCAGGTTTGGATTAGCTGAGCTATCTCTATATATTTTTTATTAAAGCCTCCAAACAACCATTTAGGTAGGTAAGTACTTTTTCTTTTTTAGGTGAAACTGAAGTAAAATCAGGATATAGATAAAAAAAGAGACAAAAATATGGTAACATCAAACTTTCTGTTTTTGATTGTTGGCAAGTACGTGGGATTGAATTTTGTCCTCTGTGTAGCATCTTCTGACTTTAAGATTTTTGGACTTACAAACTAAACTTCTAATATACATATTTGTAAGTGAAGGTAAATTCTACCACTTATGTCGTGCTAAGGATGATTATTAGAAATACATTCCCTTCATGTGTAAGCAAAGCTTTTGATCCAGAAGCTGGGACAAAGACTAAGCTAAACTGATGGTGGTTCATCTCAACTTAGATTTGGTTCCCCCGTTTTAGATGATTACAAACTCTGCTTTTATGATGCTTCAAGATTTACTTAGTAAATCTCAATGGGAATTTTTTTTCGAAATTTGCTTTTGTTTCTTTCGAA
The DNA here is from genome assembly GCF_000325575.1 of Pteropus alecto. Lineage (NCBI taxonomy): Eukaryota > Metazoa > Chordata > Mammalia > Chiroptera > Pteropodidae > Pteropus > Pteropus alecto. The sequence goes on from NW_006436288.1 coordinate 7,462,038, forward strand.
GTATAAAGAAAAAAATCACACCTCATATGTCAGAAGTGGAAGTATGTATCATAATACAAAGGTTAAAACAGTCGGTATCAGTAATATATATAGCCCAATTCTTTTCACTTTTTTCTAAAATTTTTATGTAATTTAAAATATACTTTAAACATACCTTAGAAGCTTACTCTAGTAACATGTGTTTTTCACCTGGCAATTACTTCTGCCAGCTGAACTATTCAGAACACACAGGGAAGCTAGAAGCAAGCAAAAAGACTGATGCAGCCAGAATGATAGAGGCCAGTCTTTGCTGAAAACTTAGACACATGCAACGATATATCTCATTTTAGATAGGGTTTTAACAAATTTAATTATTTGATTTTTATATCTATACAAGAGTAAAAGAATAAAGTGTACAAGGAATGGTGAGCTTTATCTTTTGGAGTGTAGTTGGAGTAAGTATAAACAACAATACCAATTGCATTGCTTTCTGTTTAATATTTTGCTTATAAAGCACTTTTATGTACATTTTCCCAGCAGCAATCCAGTGAGCTAGTTGTAGACTATTAACATGTATTTTATGTTTAATGAAACTGAACTTGCAGATCTGGAATGAGAACCCATTTTGTGAATTATTGTTCTTTGATCAAGAAAAGTTTATGTTCATACATTATGATTAAGGCAGGATAGCATTTCTGTGTAAAATTAATTTCTTGAAAAGTTTTGACCCATAAAAAGATTTTAAGTTCTCCTGAACATAAATTTGTATTCGTTTTTACACATAAGACATTATTTTAGAAAAGAGATTCACTTCAACTTTCCTTTAAGAAATATCCTTTGTTATGTAACAACTCCCTATCTTAGCTGAAGATTTATCTCCATTTCTTTGGATAGTCCTTGTATAAAGGGAAAAGGAATCAGGTGAGATTTATTAGGCAACAGAATAATTCTCAGAAGACTTAAGATTGTTTCTCCTTTTAAAAAAGTTGATGAATCAGTGTTTGGAATAGTCCAGTACGTTGTCTCTGACTATTTCTGCAGTATTGGACAGTGTTTTTTCATTAGCTTGTCACTATGTGAATTTTTTTTTTATAACTTGGGACCTATATAGATGCTGGGAAAGTCTTAACAGGAAGGGTAGAAAGACCTTAAGCTAACATTTATTCTTGTTATAGGATCGCAATGAGATCACTTTCTGTATATGGTACCTTATATTAACTTAGTTTTTCATTAAATAGTATATTATAGTGGTCAGGGGCATGGTGTTTAAATATAGGATCGGTTTTGAGTCCAGGCTTTGTTTTTGACTAGGTTTGTTATCCTGGTCAAGTTACTTAACTTTCCTCTGTCTCAGTATCCTTAACTGTAAAATGGATGCATGCAAATGCTTCTGCCTCAAAGGGTTGTGAGAACGAAATAAATGCTATCTTTCATGATAGTTATTACTGCTGCCGAGTACCTACTGAATAGTGGATGCCCAAATCAAAAAACAAACAACATGTCTGTTCTTTGAAATTCCCAGTCACATGTGCAGTACAAATAAGAAAATAATCACAATATGGTGTTTTTGGAACTAACATTCAAATTTTGTTCACACGTAAAGGTTACACAAGAATGTGTAAAAAGCATGTTATTCTGCTGTACTACCAAGTTTTTGCATGTTTTTGAATGCATAGTTTGGAAACCTTCATTTTATTTAAGTATACATACACTGTCTTGGAAACTAGTTACTTGTGTTAGGTTGTGTAGCTACATAGCAGTTTTCCTATCCCCTGGAGATAGTTACTGAAACAGTCTATTAAAAATCTATAACCCCTTTTATTTTATTATAGATATTTAATATTGGATATTTTTAATTTTACATAAAAAACCAAATGTATACAGTTGCTCTATGAAATTGTTTCCTTTAGTGTTCTAATTTAATAATTTTCCTTTTCATTTTTAAAAAGATGAGTTTGTTTCTTACTTTCTATGATAGAATATTTTGAAAAGTCTTAGGTAAATTTAAGTAGTATATTAAGGGTACCAGAAGGATATAGTATTTATAGGAACCTTGAGTCTTCTAGGTATATATAAGGGATCATAGTTTTTACTCCGCATAACTAATATCAATGTTAAGTCCAATTTTCTATTTCCTATTCCTTTTCTCTTTGTTTTCAGTGTTTCATAATAAAAACACATTTGAGTGAGTGTTGGCTATGGCTAAGAGGTATATACTGTTTGTTAGGTTCCCATATATTTTATTAAGATGTGACTAAAAAGACAGGAGCCTAACATGCTAGTTCATTTTCAGTTATTAACAGCTGTGTGACTTGGACGAAGCAAACCATTTAACCACTCTTTGGGGTCTCAGCATAATGTGGTAGAAAGAGGATGGTTTTTGAATCCTGATTCCAGCCATTTGTAACCTTTGTTATGTTTTAAAATCTCTATAAAATGAGATTATGGTCTACGTGGGAAACTAGTTGAATAGTAGAAAATAGAATTTTGCTACAATAGTTGAATTTTACTACTTCACTACTAATAATAGTAATTTTACTACTGATACTAATTTTACTACTTTACTACTAATAGAATATCCTGAGTATTAAACGAAATATATATTATATATAGCAATATTTTAGTGTTGCATGCTTCCTCTCATCTCTTAACGCTCCCCTTCCACTCCCTTCCCATCATTTATAAGTAGAAAACTTGATCTGAAAGAATTGTGAGCTCCTAAAATTCAGCAGTTGTGACATGTATTTTTTGTAGTAGGCATAATGCTGCTAATTTTCAGTGGTATTACTTTGTACAACTAACTAACAGAAGGTAGGTATGGGAGAATGTAGGAGAGAAGGCTTCATAAAGGACGGTATCTGAGCTAAGCTTTGAAGGAAAGTTATCAAGTGGAATGGGGAAGCATTTCTAGGCAAAGAAAACTACTTTCCCAAAGCTAGACTGAATATTTGGGGTGGAATGGAGTGTGAACAAGAAGTGTGATTTTTAAGAAAGGGAGTGGTTAAATATGAAGATTTTGTGCCTCATTAGGAGGTGTTTTATTATCTAGGCTGTAATGGGAAGCCATTGAATATTTTGAGTAGGTGAGTTAAATCATGTATTTTTTAGAGAAGTGGCAGGCTACAATGTAGGCAGCGTTGGTTGAAGAAAATGTTTTTATTTGTGGAGTAAACGGTCACTTAGGACGTTGGTTTTGAAACTGGTAGTTACCACACACTAATAAGATGCTAAATCAATATAGTAGGTGGAAATCACTACAGTTTTAAACAGATTAGTTGAAATGGTATGTGATAGGATAGATCATAGAGCCTTGCAAGTAATAAGGTAAGTATTGTTTGGGGGAGCTTGTGTTTAGTTAGCATGCACTGAATTAGATGATAAAGTATATTTCTGTATAATATGTTGGAGAAAGCATTTATCTAGGAGAGACTGTTGTGTTAATCCAGATAAGAGGTGCTGGGACCCTAATTAGAACAGTAGCCTTGGGAATGGAAATAAGGGATGGATTTAACATTTCAGAAGATATATGTGCAGGCCTTGTTAATTACTTGTAGGTGAGGGAAGAGGGAAGCTTAAGAGGTGTGTGGGTGTGTGAGTGTGACAAATATAGGGAAGTGACAGAAGATCTATACTTAAGGAATCAAGCTATATTTTAGATTTTATCTTATAAGGAGTTATTTAACTCTTTGATATAACAGATGGGTTATAAATAGATACATTTCTATCACCCTTTTAAAAATCATGAGATAGAACAAACATATAGAAAAATTCATAAACATAAATTGTTGTGGAACAAATACCTGTGTAACCCAAACCCAGGGAAAGAAATTAAATATTACTAGCAACCCAGAATATCTCAATTACCC
>NW_006436288.1:7465911-7515267 GCF_000325575.1 Pteropus alecto
CAGAAGCAATTTTTTTTAAATTAACTAAATAGAATATTTTGAATTAGTCATTTTTTGCAAGTCAGTACTCTGAGAAAATAAAATACTAAATACATGAATTTCCTTTTACAAGGGACTATATGAACATGAAAAAAATTAGTTTTACTAAAAAGATTATAAAACTTGAGTAGAAAAACCATTTTCTATGCATATTTTATTTAAAAATTACTTGTTTTTTATTACCTTCTATTTCCATATACATACTACAGTTTTAATCATACTATATGTATAGCTTTGTATTTCTTTTTCCATATAGCCTTTTATAACCATTTTCTCATGTTTGTATGGTATTGCCTGATTTCTTGATAACTGCGAACATAGTGTTTGGTCATTTTAAATGTCATGTGACTTAATTATTTTTTGAACGATGTTTTTAAAAAATTCTGAAGAATGTAACAGAATTAGAAAGGCTCATATTCTATCTAAACCTTTTGATTTTGTTTAAAAACTAGAAATAATATGTACCCTTAAAATATTTAAAACATATACAGGGCTATACTTGTGAAAATTAAACTTGATTCAACTCCAGGTCATTATCCCCACAGATAACTTTGTGAACCGTTTCTTTTGAACTTATATTAGCAAATTATGAATTTGCCAGTGCATATATCAACCTATGTTTATTAATATCAGTAAATATAACTACATTCCTTTTATATACATAACTAAGTTATTTTGTATCTTGCTTTTTAAAATAATATCTTAGACATCCTCCTGTGTAGGTGTATGTATTCTGCCCCATATTTTTTAAACAATATTGAATTGTTTTTACTTTTTAGATATTAAAGAGATATTGCAATGAACTGCTTTTCTACATATATTTTGGAAAACTTTAAAAAAATCTTACCTTATTAAGTTTATCGGGGTGACATTGGTTAATAAAATTGTATAGGTTTCAAGTGTACAGTTCAATAATATGTCATATACATAATTGCATTGTGTGTTCACCACCCAAAGTTAAATTTCCTTGTCACCATATATTTGACCCCCTTTCCCCTTATCTACCCCCTCCATAACCACTAAACTGTCATCCTTGTCCATGAGTCTCTGTTTGTTTTGTTCCTTTGTTTTTTATATCCTACATATGAGTGAAATCCTATGGTTCTCAACTTTTTCTGTCTTATTTCGTTTAGTAAATTCATATAAATGGAATTAAAAGGTTAAAAACTGTGTCAGTCAGGGTTTTCCATATATATATATATGAAATTCATTTCAAAGAATTGGCTAACACAGTTGAGAGGTTGCTAAGTCAAATTTGTAGGGCAGGCTGGTAAGCTAGAAACTCTGAGGCAGGAGTTGATGTAATCTTGAGGCAGAATTTCTTTAGGAAAATCTTAAGTGTTGCTTTTATAGTCTGGAAGCTCATGCATGTAAGGAGAATGATCATCTTTACTTAAAGTCAACTGAATATAGACGTGACCCACATCTACAAGATACTATCACAGCTACATCTAGATTAGTGTTTGAATAACTGGGTTCTATAGCCTAGCCAAGTTAGCACATAAAACTATCATGCTGTTTTTTTCACCTTGATATTGCCAAATTGTCATGAAAGATGTATTTATACTCCTCAAAACGGTATTGGAGAGTATCTTTTTCCTTATACCTTGTCCAATGCCTGACACCAAATAAAAATTTTTTGCTAGCTGGATACATGAAAATGGTAATTTGTTATTACATTGCTTTTAATTTTGTTATTTTGGAAGAAGGTGGAATCCACTAGTTTCTCCAAAAAAACCCCAGTTAATTGATGTGTATTATTTTCCACCTTTTTAGGCTTTTTGGCTTGTCTAGTAGCCATTATCTTAATAATCAAAACTTATCTTTACAGATTTATTGGCCTGAGGAAGCTCATTCATTTGAATTTAGTAGTTAATTGGTCATTCTAGACAATAAATACATATCAAAATTCTGCTTTTCTGTTTGGGATTTGCCTGGAGCCCTTCAATACTGGAAGACCAATAGCAGTTTCCATCAGTCCACCCAATTTCTGATAATGCTCCATTAAAAACTTTTGCTTTAACCCTATCAGTGTCTTTATTCATCTGGTTTTTCCATAACCACTGAAAACTTCCACTGTATTAGGACCAATAGATTTGCCGTCTGCCTTTTCTTTTCTGCTTTCTTTTGAACAATTCTGATTTTATTATCATCCCTAAAATCCATAAAAGGAAACTTGAGACAGCAAATCGAATACAGCATCCTGAACAATATCACAATATTCACTAGGACCTGGAGGGAGGGCACATTAAGTGGTTGAATATTCTCGATACTATATAAAACCAGTCGGGTATGGCCTGCATATATATGCAGCATATCAGCCACTTCATCTGGAGTGTTACACTTAGCATGCAAAGGAGGTTACAGGACAGTTCTCAGGATAAACTTTCTAGCTGCTCTTAACCTATTTTACCAGGCTAGCAGTCTTGTTGAGATCAGGTTGCTTTGAGTTTGGGTTTGTCACAGCGATTTAGGCATGTTCCGTAGTGAGCTGTGAATTAATTCTACATTAGCCCAAACCATGCCATGGTCTTCAAACCATAGACTGCTCCTAACTTAACTATTCTTATAAGCCATATTAGTGAAGAAGGTTCTTTAGGGAGCTCGCTATGTTGATCCAAAATGAGTCCCACTGCTGCCTGAATCATCTTGGTAAGCTGAGGTCCTAATGGAGTTTTCTGCTATTCAGCACGATTTCTCTCTTATGATATTTCTGAGGTTAGCAGCCTGTTGTTGGATCGGACTGGTTGGAATCTGGGTCAGTGCAGCATCAGGATCCACCCTAAAACTTTTTACTTTTTATTTTAGGTACTATGGGAACAGCCAGGGAATCATGCATTTAGCCAATTTCTCATTATTTTGCACTTTATTATTGTTGTCGTTGGTCTTACTGCACTGGCAAGGACATCCAGCATAATATTTAAATAGAAGGTGGTAGTGGGCATCCTTGTCTTGTTCCCAGTCTCAGGGAGAACATTTTCAGTACTTTATTAGGGTTATGTTTGTTGTAGGTTTTCTTTGGACGTAATATCAGATTAAGGAAGTTTCATTTTATTCTTAGTTTGCTAAGTATTTTTATCACGAAAGTGTTGAATTTTATGTGCTTTTTCTGTATTGTGATTGTATAATTTTTCATTTTTCTATTATTGAGCTGAATTACATTGACTTTTTATTAGAATGTTAAAAACCTTTGCATTCTAGAGTAAAATCCCATTTGTTTGTGATGTGTTCTCTTTTTCATATATTGTTTGTTTCAGTTGCTGATATTTTGATTAGGATTTTTCAACTGTGTTCATGAGAGAGTGGTCTATAACAATTTTTCTTTCTGGTAATGTCCTTAATATGTTTTGGTATCAAGTTGGGACGTGTTTCTTTTTCTATTTTTGGAAGAGTTATTTATAATATGTGTCTGTAGTGAAGTCCACTTTATTGATAATTTGTGTTTTTTTCTGGATAATTTTGCTCAGAAGTTATTTTTATTTTTTTAAAGAATGATATTTTGCCTGTTGAGATTTTATTTTGGCCTTTTATTTTCTTCTTGACCTCTTTTTTTGAAGGTTAATTGGCTGTTTTAGTTTTAGCTTCTTGAGCCAGAAGCTTAGATCATTAATTTTCTGCCTTTTTAATTTTTAATATTTTTGTTTACTTGTTCCTGTAAGCACCCCCAAGTTTTGATGTCTTTATTATCATTAAGTTCAGAACACTATCTAATTATCATTGTGTTTTTTTCTCCACATCATGGATTTCAATGTTTATTGGTTCAAATCGATAGGAGAATTCGTTTTTGTTGTGGTAAAAAGCAAATAACATAAAAATTACCATCGTAATCATTTTTATTTGGAGTGTGTATGTGTGATATGTGTTATTGATGTCTAGCTCATATCCATCGAAGTTTGAGGAACTATCTGAATGATTGTAATCCTTTGGTATTTTTTGAGGCTTGCTTTATAAACAAAGCTATAGTAATTTTGGTAACATTTCATGTAACCTTGAAAAGGATGCATAATGACTTGTTGGGTACAGTGTTGTGTGTGCCAGTTAAGTGGGATTTTAAATTCTGTTGTTCAGATCTTTTGTACACGTAATGATTTTTCCCTGTTTTAAAAAAATTAGCATTTTAGAGATGTGCTCAAGTTTTGAACAATTACTGTGGGATATATTCTGTCTGTCAGTTTCACTGTATATTTATTTTGAAGTTGTGTTATTGGATGCATGTAGATTTAAAATAGTTATATCTTGTTCGATCAATCCTTTTATCATAATAAAATGCCCCTCTTTATCTTCAGAAATATATCCTTAAGGTCTCTTTTGTCTGATATGTAGTTACGTCAGCTTTCTCTTGTATGACTCTTGTGAAAGCAGCATATGTAGTTTTTTTCATACTTAGTCTTTTAATCGGATTCAGTTTTTTTACATTTAATGTAACTACTTAGATAGTTGAGATTTTCTACCATCTATTACCTTCTTTCTGAACCATGTGTTTTGTATTCCTGTTTTTTCACCTTTATTTTTTTCCTTGTTTCAGTATGTTCCAAGTCTCAGAAAAATTCAGAGTGTAATATGGAGTGGAAAATATAATTAAGCATTTACAGTGCATTTTGGTGAATTCTGTGTACTAGCAAGCTTTGAGAAGTATTTGTGCCTTACCTGAGTTTAGAGATTTTCTCCTAGAAGAGATAACTCATGTTGGAATTTTAAAGGAAGTTAGAAGTTTGAGGTGAAGGAAAGAAGGGTGAATTTGTCAGGTAGATTACTAGATAACTTTAGAAGTATCAAGGGAATTTAGATGTCCTAAGGAGCTTGACCTTCATTTTCTAAGCATTGTGGACCATTTTGAAGATTGCCAGTCATCATGTTCATATTTGTATTTTAGAAAGTTTATTCAGGTGGCAGTATTAAGAGTGAAATTTTTTAGGAGGCAGAAAGGTGTTTAAACTGGCATAAGAGACCAGTGAGGCTATTAAAATACTGCCAATAGATTGACAAGGTCTTAGATTCAGGTTTTGGAAGTGGGGATGGAAAAACAGGAGCAGATTTAAGAATTATTGAGGAAGAAAATTTTATGTAGGGGATGGAGAGGAGAGAGGAGGGTTCAAGGATGACTCTCTGAAATTTGTCTGAGTGGGTAGAAGACAAAATGAATCGGTATCATTAGATACCAGTTAGCAGTTTTATTTAGCTGTGCCTTGGTGTAGTTTTCTTGTTTTTTGGGCTTAGGCTTGTTGAGCTTCTTGGATCTTTGAGTTTATGGTTTTATATCAGATTTGGAAAGCTTCTAGCTGTGATATCTTTAACAAATTTTTCTGTTCTCTTTTTTTCCTTCTCTTTGGGGACTCAAATTTTATATAGTCCAGTCTCAGCTCACAGATGCTCTTGTGTGCATGCGCTTTCTCCCTCTCTCCTTTCCTCCCTTCTCCTCCTTCCTCCCCTCTCTTTTTTACTCTCTCCTTCTCCTAATTAATTTTCTTAGTATTTTGTTTCGGATAGTTTCTGTTGCTTTGTCTTTTTGAAGGGTCACTATGTAAGCTACTGTTAAATCCCATCTAGTGTATTTTTCACTTCAGAAATCTTGAGAAGTTTGGGTTTGGTCTTTTTCCTATCTTCAGTGTCTCTGCTTAACTTTTTGTTATAGAAAACAAAACATTTTTATGGACTACTGTTTTAACATCTGCTAATTCTAGCATCCGTGTCAGTTCTGGTTGGTGTCAATTAACTGATTTTCCCCTTTTCACTAAGGGTTGTATTTTTCTGCCTTTTTCACATGACTGATAATCTGATTGGATGTCAGCTGTGAATTTTACTTTGTTAGCCACTGGATAGTTTTCCTAGTTATTTGGGAATAATTTGAATTTTGAGGGTATTTTAAGATTTGTTAGGTGGGACTGGTGCAGTATGCAATCTAGGGCTACTCTATAAATCTGTAACATGGATTTTTTAGTAATTCACCTTTATTATATGATTTTATCATGAATTATTTTGTCTTGTATTAAAATTTCAATGTGTAGTTATCTATATACTTGGTGAGAGCTTAGTGTGTACAGGCACTGTTCTCAGTGCATTTATGTATATTAAACTCATTAATCCTTATAATAATGCTATAAAGTAACTTTAATATGCTGATATATTGTATGTGAGAAAACCGAAGCACATGGAGGTTAAGTGACTTGCCTGAGGTTATTGAGCTTGTAAATAACACAGCTAGAATTCCAGCTCAAGCAGTATTGCTCTGTAGTTCGTCTTCTGAAATGGTAATATCTTAAATATTTAACGAACAATGCCGGATAAACACTATGAAAAGGAGGTCCATGAAATTTGTATTAGTTTTGTTCTTCCATCGAGATGAAATTTTATATTTCTAGTATATATCTAGTATAGTATATAGTATACTTACCTAGTATATGATGTATATTTTAATTGTGTATTCAGGAACGTTCAGCATATTGAATTACTTGCAAATTTATGTATGAGGTGGGAACTATCCAAGAGCAAAGAGCATTATGCATACATCTTTAAAGTCAGTTTTTTCCATCGAGAGACCATCAGGAACACATCTATAGCAGAACAAGTTTGATTATTACTCACTGCAGTAAGGGAAAACTTACACCGTGGGGAATGGTGGGGCTCTCAGTAAGTAGCTGTTAGAAAGGATTTAATGTAGGATTTGGGTTTATCTGGTGATTTGGGGGAGAGTTCTGAGAAGCAGGGGTTTCTTCAGGATTAGGTGATATGAGGAAGGAAGTGGGATAAGTCTATGATTCTGTGGGCATCTTAATCCTACGTATAGGACTAGAGGATTGAAGCCAGGCCAAAGCTGTGACTAGAAAAGGAACAGCAGTCACTCATACTAGCCAGAACACGGGGATGTTAGGTCATTTTTGTGGTTAGAAAAATTTCATAATTTTTCTAACACGATTACAGTGATTTTGTTTTTTGTCTTGATCCATTATGGCCACAGAGTGGTCTCATCTGATGTAGGTGTTCTTTGAAACTATTTACTACGTTCAGTAGAACCTCAAGATCTTGTTATGCGTGCCAGATTGGTTCCTAGCTATTAGATGCCTTTTCACTAATTTCACTTGTAAACTAGGTTCATTGCAGAAAAAAAGTGAGAAAACATACATAAGCCAATAGAAAAAAGTTTAAGTTGCTTAGAAACAGGAAAACAAGAAATGAAGATTTAAACTACCTCATATTTTTATTAAATATCTTTGCAGACATTTTTATGCTTATTTATAATAAAATGTTTTTATATATAAGAGATTATGTTATTCATATATATATTTTTTCTCTAGGAATGTATGGTGACTATCATTTCTTTGCAAGTGTGTGCCTATTGTATGAATAAGAGAATTATGTTATTATAATATATATTTTTTCTCTAGGAATGTATGGTGACTATCATTTCTTTGCAAGTGTGTGCCTATTGTATGATTGAGAAGTTAGGAACAGTGTCATTGGAGTTTTGATTATGTATTATCTTTATCAGTGTCTGATGTTCAGTAATCTCTATTCAGTAATCTTATCTATCTCTAGCTCTTTTAAGTGCGTATGTCTTTATATATATTTCTGTACACATAAATGTACGATATAGCATGAACAATTAAAGAAGTTTATTACTATAGGCAAGAGAGAGAATGCATTTGTTATAAACTAGATCAAGAAGACAATGTTGGTAACTGTATAGGTTCTACTGTTTAAGTATTAATCACCTACTATTTGCTATGAGGATACAGAAAACAAATTTGAGTCCTGGCATTTGAGGAGTATAGTGTTATTTATAAGCATTTCAGAATGTTTTTTTACTCTTTATTACAGTAATTGAAATATTTTATCTCTACATGACACCTGAAGAAGTTATAGAATACCATGAATTTATATGGCATTGTAATAAGAAACAACATGCTTTTCAACACAGATTTTAATAAAATGATGATTGCCATTTAATTTCAATGCATATGCTTCTTGTCAGTGTCTTCCTACATACAGTCTTTTTGAAATCTAGGTGGAGAGCAGTATTTTATGTCTCTGCTTAAAATATCTATAAAAATACAGATATTCTGAATAAGTCTCTTTACATTAGCTCATTCTATTGACCTGCTTTAGGTGAATAAAGATAATAGTCAAGCCTTATATATAATAAAAAACCATTATATAAAAACTTGTCAACCATATATTAACTTTAGTAAATACTTTATTTCAAAATTTCATCTGAAGATGCAAAGCTTTTTCAGGTCTCATTTATCATTACGACAGTCTTATTGAAATAGAAACATTTATCCTGTTTTTCAGGCATAAGTTATATGTGTATACATTTAAAAGTTATCCTCTGTCCTTTTTTCCTTTTCTTTCCAGTTGTCTTAGAAAAAAATGTCTTTAACTTTTACTTTCACTTTTACCACTTGTCCCTTTTTTCCAAAAAAGCTCTTAATTATAATTGGGTAAATAAAAGAGTTAGTTTTGGTTTCTAATTAATAAAGAGGAAAACGAAAGTTAGAATTTTTGAATAGATGTAGAGAACTAATATTGGTAGTATCTGTTTGCTTTTTAATGTGCCATTTGTGTTCAGAGCTAAAAAAAGGACTTGAAGTACTTGACTTAATGCTCTTGAAAAGTCCCAGAAGTTCCTTTTAGAAAATATTGTAGAAATCTCTACTTACTTATTTTTCTTTAATTAAGGTTGCCCTTCTTTTTTTTTAGCTTAGCATTCAAGTTTAAATTACAACCCGAATACTTAAAAACAATTTCTAATGCATGTTAAGTGACCTTTAAAATTAGCATTTAAAATTCATTTTTTTTAAGTTGGAGATTTATCATACTCTAAATTATGGTAGATATTTGTATGTTTAAACTCATGAACATTATTAAAAACCTTTTCTTATGTCATATACCATGCTAGGAAGAGGACAGTGTCCCTGTCTTCAGAGACTCTACACACACACACTCACACACACTCTAATTGCAGTATAAGGCAGACTGAGATGTAATAAGTTATTAAAAAAATGTATAGGAATATTGGAGATTGACTAACACTTCAGGATCGAGAAAGATAATGTTGTAGGAATGAAAGGCAAGACAGTAAAGAGTGGAATTCCTTTTCATTTAAATCTAGAATTAAAATTATAGACGTTAGGAAAAATTGTGTTTAAAATTCTTTTATGTTAAAAAGATATTTTCTTTTAATTAGTATTTAGTAATTTTCAAGTTATCTCATAATTCCTTAAAAATATGTAATTGCCTTTCCCCTATTTTTTTTTTTTCTTTTTGGACAGCTTTTCACAGATGGAATCACAAATAAACTTATTGGCTGTTACGTGGGTAATACAATGGAAGATGTAGTCCTGGTGCGAATTTATGGCAATAAGACTGAGTTGTTAGTCGATCGAGATGAGGAAGTGAAGAGTTTCCGAGTGTTACAGGCTCATGGCTGTGCACCACAACTCTACTGTACCTTCAATAATGGACTGTGCTATGAATTTATACAGGGAGAAGCGTTGGATCCAAAGCATGTCCGCAACCCTGCCATTTTCAGGTACATTTCTTTTTCTAAATGATTTATCCTTTTGAAAAATAAGAGTATTAAGTGTACTAAGGAAATATATTTTAAAACCGCCTTTTCTTTCTTTTAGCAACTATTTAATTAATTTAGAAACTTTCTTTAGTTAGGTTGTGTTTTGTTTTGTTTTTTTCCTAAAGAAAAACATTTTCCATCTGCCATCCATCCTAATTGTTGACTCTTTGCTAAAAGAAAGGGCTACAGGAGGTTTTGGATTAGTCTGCTGCAGAGGAACAAAGCTTCTCCTTAAATTTTTAAGGCAGCACTTAGTGTTATACCTTATCACTAAGTTTAGTTACTCAGATGCTCATATTTTCAAAGTTCTTATTAAGATTCTTTTTAAATCTGTTAATACTTCTCTGTACTCTTTAAATTTTTCATTATTTAATTATTTTTTCATAAGAATGTATTGAATTTGCTTGGTCATTTTTCTAAAACTGCTGTCTTTTAAAATTCTCTTAATTCTAGTATTTGAAATTCTTAAAAACTAGCAAATGTGCTTGAATGGAAAATAGCAAGTTCATTCATTGTTTAAACCAGAAGTTCTCAAATATTTTGGTCTCAAGACCCCTTTACAACTCTTAAAGGTTATTGAGAACCCAAAGACCTTTTGTTTATGAGTTATATTTATCAGTATTTATCACATTAGAAACATTTTTTAGAATACAGGGTTATCAAGTGAACATTCTGTTAGCTGTGTGTTGATATTCTCACTCCATGTAGCTTCTTATGTTACACTGTACACTCATGAGAATGAGAGTGAAAAATGTAAATAATATCTTATGAAAATAGTTTTAACTTCACAAAAACCTCCTTAAAGGGTCTTGGGTCTCCAGGGATCCCGGATCATATTTTAAGAATTGCTAAGTAAACACACTGATAAAAATGGGATTGTCCAATATCATTTATTTTAAACACAATTTCAAATAATATTTTGACAAAGAAATCTACTCAAACCCTAGTTTTTAACCATCAGATATAGTCTCTTTTCTTACATGAGTATATTGTCTAAAATGTATCAAGGGATCCTGATTAATAGATTATTTTTGTTCTTTGGTGTAAAATTTTTTGTGGTTTTGAGGCTTGTGTACATATATATGTAATTTATTTCTAAAACCTCAATCTTATTCACAGTGGTTGAAAAATATTTCTATAACAGGATTAAAAACATATAGATGCATAAATTAGGCCAAAGGAAAAGCTGGAGTTAAATTCAGATACAACAAATGTGTTCCTTAAGATTGTTAGAGAAGGGCCACGTGAGCTTTCTAGTAACCAAAGCAAGGAGGAAAATATTAGTTTTAGAGTCAGTGTCCAAAAGATTTAAGAAAAGAGTTGCTTAAGGGTAATACCATTTTTACTTGTGTAGCAGTCTTAAATACCGTTGTAAAATCCACAGATTAATAGATTTTACAATGACATTCCTGAAGTGTCTTTAATACACCAATTTAAACTTTCAGTTGCATTGCTGGCAGTGGGTAACTATCTTCCTGTTAGAAGTTCATATTTAGGACATTCTCACCTTGTTATACTCTGTAGTCACATGATGGAAACTGGACACCTGGAGTGTTGTTTTTTTTTTTTTTTCCTTTCAGTGATAGTGGAAAGTTTAGACTCAAAAGCCATGTGAAATTCTATATTAGGCAGTATAGCTTTGTCACCAAAAGTATTCTGTGAAGCCAGGTTGCTTCAGCTTTGTGAGCTGTATAAATTTGGGCATTGTACTTAAATGGTGTATGCCTCAATTTCCTCATCTAAAAAATGGGAATAATAATAGTACCTATCTCTGTGACTTTTGTAAGGATTAAAGTTGTCAGTATATGTAAAAAGGTTAAAACAATGCTTGGCATATGTAAGCACTATGTAGTGTTAGATTTTATAATTATATTTTTTTTCTCTTAAAACTTATCACACTGTGCAACTACTGCAGAGCTTCTGACAACCTGGTTGTTAAGTAAAGAAGTATTAAAATACTACTTAGGCAAATTGTCATTGATACTACTAATCTGTTGGCTTCGTTATGCTTTTAGAAACATACTTTTGGATTTTAAAATTTAAACATAGACTTTTTGCTCTTCAGTACTATTTAATATGGCATATTATATGGTGTTCTTTGAAGTATATAAAAGAACCATATGGATGGGGCATAGCAAATATTTATTCCCACAAACATACCCACTACTTCGTTTGTGACAGAGTACTAAATAGTCTTGGAACTCTTTCCTCCTGAACCTAGATGAGACCTCAGAATCTTCTGAACTAAACAGTTTTAGTTAATTATTGCCCATTAGTTCACCCTTGTTTTGGGTTTCATTTTAACTTCCTTGAAGACTATTTTATATTAAAAATTCAAGATTTTTTTTAACCAGTACTAAACAGTAGTAACATATATTCTGTTATTGGAGAAGTGATACATTAACGTGATGATGATGGTGACTGATACTGATTTAGCACTTAATATGCTCTAGATACTGTTCTAAATACTAATGTATATTAATAAACTCAACAATCCTAGGGGATAGCTAATATTATAATTCCATTTTAATAGATGAGAAAAGTGCAGAAATCCTAAGTATTTTGCCCAAGATCACATGGCTAGTAAAAGTACCTCCCAAGAGAATACTAATGATGAGTAACTTAACCTTTCTGCTTACTGAGAAAAGACCATAAAAAGTAAAGGAAAATAGCAAGGTCTTTGTTACACCACTTATGAAAAATAACTTCTGAAAATTCGTAGAATTGAAGTGAATAGACTCAAGAAAATGAATGTAGACTTCTATTTGTTGATTTCTCATAACTATAAAATTAATCATTAAGCTTACTACAGAATTTCTGTTTTAATAGGAAAGCTTTTCATAATTTATAGTTTTTTGATCAAGAACATTGAAATTTTGTCAAAGCTCAGTTTACTATTTGAAAGAATATCACAAACATGTTTGCATTAAATCAACTATATGACGTTCTGGAAATGGAAAAACTATGGAGACAGTGGAAAGGACAGTGGTTGCTAAGGGTTAGTGGAGAAGGGAAGGATAAATAGGATTTTTAGGGCAGTGAAAATATCTGTATGATACTTCAGTAGTGGATACCTGTCATAAATTTGTCCAAACTCTTAGAATGTAAAACACCAAGAGTGAACTGTAATGTAAACTATGGACTTTGGGTGATAATGTGTCATGGTGAGTTTATCAGTTGTAACAAATGTGCTACTTTGGTGTTAGATGGTGATAATAGAGGAGGCAATATATGTGTGGGCTCAGGGGATGTATGGAAAATCTCTAAACCTTCCCTGCATTTTTGCTGTGAACTAAAAAAGGTATTATTAAAAAATAGCTTCTTCAGTATTTTCATTTGGATCTACTACTTATTTAGAATATGTAAATGATACTAGTATAGGCATATACACATTCCATAAAAAAAGAATACATACTGTTAGAAACCAAACATCAGTACTTTTCAATTAAATTCTGATATTCTACTTGCAATAAGTGATATATTGAATTGACTCACAATTTAGAAAAAGAGAAGCAGAGTGGAAACTGAGAAAGGAAGTAAAGGAAGGTGACAGGAACTCTGTAATAATAGAATATGCTTAGTATGACTAGTAAACATGTGCTATTTAACTTATTTTGCTATTACATTTATTTTAGATTATGTCGTAATTCTCTAATGGCATATTTTAGAGTTAAGAAAAAAAATTATTGTAAACAACATAATAGAAAAAAGCTACTTGAGAGAAAGACATATTTGAATTAATAAAATAAGTGAATTATAAATTATTTAAAAAAGGAACATGGTTTTATTGTTTTCAAATATGTGCAGTTAAATACTTTTTAAAAACTCAAGTAAGCAATAAATGATTCTGGAGCCCAAGTTGAGGTTAGGGATGTAAATTTGGGATGATGTGCCTTTTAGCTTTTCTTTTTTTAAAAAATGAATTTTGTATATTTGATTTATTTAGTAAAGACTTATTGCCAATTTGGGTTTCGTTAGATGTCACATTTTGAGCCATTGTTATTAGGTTAGCCTAATATGCAGCCAACAGTCTGGTCTGATTAATCACAGCTTCAGTAAATATTGATTGAGCCTTAGATCAAAGTCCACAGTACTTGCGTTGACTCATTCGGACATACATATTTGCCTAAATTAAGATGATAATAAAGAGTATCTACTTTGAATATAAAAGGCATTGGAATATATGTTTATGTTTGGTCTAGTCTAAGGGAGGAAAAATAATTCAAACAATCTCTGCTCTCCTGGTAATTTACAATCTGTGGCAGATAATCTTGAAGAAAAAAATAAGTGAAATGGTATACACGGAAGAAGAGAAAAGCTTTTCAAAAAAAGTACTGATAGTTTACTGTGGTATATTTGGGAAATGAAGCAGTTTCACATTTGAACTGGGCTTTAAAGGATGAGACAGAGCACTGAGGAGGCTGAGAAAATGGGATAATAGGTTAACATGAGTTGGACTCAATGCTTAAGTTGTAATTCAGCTTATGGAAATTTATCATGATCTGTTCTATTTGGACTCTTCTGTAGCAACCAAATAAGTATTGCAGAGACTTTCAGACATTTTTTTTTTTTTTTTTTAATTCAAAGGTGTTTAGGAATTTTTTCATCAAATATTTCTTTAAAACTTGCCTCTCAGCTGGAGATCCTTGCTGAAGTTTAATTAAAAATGATCCAGCAATAGACATAATAGGATAAATGCAGTTTAAGATGAATTATTGCACATTTTCAAGATATATAACAAGAACACTGACTTCCAGTGTTGAGGATATTGTAGTGAACCTGGTACATTGTGGGTTGCAAGTAAAATTGGTAGTTGTTCTCATTTGGAAATCAATAAGGCAATATATAGTAACTTATAAAAGAAAGTTATACACTATGTTTTTGTCATGACAACTCTTATATTCAGATATAACTAAGGTGCACCAGCATTAATAAGTATTACACTCCTATTGGTATGATAGTTTTGAAAATTGTCTAAAACATGCAAATGGTTTATGCAGGGCAGAGAGGAAAAAACTCAGCTTAATAGTTGAACTGTGGCTATGATCAGGCAATAATGTGCTTAGTGAAAACTCAAAGGGAGTATGTAAAAATGAAGTAAACTATATTGTGATGGCAAGATTAGGGATTATTTTTCAATTTCAAAAAAATCCTGTTATTATTATAATGCTCTTTATTTTTTAAGAGGTTCAAAAAGAGGGAGAAATTAGTATTAGAGGATATTTGAGAAAATTCTCTGAAGCCTTGAGATTTTTAAACATTTGACTTTATTGAATGTGAGTTTTTAAAATAGCATTTGCCTTGATGTTAGTTCGGTAAACCTTACTTATTGACACTAGTGAATAATGCAGAAATCTTTGTTTTTATACTTGTGTATACAAAACAAAAATTATTTATTAAATAATGCTGTTATTTTAATGGAGATTTTTTATAGTTTTTTCCTGTTATATATAAAATCGACTAATAAAAAATAATTGAAGTGCTCTAATCAAGCCTTTTTAAGAACATTCTTTTTTATGACCATTTAATTAAAATTTTTTCTTTTAAATTGTGGTAAATTATGTGCAATAATTATTGTAATCATTTTTAAGTATACTGTTATATAACATTATAGTATATAATACATAGTATATAGTGTTAAGTACATTCACATTGTTGTGCATCCAATCTCTACAATTCTTTTTATCTTAGAAAACGAAAATTTTACATGCATTAAACAAGTTCCCATCCTTCCATACCCTCAACTTTGTCAGCTGTCATTCTGCTTTCTCTCTATGAATTTGACTGCTTTTAAGGCCGACTGATATTCTATTTTAGGTATATATCACATTTTGTTTATTCATCCTTGGATGTACATTTGAGTTGCTTCCACCTTTTGGCTGTTGTGAATAATACTGTTATGAGCACATGAACACATATGTGTAAATAGTTTTTTGTGACCCTGCTTTCAGTTCTTTTGGAAATATAACCAGAGGTAGAATTGCTGTATCATATGGTAATTCTATTTTTAATTTTTTGAAGAACTGCCATACTGTTTCCTATAGAAGCTGCACCATTTTATATTCCCACCAACAGTGCACAAGAATTCTCTTTTCTCCACTTTTTTTTTTTGCCAGTACTTACTATTTCTTGTCCTTTTAATAGCCTTCCTAACAGGTATAAGGTGATATCTCATTGTGGTTTTGATTTGCATTCCCTTATGATTAATGATAGTGATTATATGTTTTACGTTTTCTTATGCTCACTGGCCATTTGTAATATCTTCTTGGAGGGGGAGTCAATTAAGTCCTTTACCCATTTTCTAGTTGTATTGTTAATTTTTTGTTGAGTTGTAGGAATACTTTATATATTCTGGATATTGACCCCTTGTCACATGTATGATTTGCAAATCTTTTGAGGGATTTCCTTTTACTCTGTTTTGTCCTTTGATACAGTTTTAAAATTTGTTGTGGTCCAGTTTTATCTATTTTTAATTTTTTTGCTTGTGCTTTTGGTCTCGTATCCAAGAAATCATTGCCAAATCCGATGTCATGAAACGTTTCCCCTATTTTTTCTCTGAGTTTTATGTTTAGATTTTTGATCTATTTTGAGTTAATTTTTGTGTGATTCATGGAGAGAGTTTAGCTGTTTTCTTTTTCATGTGGCTTTCCAGTTTTCCTAGCACCAGCTGTTGAAAAGACTGTCCTCTGACCATTGAATAGTCGTAGCACCCTTACTGAAAATCATTTGAGCATAAACTTGATTTTATTTCGATTTCTCTATTCCATTGGTCTATATGTCTTGTCTTTATGCCAGTATAGTAAATCCTCACTTAACATTAGCAATAGGTGCTTGGAAACTGCAACTTTAAGCCAAATGACATATAACAAAACCAAATTTACTATAGGCTAATTGATATACAATTGACCCTTGAACAACACGGGTTCGAAATGTGAGAGTCCATTTATATGTGTTTCTCCCCCGCCCCCCCAATCCTCCCCCCTGCTGCCAGTAAATACTGCAATTTTTATATACAGTAAATTTTTGATGATTTCCTTAATACCATGGACCAAATGTATCTATTATACCAGGCTACCATATTGCTGCTTCTTTGTAATCCTACATGAATCACTATACTTGTAAATAAATATGAATTTTTTCACATTTCTTCATTTTTGATGTCTAGTGTTAGTAATTTGTATAACATTTACAGTATATAAGACTATTGATGTGTAGGTACTGACAGGATTCATCTTGTGAATGGACAACATAAACTTACAGTGTCAATAAATACAGAATAGTACTGTAAATATATTTTCTCTTCCTAATGATTTTCTTAACATTTTCTTTAGCTTACTTTATTGTAATAATACAGTATATAATACATATAACATAAAAAATATATGTTTATCGGCTTTATGTTATCAGTAAGGCTTCCAATCAAAGTAGACTATTAGTTAAGTTTTGGGGGAGTCAAATGTTATACCCAGATTTTCAACTGCATGAGGAGTCAGCACCCTTAATTCTTGAGTTGTTTAAAGGTCAACCGTATAATTTAGTTAAGTTTTGGGGGAATCAAAAATTATATGTGGGTTTTTTATTGTGCAAGGGTGTCAGTGCCTCTAATCTCCATGTTCAAGTATCAACTGTAAACAAGAATTAAGTTTTTGTGGAATATATCTGGACACAAAAGTATCACCAAACTTCTAAATAAAGGCCCCTAAACACTTTTAATATTATGCACTGAAATACATGTGAGCTACATTTAAGAAAGATTAATAGATACAAGTAAGAGAATTATTTTCCAACCCGCTTTTTCCAGTTCAGGTGGCTAGAACATAACGTATCTTGGCACCTGGGCACAAGGTGAGAACACACTCTGGACAGAACAACTCTCCATTACAGCACACTCATATACCACACTCACTCAGACTGGGGCAATATAAATATGACAGTTCACCTAATGTGCATTCACATCTTTGGGATGTGAGAGGAAACGAGTACCTGGAGAAAACCTGTAAGGACATGCGGGGAGAATGTGTTAACTCCACATGGCGGCTCTGACCAGGACTTGATTTTTGTTTTTCTCATCAGTGTTGAATGAAATGTTATTTGAGCATCTGCTATACCACAGTTTTGGTAATTGCAGCTTTGTAATAAGTTTTGAAATCAGGAAGTCTGAAATGGAGCTCCAACTTTATTCATGTTTTTCAAGATATTTAGCTATGTAGGGTTCCTTAAGATTTATTTGAATTTTAGCATGGATTTTTTTATCTATGGAAAAAATGCTATTGGGATTTTAATGGAAAGTGCATTGAATCTATAGATCACTTTAGGTAATATTGACATCTTAATATTAAATATTAAGTCTTCGAACAAATGATGTCTTTCCATTTATTTGTATAATTTAGTTTTTTCAGCAACGTTTTCTAGTTTTTAGTTTATAAGTCTTTCACTTGGTTTAGTTCATTCATAATTGTTTTGTTCTTTTTGATACTATTGTAAATAGAATTGTTCTTAATTTTTTTTGATCGTTATTAATGTAGAACTGTAACTGATTTTTTATATGTAGCTTTTGTGTTCTGCAACTTTGTTGAATTCATTTATTAGTAAAAACTTAATTTTCTTAACTGAGCCATTCTGCACAAATTCCTTGTTTTGTTCAAGCCCAGTTTATCAAAAATTTTAGATGAAAATAGAACTTGTATTTAGGACTTATTTAATTTTCTTAGCAAAGCCTAGTTTTTAAGTATATAGGTGCTATAATTGCAGTTGAACTATACTTGTTATTTCCATAAGGATATTTGTATTATAAATATTTTCTTTTTTGTTAATTTTTATACAGAAAAGATAGACCAGTTAGTAGTTGACTTGAATTCTATACTTTGAGAAGAGGCTTGTACAAGATTTGTCTTTCTTGTAAAAAGAAAAGGCACTATTTCAAATGGATGGTCACTTTATTTTTGTATAGCAAGACATTTGATTTTGTTACAGTTCTTATTATATGAAATTTTTAAAAATCCAAGATAGATTTTGATCCACCTGACAATAAACCTAATAGTGGTGGGGGGCGGGACTTTGGTTTTATGGTAAATTTCTAAGTATACTGAGTCTGTTTTTCAAGTATCGGTTATTCATCAAATATCTGTGAAGTACCTTTCGTAAGTGCTGAGTGTTAGAATAGATAGAATAATAAAGTATGGTTTTTGTCCTTTGTAGGATGACTTAGTGGTAGTATTTATCCATAGTATTGATAAAGCAGTCTCAACTATTATTATGATTATTTGCTGCTATATTATTTTGAATTTTATAAGAAAATGCTACAAAATATTTTAAGTAACTGAATGTATTTTTACCTATTATATAAATATGATACTGTCATTTAATATTTTGCCTCTTATGTAATCTAATTTTAATAACGCACCTGTAAATAGGGCAGATATATCTGTAACTTAATTTAGATGATATTAATAATTAGCTCTTAAGTTTTGATATAGATTTTTTGTAGGTATTAATTTTACTATAGTATAATGATCATTAATATTTTAGTTTGTTTTCTATTTGAGTAGATGTACCCTTATGCAGAAATGTTTTTAAACTGTCATATAAATGTAATTCTCATTTTCATCTGTAATATCAAATTTGTTTTAGGAGAAAATTATATTTGATAAATTTTCGATAAAAATCACTCATTTGGAAAATTTTGCACACTGGGTAAAACTATAAAAATGGCATTATTATTCATATTTTAAGATCATAGCAAATAAAATTTGTTGATGTTAAATACCTCTTTTAGTATGTGAACTTTTTCCTGAATCACCAGTCTCATTTGTTTAGTAAGCATCTCTAGAACATAATGTTCTTTCGACAGAGATTGCCTCTTGAATTTTATGTAACATAGATCATATCTTTCTTTAAGCCTGTTGTCCCAACTATCCTTAAAGTTATAAACCTGTCCTTACTGGCTTAAAATATATAGGTGTCTCTTCACACGTATGCAAAGATGTATGTACATATACGTGTGTGTGTGTGTGTGTGTGTGTGTGTGTGTGTGTGTGTGTGTGTGTGTGTGTGTGAGAGAGAGAGAGAGAGAGATTTGCATTCTCCTTTGTTTTGGCTTTGTTACCACTTGGCTTTTTCCTGCTGTTTAAAGTATCATGCATTCATTTGGGCCTATATGTATATGAGAGATTAGCATAAAATAAATTTCTTTTTCCTATATTCTTGTTAAGCATGAATATGTAGTCTTGGGAAAGGCTGGTCAAGTAGTAATTTAATTTATATAAAGAAATGTTTTTTTACTGGTTTGTTTGAGATTATGAATCAAAGCACACATATTAAAAAAGGCTACAGATTTTGATGTTTTGTAATGCACTAGAACTCTTGATTGAGGATGATAATTTGAAAATTCGATCTGACAAGAAAGAATTTATTGGTACATATAACTAAGACAAGAGTGGCAGTTACAATGATCAGCAGTTGCAGGCTCATCTAATCAGTATCCCCAGCCCAGATAGGGGCGGGGTGGAGGTGGTTCCTCTTTTTCTGATAGTTTCAACCAAAGTCAGTAGCTTCAACAAAAAGTTCTGGGATCAAATCCTTTTGGCCTAGCTTGGTTAATATGCTCTGAACCAATTGTGGCCTGAAGGATGGAATGCTTTGAGTAAGTCTGTGTCATATCTTCACTCCTAAAGTTAGTGTTGCAGATGGGGTGGGGGTTAGGATTGAGATAAACTCTATATGAACCACATGAACTAAAATGAGGGAAATGGAAGTTTCTCCAAAGGAAAATAGGACTTTTTTTTGTTATTAGAAACTAGGTAGATAAGAATATTCACTACAGTGTAAAAATATAATAAAACTGTTATTTAATCTCAGATTGGTAAAGGATTGCTATACTGTTAGCTTCCCTGTGTTGAGCGGTTCTCAAATGTTTTTACACATTAAAATTATCTGAGAAGCTTTTAAATATCTTGATGTCCTGGCAGTACCCCAGACCAATTAAATCACAATTTCTGGGCAGTAGTACTCAGGCCTCTGTATTTTTTTTAAGCTTCCGGAGTTTGATTTCAGTATATAGCCAAGCTGCAGAGCATTATATTAGTGCCCTTCAAACTTTACAGTAGATTAGGATCACCTGGAGATCTTGTTTAAAATGCAGAGTGCTAGAGCCTGCCCCCAGAGATTGTGATTGAGTGAGTATATCTGAGGTAGGACCTCGGTTAGTCCTAGGTGGTGCTATATTGGAGATCCTAGAACTGTACTTTGAGGAACGTTACATTAGATTGTTAACATCTTAAAAATTTGCCAGTTTTAAGTAATTTGTGGATTACTATTAAGTCATTTGTCCACTGACTAGTGTATAGCTGTTTGGTATGCTTATTCCTCTATTAGCATTTGTCATACTAGGTTCTATAGATAGCAAAGGTAGCATGGACACAAGTATATATAGCTTCAAATTATTTTGTAGTTGCATTAAGAAGATTGATTCTGACATCATAAAATCCTAATGTTCAGAGAATTTATCTTTAACACATCTATATAAATTAACTCATAGAACCCATTTATCTCCCCAGTTACCTTTCTACTTTAGTTCCTTTTTGCCCTTTAACCTCATTAATTTCAAAGGCTCAAAATTAAAATGACTCATTACAATTTAAATGTATCTCTGATTCATGTCTAATACATACCATGAAATCATCTGTAATTGTGTATTGTTCTGCTGGTCCCAGACATCGTGCAATGAAAATAGGCCACCTACTTCCAGATCCATAGCCCCTTTTGGACATAGTATGTAATTGCTGTATTAATTATAGGTTTCTTTGTTTTGATGCTTTAAGCATTTGATTCTTCTTGAGAAAGTTGAATTGGCCAATTATTTTGACTCTTAAACACATAGATGGTAAAAATGAAATTATGTTATTAAATGCATACTAGTTGTTTTAGTTTATGTATGGGGAGACGTGAACTATATGATGCTGAATATTTTCTTTTTTGTGGTGTTTTGTTTTTAAATAGGCTAATAGCACGCCAGCTTGCTAAAATCCATGCTATCCATGCACACAATGGCTGGATTCCCAAGTCTAATCTTTGGCTAAAAATGGGGAAATATTTCTCTCTCATTCCCATAGGATTTGCAGATGAAGACCTTAATGAAAGGTAAAATTACTTTTTACATTTTAAGTGATATTTTACATTGCTTTGCTCTACATATTGGGTTTCAAAGATAACTATGAGTTTTTATGTATAAAATAATGGTTTGGTTTATCTTTTTGCATTTGAATAAAATAAGCATTGACTCATTTGATTCACAGATGGCACTATGGAAATAAGTCTTTCTCCATCAACTGACTCAGAAAAAAAAAAAAGCCCTACAAAAGCAGGAGATGTGGGAGTGGGTAGAAATAAGGGGCTAAGAAATTAATATAGAACATTTATTTGGAAGTAAATGAAATATAAAGCATGAATGGGTACATTTTTTGTGTAGTGTGAGTTGCCATAGACTCTTTTTTAAAAAGTTATTTTTGTTAAAAGCTGTTTTGGATAGGCCTAGAGGTCTACATTGGGACAGTGTAGTTATATTGGAGTGTGAAAAGTTTGTGTTGTCTTAGATTTCTATGATTATTGAAGTCCCCAATACATTTACTGGTTGAAAGGTTGAAAATACATTTACTGGAGTCTTAAAACTGACTCCCCAGATTCAAACTGACTAAGGTATTTCATTATTTTCTATATAAAACAATTTACAAATCATTATTACATTTTAATATAGTGTAATACTTGTGAAAAATTGGAAATTTTTGTTCTTTATATCTGAAACATACACGAAAATTTCACCTTTTATATTTCAGGAAGCCTTTGTTTTAAGAACAACAGGCATATAGGACCTATGGATTGTTTTTGTTCTTTTTTTATATTTTTATAATTCATTAGAGAAAAATAGCTGCATCATTCTGTTGAGTTTATTTCAAAAATTAGTTTCAGTCACTCTGTGTATTTGTATTTGCTGATAGTTTTTCAAACTTTGAATTTGGTAGGGATATTATACCCCTTTAACTGGGATAGGCAAACATCTGTAAGTATCCAATGTGCTGGATATTCAGGAAGTAACAGTGTGAAAACAGAACATTCTCTTTTGAATTAGTTATTTTATTTAAAGATTTTTTTGGGGAAAACCACCTAAAAATAATGAAGTAGATGGCAATGATGAATGCAAGATTTTCTTGAGTTTTTAAGATAATGCAAAGTTGAGAGGTAGTGTAGCATTGTATGGTTTCAGAGCACAAGACACTGGGATCAGATTATCTGGAATCAAATCTCAGTTCTGCCAATGAACAGTTCTGCTCTTTAACCTTGGGCAAGTTACCTCTTTCCTCATCTGTAAAATGGGAATAGCAGGAGTAGTACATTTACCTTTTAGGGTTTTTATGAGGATTAATTGAGTTAGAATATATAAAATTATTAGAACATTGCCTGGCCATTTAAGTGGTAAATAAATGTTAGCTGCTGTTTTAAAAATTATTATCCAATGAAGCTTTTTTGGGTAGGTTTTGGGTTATATTTCCTAGAATCTCTGTGACGTAGACTTTAAATCCTTGAAGTTAGTGATATTTTGGAAAAGCTGAAGATGCACAGTGATTAACAGGGTGAAAACATCCTGTCTCAATAGAAAATAAACGACTAGATCATTAAAAACAATTAAAATATTAAAACTATTTTTCATATTTTCTTCCATTCCTTTTTGTTTGTACTTGATTATAATCATGTTCGTAATCCTGTGAATCCTATTCTATTCGTTTCTGTACTTTTAAATAAATTCGTGAACAGTTACATCATTTTGAAAACATAGAAGGATTACTTTTGGAAGCTGTGTAGAGAAGAATGCAGTAGTGGGAAAAATACAGGTAGCAAGCACCTGAATAGGTGCTGTATAGGTGATATACTTTTTACTTTTCTGCCCTTCATTTTAACTGTTGCTCAGTTTCTTTTTATTCATGGTTAAGTTTATTGTAAAGATTTTCCTTTATTCTAGCTTTTGGAATAATTGGCTTGTTTTAATTCAAGAGTCTGTGGAATTAAATGGAAAGAACTTATTAATAGATACTAATAGATAATAATCCTTAATAGATACTAGTAGATACTAATCCTTAAACTTGAAAAAATGTCAGTAATATAAATAAGATATAACTTTTTTTTTTAAAACTAAAAGGTTCCTAAGTGATATCCCAAGCTCTCAGATTCTTCAGGAAGAGATGACGTGGATGAAGGAGATTCTTTCCAACCTGGGCTCACCCGTTGTGCTTTGCCATAATGACCTATTGTGTAAGAATATAATCTACAATGAGAAACAAGGTAGGTATGACTTTAGCAGTTAGGTAGAGATGATTTCTTTGATGTTCTTAATGGTCCTTTGATCTTTGACTGAAATTTAATTCAAATGCAAGGATTGAAAACATGCATTGAAGTCTTTAAAGATTTTCTTGTAGGTTATAAAGTTATGGTAACTATGCTAAATTAGGAATATATGTTCTCTATATTTGTATAAAATATGTTTTTTAGATTTGGTTTAATAGAAACAGTTTGGTTCCTGTTAAGCGAATTTTAAATGAAAAATGATAAAATGACTTTGTTTACAAATTTAACTGTAAAACCTATTTGGTAATTCATGGTTTGTAAATACACCTGCTTGTAATGGGGGTTATTGAAAAACAATGAACTTGCATTGCTTTATAAATAGAGAAATTTTCTCAGTGTTAGCAAGGACAACAGTTATTAGAAACAAATATGTCTCCAGGTTTTCTATTACCCATTTATTATACTGATTTATTAGAAATTTTAATGCTAGGGAGAGAGCCACAGATGGAGGAAATGTTACTTGTAGTTGTTGAAATTTATATCTACTAAAGTAATAATCAAGGAGTCTGGTAACGAGTTTTAACATTTTGAGGTAGATAGTGATAATTTTTGGTGAAATGTTTCTGTGACTGTTTATATCTTTCTGTATTCAAATTCTCTTATGTTTTCATATTTAAGAAATACTTGGTTATATTATTAGATAAAGTGGTTTGAGGTTTGGTTGCTACAGTAGATGCCCTTCATTACTAAAATGAAATTTCAAAATACAATTTTGGTTGAAGGATTAGTATTAATTCAAAAAGTATATTTGAAAGTATGAAGCTACTGCATTTTATAGGAAATCAGTTTTGAAGATAATCATTATAGTTGAAAGATTATTTTGATTCCAAAGTGTTGTGTTGTGAAGATACTAAAGCCAAAGAATTCTGATTAAATGATCATAATTATATTAAAGTACTGTTTATGACCAGTCTTACCAGATGATAAGTTGAGACTACTATAATGCAAAAGTTGTTAATAGTTGTAACTTTCTTTAACTTGAAGAAAACCAACCAAAGGACACTGTCAGGGGTAGTAGACTGAAGCACCTGTTTTCAAAAACATATTTGAATAACTTTTATATTTGATATTTTAATGTGGATTGGAGATTGTATTATTTAAAAATATGCTGAGCTAACATTTTCTTTTTGAATATCTTGAAGTTTTTGTATGGAGTCTTTTTTTAAATATTAGGTATACTCTAAAACAAGTACTTGACAGTGTCCTTTAATTTTTTAAATTGTCCATTTATTATATATAATTGTCATAGTATATATACGCACTACATTATATGCTAGTAACCAAATCTCAATGCCATTTGTGAGACAAGAGTATTAGTTATGCATTTAAAGCAGTGTTTTAGCTTTTAATTTAGTGCAAGACCTAATAACACATTATTTTGTATAATGGAATTTCAAGTGAGGGACTTCATCTTACGTTTGAAGTGGACACTCAGCTTTATTTTTAACTGCAAGTTAATAAAGAGAGTCTATTTCCTTTGGAATATAATTTTAATTTTTCATACTTTTATGTTTCTTTTGCATATTCATTTCACGGAACAAACTTGTATATACAACTAAAATAGAAGGGACCAAAAAAATCAGATTACTTTGTCATAAGTATTAAAAAATGCATTTTTACATTTTAACCACTTGCCTGTCTAAACTATTGATTAGTGATAAGAAAAGTCCTCACATTTTAAAATAAAATCTTTATGCTTCAGTTTGGCTTTAAGAATTCAAAGTCATCATTTGTTTATATTACCAAGAATTACCTAAATCATACTTTTGTGTCTAATTTTTTTCTTTACACAGAAGAATAAATTTCACAGTTCAACAAATATAATTACTTTGATATATAGTTTAGAGTTTGCCCTTTTTCATAGAAGTCTGTTATGTACCATTTGTTTCTTGTCTTTGTGGTTATGTTTGTGTGTGGGTTATGGAGATGTTTTGTTATTTTTCCTTACCAGTGATTTTATAGTGTCCGTTAAAAAGGCTGGTTTGGATTCCATGACATCTACTTAAAAAAAGAAAATCTATTCTTATGTGATTAGTTGATACATAAGCATTAAGAAAATACGGTTGGAATTTTGTCAGGTAAAATCTGAAACTCATGAAAGTGTGGCAAGAAGCTTGTTCTGTTTATTATCTTACTCTTTCAAATATTTACTTTGATATATAGTTTAGAGTTTGCCCTTTTTCATAGAAGTCTGTTATGTACCATTTGTTTCTTGTCTTTGTGGTTATGTTTGTGTGTGGGTTATGGAGATGTTTTGTTATTTTTCCTTACCAGTGATTTTATAGTGTCCGTTAAAAAGGCTGGTTTGGATTCCATGACATCTACTTAAAAAAAGAAAATCTATTCTTATGTGATTAGTTGATACATAAGCATTAAGAAAATACGGTTGGAATTTTGTCAGGTAAAATCTGAAACTCATGAAAGTGTGGCAAGAAGCTTGTTCTGTTTATTATTATCTTACTCTTTCAAATTAGGAGCTAATGGTTTTGAAGTAATATAACTATATGACATATTTACATTTAATTATATAGAAGATATCATACTTCATACTTTAAAAAGTATAAATTCTATAAATTTAGTGAATTTACTAAGCAAAAAAATAAAAGACTTTAGCATAGCATTAGTACTTATAGCTGCAGTTTCAATGAGGAGACTTAAAATTAGAAATATGAACCACAAAGTTCTTAACTTTCTTAACTGGTTACTTTGTATAGTCTCTAAAGCTGAATGTTAAGTCTTTTTGGGTTAAAATAATTTCTACATAGAATAAATGATTAAGCTGCATATTACATTCACAGATGTGTTTGATTCGTTATCACTTTTTAAGTTAATTCATGTGATTTGGGCTCAGAGCTTCACCATTTTGTACCTAGCTATGAGATATAAATAAATATATGTAAAAGTAGTAAAATGAAAGCCAAGAGACTGACTTTGATATTCTCAACTTCAGTACTTGAGTGTTATGTATTGTGTTTCAGACCCTAAATTTCTCAGAATGCAAGTTTAGTTAAACTTCATAATTCATACTGGATCATCTTGAAGTCCCCGCATGTATTTTTCAATCACAATAACTTAGATTTTGTGTACTGTAACTAGAATAAAAATTTCTAAGTTAACTCTTAAAAGCAGATATATTAAGCTTAGTTACAACCAAGAGAGAAGTCAAAAAGAGTGTAAATTTTGAACCAAGCACCCTTGGGTTCAGATTCCTGCTCAGTCACGTACAGAAGTGATATTAGACAAGTCATTTTATCTCTTTTATATTAAGTGTTTATATTTGATCCTTGACTATCTGTACCAGAATCCCATAGGTTACTTGAAAAAAATGCAGGTTTTGGGTCTCATTCAAGACAAACTGAACAAGAATTTCTGTAGATGGGCTTAGGAATCTTAATGTTTAACAGATTTCCATGCAGTGCTTATATTGTTGAAAGCCTAGAACTTTAGTTTGCTTTATTTTTAACTTAGATAATATCTGCTTCAGATGATTCCTGAGAAGATTTTAGAATGTGCAGATAGCACTGGAGTAGGTACTTAGCAGTTTTCAGTTACAGCTATTTATACCATGATAGGAGTTGGCAAACTTTTTCTGTAAGGAGCTAGATAGTACATATTTTAGGCTTTGCATGCCATATTATAGTCTCTTTTGCAACTGTTTAACTTGGTGGTAGTGTATAAACACAGGCATAGATAATAAAACATTCATGTGGCTGTGTTGCCAACACCTGTATTTTGTTTATAGGATGTATTTTACAAAATGATTCTGATTCTGAAAAAGTGAAAATTATTGTTATGAAGCCAGAAGGTTAACTATGTTCTATAACTAGGGAAATTATGGCTCGTAAGTATAAGATGACAATTCAGTTTTTCTTTAAGTGCAGTTTACAGATTGTATCTTAATAACTGTATCTTGAATGATTAATGTAAATAAAAATGTATATACGTATGTGTGTATATATACATAAGTACATATTCACGTAGACACACACAAAGACTGTGAGCACCTTGTGGTTTATAGGCATTTTCACCTTTGATAGGCATCAGAGGGAGAAATACTGCCAGTACCTCTCCTCACCATGTCACTTCACAGAACTCAGAAATATGGGAGAAGAGTGAGCTTTCTTTCTGAAGTTGATGGTAGCTATCAATATTTTTGAAAAGTTAGGTAGGTTGGTAAACAGTGGCCCATTCCTTGCCTTCAGTGAAATATCTTAAAAAGATAAAAGAACACTTCATGATATGATGATAGGATTTGTTACATTATAAGAAAACCCAAAGCAGTGATATTTTTGCTCCTGAACTGTAAGGCAAGACTTACCAGTCATCTCTTAACAATTAATTTTAAAGAGAATTTATACTAAGTAGAACAAATTGTAGTACTGCTTACTGTCTTACTTCAAATATGATATTTAAATTCCAACTAATCCTTCAGCCACTGACATGTTAGAAGTAATTGCTAAAGCTTTTTGGTTGGTTGTCTCATGTCTTGATGCTGTCATGTTTATTGGTGGCTGTGTTGTTTTTTTTCCCCCTCCACCATTTCTTCATAAAAGCTCATATAAAGATCAAATATATAACTTTAAATTTCAGCAATGGCAATCATTGTTTTCTGTGTCAGCAAAATACAAGAAGCTGTTACAGCTAGTTAAGGAAATACAGATGAGTGGAAGAAAAATAAAGCTTTTCCTGAGAATTATAGCGTAAATCAGGTTTGTTTTGCACAATATAAATAGAAAATAGGTGATTCACCATTATTAGTCACTAGATTGGCTCTAAATCTTATCCACTCATTATTTTTGAAAAGGCATTGTTGTCATTTTATTGACCTTTTAATGACTTAAGACTTTTTAAGTATTTTTGTTGTTGGTTTTAGTTTAAAATTTAAGTAAATACAAATTTATTGTTGTGTTTACTAACCTATATTTTCCAAGGTGGAGTTTTTATGAAGGATAGCCTTAACCTTGTTTTAACTTGTATTCCAGATTATATCTAGCATAAAATAAAATATCCCTAAATTAAGTAATAAAAAACTTTAGTGGACTGTAAAAACCTGTACTATTAAGGAGTAGCTACCTAAAATAGTTATTAGTTTAGTGTTTTTTCTTTACTCACACATTCAGTCTCACTGTATGTTCAGTCATATACTTGAAGGTCAAAAATGCCACTCTTAGTTCATTAGTATTTCATGCTTATTCCCCCCAATCTCCATTTAAACTTAAGTGTTATCATTGTGTCTCAGCATTCTCTAAAAAACCTTCATTTGTTCCACTAGCATTTTAATACTTCCTATGTGCAAGGTATTGCTCTGTGGATTGCATGATGAAAGATGAAAGGACTTACTGCCCTTTCCAAGAAGCCATATATATGCTACGTAGTAGAGTCATCATCATTAAACAGATACTTATATTCAAAATGATGAGTGTTGTGGTGAAGGGTATACACAGGCTACTATTGGACACCAGAGTGAGGGATGAAGGGAGTTTCCCAGAGCAGAATACATATAAGAGAGAGCATTTTGCTAACATTAGTGTAATCATGGTTACACTTTCTCTCTTTTCTCTCTCTTCCTTACCTAACGCTACAGAGAAAGTTGAGTGAGTCAGAAAGATTTCAGGTTTTCAGTATTATTTTGCTTTTTATCTTTATCCCTTTTTCCTTAACAACCGCAAAATAAAGGAATCCAAAAGAACGTGTCGTATGAATGATACAGACTTAGTTGATAAAATAATTTTTTTGGTTTTAAAGTACTTTAAAAATTGACTGACTGTTTTCAGCTGTCCTGGGATTTGAACAATAATTTAACTCAGTAGAGTGTGAGTTTTATTACTGTGAAGATATGCAAGAAATACAGTAATAAAGAAAAATGTAGCTTTTGAAAATTCAGATTATAGTTTTATTCATTCTTATGCTTTACCCATTATATGCCAGTCAGTGTGCTAATTATATAAAGATAAATAATATGTAATCTTAGCTCTTACAGCACTACTTCTTTTTAGAGGTCAAGGATCCTTTGAGAATTTGTAGAATTGAGAATCCCCTCAGAAAATGCACATACACATGAAATTTTATATAAAACTTTAAGGAGTAGTCTCATTTTTCCCTACCCTTAGGACCCCAATTAAAAATTCATGTCTTAAAAAATTAACAAGATAATCATGCCATATAAACTATTAATTATTAATAGTGATGTAGAAATTTTAGGAGTCAAAAGTTAAATTTGCAGAAAAAAAATAAGTTCAGTATACTTTCTGTGGGTAGGAAAGCATTTTTCAGTAATTTGATTTTTCTGGCACCCAAAATAAGGGAAGTAGGCATCTTTAATTTTACTTTGTTGCAGAAGATTAAATTTAAGGTTGAGTTCCACTTTGTTTGCAATAGTTTAAAAAAGAATAGTTAATGCAGATTTTTCTTTTAATTTTTTCCTTTTAAGCTTTGTGTCTTGTAAAATGTGAGTTTGCCAAATTTTCTTCATCTGCTACAGATTAGGTATGCCATTGTTGCTGCCATGTGGCGGCGCACCCCGTGCTTCTTAAACGCACTGACTGGAGGTTTATCGCATCACTTGTTCACATGCACGGAGCCTGGTAACAGCCTCATCTGTATCTTGTTAGCTTCATTTTCTTATTTTTTAAATTTCATTATTTATAAACTCAACATAGCATATAAAAATAAAGGCTAGTTTTAATGAATTAATGCTACTACAAAAAGTCATTGCTAAAATTTTCATACTGAAATGGATTTTAACTTTTATTAAAGTGAATGACCTATGTTTAAATTGTATTTACAAGCAGGCATGTTCTACCTGTCATTTTAACTATATTTGCCAAATTCTAAATATAATTTTGAAAATTGAAATTGAAGCTTTTGTTTATGTGGCAAAAGTAAGCTTCAGGACTGGGCTGTGTATTTTTATTGGCATGTAACAGTTAATATGAGCTCTACAAGTGTTTTTGTTTAAAGGGCTAAAACAATCAACAGCTGCTATTTAAAAATTTATATGTTGAAACTGGTTCAGTTGTGCACCTTTGTAAATCTTGAATCCTGATTTCTTGAAGGCTTGGTGGATAGTTATCTCCCAAGTCATTGTGTTTATTTAGTACATTATCTGTTGACAGTTTTGTTTAGAGAATTCCTCTTAATCTTTTTAAACTATCATTTTTTTCCTCCTAAAAGTAATGTTTATTGAAAAGAATTTAAAATATAAGGGAAAAGTCCCTTGTCTGTCATCTGTTGAAACATTTTATTTTGGTTATTTCTGTTCACTTTTTTTTCCACTATGCATTATTTGACCTTTTTTCCTTCTTCAGGCATATTTTATTAATTTGGATTACTACATTTACTTTTTTGTATCTTTTTTTCCACATAATGTTTGTAATTCTCATCATTAAATCATTTTTGAAAATGAAATTTTTTTTTATGGCTGCAAAGTGTTTTGTTATGATAGTGGTCTTCACTTGCTCATTCCCAGTGGTACCTGGAAAAAAAAAATTAAAACATGTTCTGACTTCCCATTCTGCAATTTAGTTAATTTGGTTGAAACATTCTATCTTCTCATTCTACACTTTTAGTAACATGATTTGGTTAACTTTAAGACTTTCTGTGGGATGATTTTTGTGAATTCAAGAATATAATACTTTTGATGGTTGAATTGCAGTGATTTATTGTAGTCACCAACATTTATAACCTTATATTTTGTCAGTATACATATAGATTTTGATAACTGGACTTTTGATACTTTCTCATTTATTTTACTGATGATTCTCACTAATTTTATTTTAGACTTTACTATTATTTATACAAGTTTAGAATTATTTATTAAATGCAATTACACTGAAATCTGCTTTTATGTAAAATACTTCATTTACTATGACATTTTTTGTCATATAATTGTTTTTCTGAGTTTGAATATGATCAGCATACATCCCCAAATTAAACATATATATCTATATCAAGACATTAGAGTTCAAAAGCTCCTTTTTGGGGAAATTCCAATGTATATAGGTCAGGAATTTGTTTTGTTACCTTAGGATAATCTCTAAAAGACAGTGTAACTGGACATATGCTATTCATTTTCACAATGTAAGCAGCTTAGAAACTATACTTACAGCCATCTCTGTTGATGTATCCATTTTAACTGTTTGCCCCATAAGCCTTTGAGTTTGTGATTCCTGGTGTAGTAACTCATTTTAATTCACAACTCTTCTCTGTCCCCCTTTCCCCTCTCAACTTTCTCTTGTTTCTCTTAAAAAAAATTTGAACATATATCTTTGTTGAGTCAAATCCTCTACAATACTCAGTATACCTTTGCTTTTTATTTTTAAAGATAAAACAATCACCTTAATGCTGCTCAGGTCTGCTCTTGGAAACTCTAATTATGTAGCATTCCAGGAAAGTGTAAGAGTTTGATTGCAATGGTATTCTTAAATTAGGGATATTGTTAAGTTGATCAGCAAGTGTTATAGCATAACTGCAAGGTTCACAGAATTCAAGTCTTTTAAAGTTTATATATAATTCGTGTTTGTAGATTAGCTTGTCAGTTCATTTTTGGAGTATCATAGATTAAATTTTTGTTAAAATTGCTTAGATTATTAACAACTTACAAAAATAGCATTTATTTCTAATTAAACTTGAATTTTTAAGTAACTGGTGCCCCCATGTGGTGAAAGACATATTTTGCTTTTATTCGAACTTGGAGAATGGCTATACAATATTTTAACTTTCTTTAATATAATGGACATAAATGTTCACAAAGAAGCTGTTGACCAAGATAGAAATTTGTAAAGCTCATTGCCATAAAATTCACAGCCTTACCCTGTATTGTCTCAGAAGTGCATGTTAACCAAGCACATACAATGAGACAAAATATTGGAAGCTATTTAATTACAAATAGCATAGGGATTTTCTGATCTTATATATGATTTCTTATGTCTTTGGTTTTGTGTCTCACATAGGTGATGTACAGTTCATTGATTATGAATATTCTGGATACAACTACCTGGCATATGATATTGGAAATCATTTCAATGAATTTGCAGGTAAAATTTAGGGGTTAATAGAGTAGCATGTATAACTTTAAAGTGATACTTGTAGATTTTTTTTCTTTCGAGAAGATAAACTGGGAATAGGAGCATCATTTTAACTTCCAACTGATCTTTGTGTTTTGTTTTTCTTTATTACTGGAAAATAGAGGAGATGATTTCCTTAATTTCTTAAGGAAAACAAGAAAAAAAAATACTAACTCTGGCTTCTCTTAAGACCTGACATAGTACAAGGTGCTTTATAAATCACATCTCATCTTATTTTTTCTCCACAACAATTTGATAAGTTAGGTAATATTCCCAGTACATAGATGAGGAAAGTAACTTACCCATGTTACTGTAAAAATACAGAGAATTAAGATTTTAAGCGAATTATCATTTAATAGCCTTTGCTATTTCCGTTGTGTACTTGGGCTTTTGGAATGTTGATTAACTAAAAAGCTTAAGAATTTTTTTT
Organism: Pteropus alecto; assembly: GCF_000325575.1. Taxonomy (NCBI): domain Eukaryota; kingdom Metazoa; phylum Chordata; class Mammalia; order Chiroptera; family Pteropodidae; genus Pteropus; species Pteropus alecto. The sequence goes on from NW_006436288.1 coordinate 7,499,408, forward strand.
GTCATTGACTGTGAATAATTGAAAAAGTGGTTCAGTTTTGCCTCTGAAAATTAATTTATCACCATCAAATGTAAAAGTTTTAGTTTTTTAATGTAACTGGAATTGATTTAAAATAAATTTCGTGACTATATTTAGAAACATGAAATTACATCTAGTTTTTCATCACTAAATGTATATCTATATACATTCATGCATTCATGCATTTTCACATACTTTAGGTTACCAGTCTGGAAAAAAGTTGGAGGTAAAGTGTCGGTTTACATATTTTCAGTTATTTCCCTCCACCAAGCTTATCATATACAATCCATATCCTTACATATACTGTACATATTTCTACATATCTGAATGAAGGGAAAGCAGTTGTTCATATAATGAGCTATCACCATGTTATTAGTAAGGATAGTCACTGCTGTGGATATGAAAGGGGATACTACCATTCTTAATATGATTTTGTATAGAAAACAGTAAGCTAAAACTTGAAAGTTAGGTAGCGTTTGGATGTGCAAGTAGAAGAGAAAAGAAGGTACTTCAGGAAGGAAGAAGAAAACTTCATGGTGAGTATATTTTTGTAGGTTGTAAAATTCATGAATGAGAATAGAACATGATAAGAGTGGAGAAGTAAGTTTGGACTGACTTAACCTTGAGTGCTAAACAAAACAGTATGAACTTTATTTTCTAGATTAGTCTTTTCAAATTGTAGATTGCGAAATCAAATTTGTGGGATAATATTTTAAAGCAAGGAATGGAAAAGGAATAGGAAATAAGGAAATATCAGAGTTGGAAGATATAGTTAGGGTAAATATTGTTTGTGAATCTTAATATTAGGTATGTGTATAAGGTTTCAGTATAAATATAAATGTATTTCTTATCCTGTGAGTAATGATCAGAAAAGTTTTAGAGCCACAGTTCTAGGGAAAGCTCTAAATATTAGTATACTCAAGAATCTCCTGGCGGAGTACTTATTAAAATGAAGATATGGTGCTTCTGAGGTAGCTCAAGCTTCACACTTTCAGGAAAAATTGAAGCAGTAAGAGTTGATTAAGCTTGCTGATCAAATGTATTGTGCATTAGGATTTAAGTTGGAATACATTATGATTGGTTTATTATTTTAATAAATGCCATATTTAACTTCTAGTATTTCAGCCAAATGTCTTATATTTTTTTCCCAAAAAATTATGTAGATGGTAAGGATTATTAAAATATGCAGAAGTAATGTATTTTTAAAATCTTTAGTATACTTTTTTTTTCATTGTAGGTGTGAGTGATGTAGACTATAGTCTCTATCCAGATAGAGAACTTCAGGGCCAGTGGCTGCGTTCTTATCTTGAAGCCTACAAAGAATATAAGGGCTTTGGGACTGAAGTTACTGAAAAGGAAGTAGAAATACTCTTCATTCAAGTCAATCAGTTTGCATTGGTAAGTTTAAATGTAAACAATTAACAAAATATTCTTAATATGATTTAAAAATCATAAACCAGTTTCCTATTTTGTTCACAATAATGACAAAATACAATTGTTTACAGTTCTCTCATTGTAATACAGTTGAGGACAAATATTTTTTATTTCATTCAAAATTATAATCCCAACCCCTAGAACAACAATGCCTGGCGACATGGTAAGTGCTCAGTAATTATTTGTTTAATGAATGGATTCTAGTTAGAGTTAGGATTAATTGTGAAGCAGTTTTTTATATTACTTTGTATTCTTTTTACATTATGAAAAACATAAAATCAAGGACAGATTTATGGAAAATGAGGTTTTCTCCAATACATTTAATTATCACATCTTAAGGTGTTCACATGACAAAAGTATATTGAAAGAACCAGAAGAATTTTCCAAACTTACCCAGTATTTTGTCTTCTTGACCTTCTTTTGATAAGCAGTTACTTCTAGCTTCTTTGATGTGTTAATGTCTTACTATTTTGAAGACCCATTTCTCTGTACTCTAAATGCATTTATTTTTTTAAAATTAGTTGATTTAAATTAATCTTTTGAGAATTATGTGATGCATTAGAATGAGCTTTCAGCTACGATGTTACACAATTAAATTGAATACTAGGTCGAAGTTATATTAGCTACTTTTTTTTTTCTTTTTTTAGTTTTAATGTAATTCTGTGCAATTGACATGGGGAATATTTGCTGTGTATTCTTTACAGATAGATAGATGCTGTTGGTGGCTCACAGGTGTACTTTTACCCAGAGCCATTCAGAAAACATTTCAAGTAAAAGGGTGTGCTGAAATGTGACTTCACCTGCTGCTGTTCTGGTAGAACTGTTGGTTACCTTAATAGCTTACTCTCCAGCTGGCCTTAGGATGCCTGCTCTTTCTATTTATTATTTTTAAACATGATCTTAAAGTAGAGAATGTAGGGTTTCTTTCTCACAAGGTCATTTAATGAACTTCAGAATCAACCTAGTACTTTTATTTACCAGTTTCTGTATTAACATGAGGAGTATTATTATTGCCATATTTTGTATTTTTCCCATGTACCCATTTAAAGAAATTAAATTATTACTAAGACATTCAGTTTATTAATTTCTACTTAAAGTCCACATAGCTTATAAATAAATTCTTAGTCAGTAATCCCGCTGTTTACTATTTTATCTCTAACTTGGGTTCTCCTGTAAACTTTTGATGATGCTTAACATTTTTGTTTGGATACTGTTGTTTTATATATATACATGGTATTGAAAAACACAGTTACTTCTGGCTTGAGCTGATTATTTATAAATATTCATTAATCAGGTATCAAGTACTTATTGTTACTCTAGGTCTGATAGATCGTAGGCTTAAAAAGGAATAAAAGATAGTACATTCCTTCAAATTGCTTATAATTTAAAATAGCAAATAAACTGTACAAAATGCCTTTTTCTGGATGAAATATAATGCACATTCCTATTTTAAATTCTTAGCAAATTAGAATTAGAAGGAAACTTAACCTGAATTTTTTAAAAAGGAATATATATCCATAATACGTTCAGCAAACATTCATGAAATGTTCTTTGTTCAGTAGGTCTTATAGAGACTTACAACTTTAACACCTTTTAAAAAATACTTATTTCTCATCTAGTATGACCTCAGAATTTACATATCTTAGTTTTCATATAAGCTTTATATGGTAAATCTATTATGCTGAGTTCTTCCTCATTAAAATACCATTGAAAACCATTTATTAAACCAGTTTTGGTTTGAATTCCTCTATTTTATCTAAATTCTACTGATCCTCTGTCATGTGCTTTTCTTGTTCTTTCTCTTCTTGACCTTTTTCTTCTGAGGTAGATTTCTTTCTCTGTTGCTATCTTCAGATAGAATATAGCAGAGACCTCACACTCGGCTTCACCAGCCCTTCTCATTGAGATTACTAACTCTTACTTTGAGGCATTTTTTTTTCTATTTCAAGGCTGCCTGTTTTTTTGTAGCTTTCTTTTTTTTCTTATGCTAGCCTATTTACCTCTCTTACCAGCTCCTAATTTTATCCCACCAATCATTAAGTAAATACCTGTTATAATATCAAGTGTTTGAGTGGATAAATAATTGGAAAGGTAGGGCAACATAAAAGCAATCCCTCAGTTTTTCTCCTTTATCATCTTTCGTGCACTCCTCAAGCCAACTGCAATCTGTCTTGCTGTTATAAAAAAATAATTCAGGTCAGGGTTACCAATAGTGACCTAATTGATAAGTTAAGTTTAAACTTTTCTGTATTTATGTTAACTTGATCTATCCATAGCATTGATAATATTTACTATTGATTTTTAGAACTTTGTCTCATTAACTTTTGTGATACCATTCTTCCTTGGTTCTCCTCTTTTGTGTTTTCCTGCTCAGTCTCCTCTGGCTCTTTTTTCCTTCCTCTTTTCCCAACCCTCTTACATGTTAGTGTTCTGATTTTGGGCTCTCCCCCCTCCTTTCACTTCACTTATTATTGATTGCTATGATTCGTTAATGTTGAGGAGATGGCAAACAAAGGGAGGTATTTGCATTATAAAACCAAATAGATACACATATTTTAAGCTTTGAGGAGTTTTTAGACATATTGTTTACAGACTTCGGATTCCTTCTAAGTAAAACGTTAGAGTTATATGGGGGTTTTTCAGAAAACAGTTTGAGGATTCATTTTAGTTATTTGTTCACCATATAAAGCTTTGAATTTTTCTTTGCAACAGAAATGGGTATCCCGGAAATTAAAATGCCCTTTGACAGAGAGACTTACATATTTAGAACTTCCAAATCTGAGGGGAATAGTTTAAGTAAATCATGGAGTCATAGAATATTATTTTATTTGGACTTAAGTAGTCTCTGCCATTTTGGGGAAAATGAATGGGCTGTTTTCTACATTTATATACTATATTTACTACATGAATGAAAATGAATTGAGAAATACAGTTAACTAGCACTGCTTAAAAAGGTGGGGAGAACTCGTTTGATGTTATTTTTCGGTGTAGTCTGTCCCATGATTTTAGTCTTTTCTACTACAGAACCAGCATAATAGGAAGAGATTATGATACCATCCACAGATGATTTTTATATCAGTTAAAATATGCTGAGGTAATTTAGACTCATGTTTCTCAAACTTTTTGGGGAGGGTCTCAGAACCCTCCTTTATACTTCAAAAATTTTTTGAAGACCTCTATGAGATTTTGTTTATATAAGTTATCAATATTTACCATACTGGACATTACAACAGACAATATTTATTAAATGCATTTTTTAAAAATAATAAGCTCATAATAAACAGCACACTTTAAATGAAAAATAACTTATGAAATAAAACAATTTAGTGAGAACAGCATTATTCTACTCTTTTGCACATCTCTAATGTCTGACTCAATAAATGCTGGAATTGCCTATCCGCTTCTGCATTTCATATGTTGCAGTATATCGTTTTGGTTGAAGTATATGAATAAAGTCTTGTTTCATACACACATATTGTTAGAAAAGAGAGGAGTATTTTACCTTTTCAGATAATCGTGGGTATTCTTTTTGATACTTCACCAAAACTCAGTAAGTGATAGTTGCAGTGTGCAATCTGAATACATCAGTTGACTCTTTGTACTCTGTTACATTAAAATCTATTGGTTTATCTTGTACTTTGAGTGACTCTTCTACCAGTGCATGGTTTTGTAATTTTAACACTATTCATTAGTCTTTGAAAAATATTGATCCATTGAGTTGTATAGATCTTCCAAATGTCAATGCATCTCGTGTGTTATCACAAAATCACAATCATTAATATCACTACCAGTATCATCAGAAAAGTTTTAAGTACTGTGAATCTGGTAAGCTCATAAAATCAAATACAAATTTTCCAGAGTTAATATTTTAGGTTGAATACTTGGTCTATCATTGGCAACATACTATCAGTTATTTTCATTGAAATGACAAGTTCTCTTTTTTTGTATTTGAGAATTGTCTGCTGAATACCCAGCTCTAATAACTCTAGATTGTATGTCAGTTCTTTTAAGTAAAAATTCGGCATTCTGTAAAAATAAATGTGCAGGTTCAGCTCACAACTCAGTTAATTAAGTGTTTCTCTTTTAGCCAGTCTTCTTGCTTTGGGTATGTAGTAGATGTGCTTTATGTGTTCTTCCTGTATCATCCCACAAAATATTAGTACTTAAAGGTAGAGGTTAATAAAATGAATAGTTTTAAAGGCTTCATAAAGGACATTCTTTAGTGAAACTGACTTTTTACTGTGTGTAGTGATGGAAGAATAGGATACTATACTAATACAGTTTGATGTTACTGCCTTGACTTATGTTAAGGTGCCAGTAGCTTCACCCATCGTTGGTTTTGAACCATCAGTGCAAATGTTAACATAGTCAAAAAGGCACAAAGTGTAACATATTGGTATTGTTATGAAAATAGTTTTGGGCCTTAGGAACCTCCCATGAATTCATGAAATACTTTTGAGAGTGACTGATTTAGACTTTCAAAAGACAAAAGGCATCTCATTTTATTCACTTCTCAATATCTAAGATACTTTCTTAGGTAGGAAGAAGGCCATTTTTAAAAATTCTAATTTTTATCATTTTTATCATTCTAATTTCATGTAATAATAATTAACATTTTATTGAATGTTTGGTATATGTCAGGTGTAGGTACTATTTATTACCTCCTCTGGTGTATGTTTTTTCCACACCATCAATTTTTCTGTTCTTAGCAGACAGTGACTGGGTGTCTCACAAATTTAACTCAATTTTGACAATTCTGACAGTGTGTCAGACCCCACAGGTTGAGGGTTCAGTCCCACAAGACTGCCATGCTTAGGAAATTCCAAGAATTTTGGGAGCTATGAGCCAGGAACAGTGGATGAAGACCAAGTGTATATTTCTTATTATAAAGCATAATATCACACTTGGTATTTTACAGGAATACCAAGGAAACAAATGCACAGAGGAGTTAAATTGGTCAAAACCACACAGCTAGTAATTTTTACAGTTTGACTCCAGAGCCCAGTCTTTTTTTTAAACCAATAGGCTTCACATGCATATAACTTTAGCTGTTTACTCTTTACTACATTTTTTATTCTTACACCTGTATTTGATGAAAAGTTCTATATCCTTCTAGTGATATTTTTTGAGGAAGATAAAGTGCAGTAGTATATTTTAAATAGAGATTTTTCTAGCAACATACTTTTTAAATAGATCTTTTGAGGGTAAAAATTTTTAATAGTATTTCTAGTTATTGTATACCTTGGGAAGTGAAGCCTTATTAGTGTTATCATAATCTTAAAATCATGTTTAACTGAAAATAGATTGTAAAGTGCACACACACAATTATTTTACAGTTTCTAATTACACAACCATCTGTTTTCCCTGTTAAGTCCTAAGACCCATTTCCCTCTGACATAAGTAAAGTTGTGTTAACTTTATGTTGTGGTTGGTTTTGCAGAATTTTGGCGTCAATAAAAATTATTTTCAGATTTTTGTCACCTCAAGAACATTTTCTACATTTAAATATATTTGGATTTTCCATTTTGTTTATATTTTTATGTCAAGAAATGAAGTCCTTTGATAGTGTATTTTATAGGAGAGCCTGTTAGCAATTAATAACATTAAAAACACTTAGCCAGCATCTATGAGTATTGATGTTGAACTCTGCCTACACAAAACAGGTTATAGGAATTGAGTTCTGTTTTTAAATGACTAATTTCTTATAACCACTTTTGATGTAAACAAAAGTGATGTATAGCCATCTAGATAACTATACATATAAATATTGCCTGCGTTTTAGATACTCAATATAAGAAACGCATCAAGAAAGTATTATGTAATTGATGAAAAGGGAAAAAATTAACAATTTGATATTTGTTTTAAACAGAAATGCATTATTATAATTCTTGATCTTTCTTCCTTCCTTTTTAGGCTTCTCATTTCTTTTGGGGATTGTGGGCTTTGATTCAAGCCAAATACTCTACTATTGAGTTTGATTTCCTTGGGTAAGTTTAATTTTACTGTGTGCATTATATTTGTCTCTACTTCCTTTTGAATTAACATTTAGAGTTCATAGGGGACATTGCAGTTATTATTTCAGTCAAATGTTATAAAGGTTGCATACATTTAGTAATTGGTCTGAGAGGAAATCTGGTATAATCTGTTAAATGTGCTCAGTATTAGAAAAGTGTCCAGTAGGTGGTGCAATAAATTAAAAATGCGTTCTTTGAAAATCTTAAAACTTAAAAAAAATCGGCTTAGAAGGATGAGTGAAATAAAGGAAGGATTAAGTTTTTCAGCTTTGACTAATTCTGTCATTATTCTCTTTTCTCACTAGGTATGCAATTGTTCGTTTTAACCAGTACTTTAAAATGAAGCCTGAGGTTACTGCATTAAAAATGCCTGAGTAAAGAAGAGATTTAATTATTCTCAAGAAGCTGAACAGTGTTTATGAATCTTAAGAAATTCAGAAAAGCCAATGCTTGTTAAAATTCTGTTATTTAATTTGGTTATCTTGCTTTATAAATTATGCCTCTAAACAACCAATCTAATTTTTAAATAGACTGAATGATGTCAAAACATATACCTACTGCTATCAGTATGTGGTCGATTAGAAATTTGTTAAATCTGCAAAAAAGTATAAAGATGTCAGTTTAATCTTTTCTTTGGTAATTTAATCTGTTATATGTGAATTATTTATTATAATTGTAACACAAATCTGTGACTGCTTTCATCCATTTCATCTGTTTAAGTGTAAACAATGAAAATGTTCCAGAGAAAATGTTTTTTGTTTTACTTTAATAGGATTACTTTTAGTAAACATTTAGGTGTTCAGTGTAACCTTTTTACCTTGATGCACTGTAAGTAAAATGGATCATTTACTCTTGAAATGCCAGATACTAGTTTAGATAACTTAGGTTGTTCATTGAAAAATCTTGTTAGGAGGGTGAAAAACATTCTCTATGCTAGTGTACATCTTTTTTAATTGAATATTGAAAGGTGTTTCTTTTTGGGGAGTACATCTTAAATTGCCCTCTCCCTGCATAGTTTGGCAGTATAAATGTTAATGTTAATGTATAATCCTGGAATAGATATAATGATTTTATGTTACCAAAATCTGCATTCAATAATGTTCTCATATACTAAATGTGGTCATTTAGGTTACTAGTTTATTTTTAAGATTTTAGTATATCAAATTGTTTCTAACTAAAAGTTTTGTTTTACTTTCTGACAGATGTTCTATGTATTTGTTTGTTATTAAATAAGTAGTAGCTAGTAGAATAATTGCTAGTTTTGGAAACAAAGATAGAATGTTTATCATACTTGGCAACCAGAAAATATCTTTTAGATTAATTTTTTTACCCCTCCAGATTCATTTCTTACATTTTAGGTTTTCTGTTTTAGTTTGGCTCCATGTCTTTAGAATGATAGCAAGTGATTACTTAATACATGTAGTTCAGAGAAATAAGTTGAGGTGGTTAAAAGAATTAAATAAGGAACATTTACAGCATTGATCTTGTACACTTAAAATCTGATGTAACAATGTGAATTAAGCAGAAATGCTCATGGTAGGAAGGCTTCTTTTAGTTTTGATTTCTCTTCAATTTGTTTTAAGTGTATTTTTAATTTTGTTTGGGAGTGAGAGGATGGTAATTATTTGGAAGGAAGTTAGATCTTTCGGATAAGTAGGCTTCAAGTTTCGAAGACTGTTGTGTGGAGTTGAGTAGTCATGGTTTACTTAGAAAATTAGTCTGACAAGCTTTGCACTTTGGTCACATAAGTGCCCATGTACAAAGTTGGCTTAATGGATCTGCATATTCAGAATATGCAACTACGAATTTATCCTCTGAGAAATCTTCTGGGGAGTCTGATGTATTATTATTCCAAATGACTTATGTTCTCAAATAAGTGCTTTAAAATACTTGGATTATCTCAAGATGTTTAAAGCTAATTAAGTAGAAACACTTAAAGGCCATTTTAAATAGTAAATTCTAGTTACATAAATAGAATCTGAAAACCTGTTTGTATCTATAACAGTGTTAGACCAAGATTGTTTTCTACCTCCCCAATGTTACAAATGTTCATTTCTGTTTTTATAAACCACATTACTGTAGGATCAATAGAATTTTACCTAATTGACTAAATGAATGGAACCAATTATTAACAATTAATAGCTTTTTATGTAGTTTAGAGTGAACTTGAAAAATTGGGTTTTGGGGAATTTTCATCTGTGGTTGGAATATTTTCTTAGAATGATGAAGACTATGTAATAATCTTTTCTTTTTGTTTGTTTGTTTGTTTCTGACTTCTTAAAGTGCAACAGTATGTATCTTGGAGAACTATGGGAGGAGAGAAGATCATTTTTCTACTTTACTCCATATTCTCTAAACTATTTTGAATAGAGATTCACTGAGCCATTGCTGGTAGACTGCATAGCTGCTGGCTGTGACACTATTATAAGCATTTCAGAAAGTTTCACATGGAAGTGAATGTAAAGGGAATAAGGCTCTCACTTTAGTCCTAGGAGTGTGCAGTTTATCCTGGGGACAAAATCAGATATTTCCCGCACTCTTTGGCTAGATTTTGGGTGCTGTGATGTTCCCACAGGTTTTTGGGATCATACTGCAGGCTAATAATATGGTTTAAAATTGCTTCCCTTTTTATTGACCATTTAAGGGATTCTCAAGGAAAAACATTCATCTAAAATTTATCCTGTAACTTGTCTGTTGCCTTTTTATGTTAAGCTAAAGAACTTGAATGAATGCCTTACCCTAATAACTTGTAAGCTCATTTTGTAAATATAAAAATGGTTGTTAGAGAAGTGGCATTCATGTGTACTCATTGTTAGTCAATAGACCATAGTGGCCTGGATGCTTTAACAAGCAAAATTCCACAGTTTTTTCCCTTTTTGTTCCTTACATACTTATAAGATCTTACCTGACCAGTAATATTTGATTCTTTTTCCACTCCTAACCCCATGCTACCACCATTTTCTGGAAATCAAAGCGATGTGGTAGTAAATCTTACTGTTCACATGATCATTTGAGATCAATATGAGCACAAAACTCTTCAACTAGGTCTGCCTGGAATGTACATAAAACAGTGTAAATAAAATTTGTAAATTAATGTGGATTGTATCTTGCATATGAGATTGTGTATTGTTTTGCATTCTCTTCCCTTTTGTAGAAATTTTTCTGTAAGGAAATGATCCAGTTCTTTGGTTTTAGACTGGAAATAGCCAACCGTTCTGGCTGCACAGTGGGGTAACAAGAGGAACTGGAAATAGGGTTTATCAGTTTTTGTTAATGTCATTATTTATTTAGCCTCTCAGTGCCTAATAGGACTTTACTTCATTCTTTGGTTGTCCATTAGTTTTTGTGAGGTTAGATTCCTGCAAGCAGCCAGTTAATATATTGCTAAAACTCCATTCTTTGAGTCATGATTCTAAGCTAAAGCAAATTAAAAATATAATTAATGATTACAAACTGAAGTATTCTTTCCTATTTTCAAGGCTGTTAACCTTTTTCTACAAAAAAAAAAATCCCTTGAAATTTTAGATATCTCAGTGTGAATCTAAATCCCATATACACAAGTGATATGATAAATAATAGCTCTTAGTTTAATTTAAACATATCTCTAAGTATAAAGTTGTTCATTATGGAATTGTAAAAGACAGATAAGACTTAAGCAATCTTTTAATGACTGCTGTTTCCATTTTTGCTGTACTAGAAATATTTTAGCCATAAATATTACAAAAGCTTCCAAATGTAAAGAAAAAAAAGTTTCTCCAGATACTTACTTTTCTTTTCTTTTTTTTTGGATACCACAGAGCAACAGACACTTTCAATTACAAGTTAAAAACCTCCGCTTTAATAATTATATAGGTATTTCTTTTTTACATTACCGAAAGCCTTCTATATCATTTTTAATTCTTTCGTAAAATAAATGAGAATACTATCAGTTTGATTTTCTGCTTTAAATTGCCTTTAATCATTTTATACTGCATTCCAAAGTGATATCGACATAAGCTTATAATGTTAATCAGTCATTCAGTTGATAGACAAAGTTAACAGAGCTTTATGCTAGAAGAGTTTTGTCATTGGCAGCAACTTGCACTACTTTACACAAGAGACAAACGCTTAATTTTTATGTACAGAGGAAAATGGAATTCTAAGTATGTGGTAAAGCAGCTTTATCTTCAAAATTGATTTGCTCTGATTTTTCTTCTTTAATGCATTGGATTTGAGACTCCTTTGACTGGAAACTTAGTTACATATTAAGGCAATCTGTTTTGTTTTTGTTTCTTGTTTTAAAGACATTAGTTATATTGAACTGCTTTTTTTTCTCCTCTTATATACCACCTGTGTGATTACAGTGTTATGTCTTAGGTTTGAGATCTTTGAGCAGAAAAGTGTATCAATTATTTTAAATGAATTTGCCCCCCGACTTTGAAGCGTAGTCTGTAAAATGTGTTAATATAAAAAAAGTTTGGATTTGCATCACTTGATACTTGAAAACTGAAATTAATAAGATATATTACGTGATTAATTAGATTTTTCTGAATACAGTTTTTACACTAACGATAATAATTTGAAATAAGTTGAAACAGGTTTCAACTATTTGAATGGAAAAATAATTATAGAAAATACCCTTTTGTGTTGGAGGCATCCAAAATTAAAGTTTTTAGTAGGTTTTCTGTCCTGAAGTCTGCTTTCTTTTTTTTCCTATGCACTTACTATGCTACTGATGTTATCAAATAGCAGGTTAAAATAGAATCTGTTAATTATGAATCCAATAGCTATTCTACGTAAGAAAAATTGCTGTTGTAAAATACTCTAATCTTTAAATGTAGGCATATTTTTGTTTACATCTTACTCATTAATGGTATAAGTACCATTAATCGTTTTAAGAAAACACTTAGATGTTTATAAAAATTGAAAACATCACAGATTGTATTTGAACTAGTTAGTGAAGAGTAAGAAAAAACTGGCTGATTTAAATTGTTCCATTAGTTAAATTTAAAAACTCTTAATAAAGAAGCTTTCAGAAGTAGATTGAGACTTGATGGTATTCACATAAACTATCTCCTGTGACCTGAAAAAGACCCCCCAAAAGCAGTGGAAGGAATGAAAATATTTACTTGCCATGGTTGTAGTGTGCTGCTACTCCGATTTAGGTGGTGACACGCTGAAATTTTTATTGTCCAATAATCTGAAGAAGTTTCCTGTTATTTCTGTAGTAAGGTAACTATTAATTGGTGGAATCTGCAAAGAGAGAACTTTTTAAGTGTACTGTATTTAGGAGCGTTTGTACAGCTGGGTGAAGTTTCCATGATTTGAAGTATTTCAATTTTAAAATATACTACTATTATAAGAAGGAAGACATGGCATTATTCCATGTTCTGAAATGATAATTTTCTTACTCAGTTTCAGAAGAAAAAACAAAATGATTAATTGTCATTGTGTTGTATGTTGAATTGGGAAATTGTGGGCATAAAGTTTAAATTTGTGTTTATCAAATGTGAACTATAGTAGTATAATGCTGCTTTGTATATACTGTAAGTGCTACAAATAGTCTCAGCACTGAAAATGTATCGATACCTCTCAAATGAATGCAACTTTTGACATAGGTGTTTTAATATGCCTCAGAAAGTATCTGAGTGTCTGAGAATTTGTTAATCTGTTTGGTAATGAAGACACTTCCTGTTTTTTTGTTGCATATTTTCATGTTTAAAATTTAATTTTTACATTTTTACTACTGTTAATTTAAGTAAAATTTGTTCTGTGGATAAAATGGGGTTGCCAGTGAAGAAAATTAAAAACAGCCTCATTCATGTAACTGCTTAAGTAAAAATACATTTTTGCTCTATGTTCATAAACGTTTAATGAAGCCGTTTGTACTTCTGTTTAAATATGAGTGATGTTCAGGCTTTATTTTTGTTTAATAGAGCCTTTTACCATTGATTAAATGAAGGAATGTATCTTTTTGAAGAGATTTATAGTCTGTAAATAAAAATTGGTTGTAACAATAAAGTTGGGTTCTGAGTGTATCCATAAATCTTGTTATATATACTTCAACTAATTGTTGTGGTTTTCCTTTTGTGGAAAAACAAGACTTTTCAAAGTTAGTGTAGAACTTTGTATATTTGAAGTGATTCTTTAATTTCTAATTAGTTATTTGGGTAATACAGTAATATTACTATATTAATATAGTAATATTAAGTTTTGAAGAAAGTTTATTTTGGAAAATATGTTGAGTGCAGAATATATAACTTATGAAAAAAATTCTGTTTGCCTAGTTTATTCTTCTAACTATTAAACTTTGTGTCTTCACTGTGTTTGGGGCTGGAAATGAGTGAATCAAGACACTGGGATTATAGTCTAGGCAGGGAGTATCCATTCAACTAGCTTTTATTAAGCTCTTTCTAATTATCAGTTAACGTGATAAGTGGTGGAGATACAAAGATTATCTCTACCTTCAGGTAATGTTTATCATAGGATCAATTCTGTATAACAAAAAATTGTTTTATAGAATGTTTTCTAATTTGGGTTTATGTGGTGTTTTCTAATGATTAGGTTGAGGTTATGTTTCTCTAGCTAAAATACTAGAAAAGTGATGTGTCCTTGTTAGGGTATTATATTTCAGACTCTTGTTAATTTTGATCAACTGGTCAAAGTATAATTCAGTGTCTTTACTGAATATTTTCCCCTTTGTAAATAATAAGCAATCTGCTGAGAGATACTTTAAGATCATGTATTTCTCTGCTTGTCAAACATCTCTCCCCCTCCCTTGAATTAGCAACACTTGACAATTGTCTAAACCAATCTTTATTATGATGGCTGCAAAACAGCCGTTTTTCAATTCTGCTACATGCTTCATGTCCATCTACCTATCTGTCCAATCTATTGATCATCTACATTTTAAGATGACTTTTAAGTATAGACTCAAGTTTCTATTCAGTGGATTATAATCTGTTACTGTATATATTAAAATTGAGATTTGGCTTGGGAAACTATCAAATCTGGTCCCTGTGTCATTTTTGTGCCCCAACAATTTTTGAGCACTTCCTTTCTAGTAAAATAAGATGTTCAGACTCATTTTGTACCGTCCCTTCCTGAGCCCTGGAGTCAGCTCTTTTCCCAAGGAGTCTGGTTCCTTTTATGGAAAATGATACTTAGAAACTTAGATCTGAGGACTACATATGCTCATTGCTTCTTGGATATCACTGATCCTAGACTGTTTGATATGGCAAAATGAAGAAAATACACAAAGAGGTTTTAGAAATTGTGAGTCCATACTGCCACTTCCCAATTTCTAATCGTACTTTACAGAGGTTTTCCTTTACTGTTTTGCATTTGTTTTTCCCTTCTTTTTGACTCTGATAATACAGATATGTACTTTTGTTAAGAACTGTAGAATTGGTGGGCCCTTTTCAGTGTATCATATGGGGATATGATAATATGTATATTACTAGCGATTCTAACCTTAAGTCACTTGATTAAAGTGGGTTTTGATAGGTTTCTCCCCATTTTCTTTTAATATCTTGTGAGAGGATACTTTGAAAATTATTATTATTATTATTTTTTTTTTTGGCTATTTTAGCACCCATTGGCAGATTTTGCCTGCAACAATTGTGATGTTTACCAAATGTTGATTTTCTATTGCCTGCTTTCCTTCTCGATTCATAAATTAGAATTTTACTGTAAGGAAGTGCTGTGCTGTACTTTCCCTATGTTTTTTCTATTGTTTATGTCAGGACAAAGGTATTTAATTCTATGGGTTATAATCCACGACAGTCATTTTGGTGCTCAATTTGTTCCTGTTTAGTGATTGAGAGCTGCTTCAAATTGGCTGCTATATCTTTGCATGCATCGTTTTTTGAGTTTTTCCTTTTCTTGCAAGATAAGACATTCCAGGCTAGACTTGTACCTTCTCTGCCTCAACAACCCTCAATTCAACTATTTCTTTAAGGAACCCTGACTTTCTCCCTCCCCTCCCCCTTCCCCTCCCCCCCTCCCCTGTGTCTAGTACCATGTCTGGCAAGCAGTATGTTTGTTCGTTTATTTATTTATTAAATGAATGAGTGAGTGAGTGAATGAGAATGAATAAATGAATGAACATGTCCCATCTCCCCTAAAACTGTTCATTTACACACTCATCCTTGAGTATACTAATTCTTAAAGACATTCCAGGTCCTTGGATCACAAGTTCTCCATATTGATTACTCTTAGGAAGCCACTTTAAATCTATGTTTAAAAACCCATCGAGTTTTCATTCTGCTTAAGTTATATTGTTTCGTGCTTAAAAAGAAATAGATTTACATAAGGGCTACCAGACAACAATCCCAGCAGAATCTGAGATATCAGAGTCGCCAAGCTCTATAAAAGGAAGCTGAGCTGCTAAAAGGACTAGGAATGAATCCGCCT
>NW_006436288.1:7515537-7517943 GCF_000325575.1 Pteropus alecto
GTTTAGAGAAAAGAGCAAAGGATTTCATCCTGAGAAGAGGCCTCCATGTGGTTTTTATTGTAATCTTTCTTTTTTCTCATACTGATCGAAAATAAGAAAGTCAAAATAATATGAGAGACTGGCAGAGCTGTGAAAATACTGTGAAGCCATACTTTTTAGGACCTTCTCGCAACCCTTGTCAACCCAGGAAAAGGTGGCCCAGGGACCATCAGTTTCTAGATGTATTGTGGACAGTTTGCTTCATGAAGGACTTGTTTTGGGGGCTCTTCAGAGGTTGCTCTGTTAACCCTGCTCTCTCTTCCTGCCAGTTACGCCTGCCCAGTCCTCGGGGCGGGGAGGGGCGGGGAACCCCGATGCCCTCTTGCTCTGTGGACTTTACAGCAAAAGTTAATATCAACACCTGCTGCTCTTGTACTAGATTTTGTCTTAGTTCTCACCAATCTCCTGGCCTGATCCCTCTTATTTCGTCTGTCTACCTGTCCTTTTACTCTGAATTACTTGCGGAGATTTTTGACACATATCCTTATTTTGAACAGGATCCATGCTTTTCTTGTCCACAGATATATTCTACCTGAAAAATCCAGTAGATGCATCTATTTAAAGTGGAGTAAGTTATCAGACAAAGCTCCCCTTATGAGGCAGGCATTAAGGACCATAAAGTCAGCAAGCTCAGAATCTAGGAAGACAAGCAAGGCAGTAGGAAAGCTAGAAAACAGGCAGGAAGACTATGCTATGAGGAATTAAAAGCAACAAGAATTAGTGTCACAGAGGACCAGGAAGCCAAACAAAGAGCATGGGAAACAGCTACAGGGTTACAGCAACATGCCCTTGTTTCTGCATTAATTCTTGGCTCTGTCAAATAAATTTGTAGTTATGTCCTATTAGTGATAAATAAGAAGCCCAGGAGTGGACTGCTTATGGTTTTGAATCTGGACTCTCCACACTTGTGTTTTTTGTGTTGGACTAATTACCTAACCTTTTGCTTTGATTTCTTCTGTAAAATGAAGCTATAATAGCGTCTGAACTAGGAAGTTTTTCTGGGCATTAAATGAGATAATATAGGTAAAGCATTGGAGTATCACTGTTCAACAGAAAGCTTTCAATGCATATTAGTTGTCATTATTCATTTCGTGAAGATGATAATGCTTAGTCTGACTAGCATGAGTCATGCTGGTAGAAGTTAAGGTAGAAGTTAGGATTCCCCTGAATAAAAACTAAAAGAGCCAACAGAATAACATTTGCTGATAGGTAGCTCTGAAATAAAAAAAAATACTAGAAGTTTTGTTATTGTTATTTAGAATTGTTCTTACAGCTTTATCGAGGCATAACTGGCACACAATAAACTGGATATTTAAAGTCTATTTGATGAGTTTTGACATATTCATATACCCGGAGAGCCATCACTACAATCAAGATAATAAGCATATCCATCACCCCCAAAATTTCCTCCTGCCCCTTTGTAACCATTCCCTCTCAATCCTCCCTGCCCTGCCTCCCCTCCCCATTATCCTTAGGCAATCACTGATCTGCTTCCTGTCACTACAAATTAATTTACATTTTTCTGGAATTTATATAAATGGAATCACAACTGTATAAATGGAATACAACAGTATTCTCTCTTGTGTGCGTTTGGAGGGATCTGGCATCTTTGCCTCAGTGCAATTATTTTGAAATTAATCTATATCGTTTTTGGTGTCAATAGCTCATTCCCTTTAATTGCCGAGTAGTATTCCATTATATAGCATGATTGGCTTATTCATTCATTGGCTCATGGACACTTGGTTTTTTTCCACGGTTTGGAGCTACTACGAATAAAGCAACAGTGAACATTCATTTACTAGTCTATGTATGGACCTTGACTTTACTAATATCTAAATTTAGTAACTTTCACTTTATTAACTATCTAAGACTAAAATGGTTAGATCATATGATAAGTGTAGATTTAACTCTTTAAGAAACTGCCAAACTGTTTTCCAAAACGGAAAATGTACTTGATGGTCAGAGACTTATATTTTGAAATATTTAAGAATTTTAAAAAGTTTTGGTTTTTGTCTCTATACGGATCTAAGATTGCTGGTTAGGTCAATGGGCATTAAGTTCTGACTTCTCTTGGAAATTTAATTGTTTTTTTCTTCTGGTAAAATAAACTTTCAAAAATGCAAACCTACAAAATTAAACAAATCAAATAATAAAGGCAAGCATCATAACAACTATTGGCTAAGGCATTTATTTGTTTAACTTAGAACTGTGTCAAGATTTAATAGGGGAGGCCTGGATCGAACAGTCCAGCACATGCTGAACAAATCACCTATCAACACTCATCCCATAACCTTCCAGCCCATCCCCCTAGGACACTGTCACCCTCTCGGACTGAAGGGTCATGATGCAGTGCCCAGCCAGAGGACA
>NW_006436288.1:7518401-7543075 GCF_000325575.1 Pteropus alecto
CCTTCCTTCCTTTATTTTTATGAGAATGATATTTAGAAACAGATCTGGGTGCCAGGTGTATTCATTGTTACTGGAGTGTTACTTCTAAATTTGGTCAGTTGACAATATCAGGAAATTATAACAAAATAACATGGCACCTATATTTCTTGATCCATCTCTTTTTGTAACTTTGTTTTGATCATTTCAGACCCAAAAGTCATGAGAATAGTTAGTGCACTTCAATATATCCTTTGTTCCAGAGTCCCCCAATTTAATATTTTACATCTTTTGCTTTATCGTTTTCTCTATTTTTGTGAATTATTTGCACACATACATCTTCTTACCCCTCAATACTTGTATTTCCTAAGAAAACTGTCCTTTGACCACCATTGTTTCTGATGAAGAGTTGGTGATCAAATGAATGTTCCTCTGTATGTACTGTTATTTTTTTTCTGGCTGATTTCAAGATTTTCTTCATAAATTGTTTTTTGGCAATTTGATTATGATGTATTTAGGTGTGATTTCCTTTGCATTTATTATCCTGCCTGAGTTTTGACCTTTTTGATTCTGTAAATTAATGACTTTTACTAAATTTGGGAGAAATTTCAACCATTATTTCCTGAAGTATATTTACAAGACCAATTGTCGTCTGTGAGTTTCAAATGACACGTAGACTGTTGCACCTCACCCTGGTGAACTTAAAATTCTCTTTATGAGTTTGCCTCCCTGAGTAGATTTTATGTTCCTTGAGGATTTGAGCTTGCTTTATAGTATCATAGCTTACATAGTGCTATGTAATGAGACTTCACTTTATGTTTGTTAAATGAAAGGATTGAATTAGTCAATTATTTCCAATCAAGCAAAAAATAAGTGAAATAAGAACACAGAATTTGATCTTGAAGAGAGACAAACTCTGGAAATGGCTATCCAGAATAACTTTTCTGAATTAATATGATACCTGAAAAGCTACTTCATTGAAGAAGCTGTACTTCACTACTTAAGAAGTTAGAAATTCATTTTATTTTATTTTTTAGAATTTATTTTTATTTATGGTGACATTGGTTAACGAAATCCGATGTTTCATCTGTACACTTTAACAATAAGGCATATATATATTAACACTGTGTGTTCATCTCCCATAGTTAGATTTCTCTCTGTCACCACATATTTGACCCCCTTTACCCCATCTACTTCTCCTTCCCCCTTTCTCCTTCTCTCTACCCTCTGATATCATTTTATTTTTTACCATATGCTTTTGCATGGTTTGCTTTTAATTTATTAAGTCAAGCCCCAACTTGTAGATGTATGTAGATACTTATTAACTACCTTTAATTTCCTAGAGGCGACCAGAATTTAATGTTCTCAGAATCTAGCATCCCAGCAGCTTTTCAGGTCCCACACAGTATATGTTTTTTAAATGTAAGTCCATAACATTAAAACAGCAATGAAAAAAATTTTCTCTCTAGATGAATTTCAGTCAAAATCTAATTGTTTTTCTCACAATATTGCATAAATGTCAATAAAACCGTGCATAGACTTATATCAGAACTTTGAAATGGCATTACTAATAATTCATTATGCAGGAAACAACCTACTTTTCTTTCTAAAGATTTGTCAGTTGCATCGTATTACCTGCTCTGCTCCCCCTTAACTTAACCAGAATATCACAAAAGAGAAATCAACCTAAACCTATCTTGTGACAGACATATCGGGCATTTTACTGTTGTTATTTTAATTCAACACAAGATCATGAATCAAACATACTAGTTTCTACTGCAATTTCTTGTTTTCTCAACTATATTGTGAGTCTTAATAGTTGAAAAATTATTTAGTCTTATAAAAACACTATAGTGATTAGTTGATAAAGGAGTGCCATTTTATTCTCACATTTTAAGAATCTAACTCAAACTGTCTCTTTTTTCCCAGTTTTGTAACACTTAGGGAAAATTTTAAAGTTTTATTGTGCCTCTTACAGTTTTTTTTCCTGTTTTTTCTTTTTTCACTTATAAGCAGAAGGCTGTGTAGGTGCCTTGTAAAAGACTGTCTTTGTGATATCCCTAACAAGAACCTAAAGTAATCCTGCTAAAAATTGTTTCTGAGCTCCAGCTTTGAAATATTCTAAAAAGAAAAATTAAGAAGAAAGAATTGTAACCATTTGATCACATTTGCCAGTGAGTGTTCTTTCTT
The DNA here is from genome assembly GCF_000325575.1 of Pteropus alecto. Taxonomy (NCBI): domain Eukaryota; kingdom Metazoa; phylum Chordata; class Mammalia; order Chiroptera; family Pteropodidae; genus Pteropus; species Pteropus alecto. The sequence continues at coordinate 7,520,568 of NW_006436288.1, forward strand.
GGTTAGAGGAGCAGAGTTCTTTGTCTTATGTCGCCTGATATTGTGTTGACAACATTAGCTCATTTATCTTTTGTAATAAGAAATGAAAGCTGAGGGAGAGAAGGTACTGTTGCTAATAGCACCTGTCTTCGTAAAGGCTGGAGTTTAGTTTTTGATCTACTTTTTCTTGTCAACTCAGAATATCTCTCTAGAGACACCATAATCTAGAGATTAAGTGTGTAGTGGAAAGACGCTATTCAAGTGGCAGGAACTTCCAAGAATGACCATGGGTCTTGTGGAATTCATTTTCTCATTTGTAAAATGATCAGATTAAATAAGAGTTTCTTTTAGTTTTAACATAGTAGAATACAGTAACTAAAATACTTTTTGAAAATATTTCATATAAAAATTGGGACTCTGATATTATTCTGTCACTTTGGCACATTACTTATTTTTTCTTTGTTATGCTCCCTACTTAAAATTCAACTCAGAAGGTACGTGAGCTGACAACCCCTGTAGCGCCTTAATCTGAACGCTAGCTACCACAGAAAGGTGCTTGGTCTTTGGAGGCCTCATGCTTTGAGTTTTACTTCTTCCTGTCTTTTATCTCTGAAATATTATGTAGGTTCTTCTTGAGTAGGGCCCATTTTCGCATAGGTTTTAGATGATGTTATGGACTGAGTATGTTCCAAAATTCATTATGTTGTAGACCTAACCTCCAGTGTGGCTATATTAGGAAATTAGTGTCCTTATAAAAAGAGACGCTAGAGTGCTCTTTCTGTGAGTGAGCACTCATAGGAAAGGCCATGTGAGCACACAGCATTTATAACCCCAGAAGAGAGCTCTCATCAGAAACCTAATCACCTGGCACCTTGATCATGGACTTCTAGCCTCCAGAACTATTTTCTATTGTTTAAGTGATCAAGTCACTTGCTACTACAGGTTTCTTAATTTTATTTTTGTTCATATTTGCCTGGTATATCTTTTTTTCCATTGTTTGTTTATGTTCAGCCTTTCTGTGTCTTTTTTTGCTCTGAATGGCTATTGGAGACAGCACATATATTTTTAATTCAATTTGAGAGTCTCTGTCTTTCAATTGGTGAGTTAATACATTTACTTTTAGTGCAATTATAGTAAAACCAGTTCTAAGAATTTTATCGTATTCTACTCTGTTTCTCTTTACTCCTTACTTTCTATTGTACATATAAAATTTGCCATTGCTGGGTTAAAAGTTATACATATTATTTTTATTCTTATGGAGGTTGACTTTAATTTACAAAACATGCTCATATTTATTTAACTTATCGAACTTACAATATTGCATACCTATCAATAACTATGGCAGATATGTAAATATGCTTTTTCGATCTCCAAGAAAGAACTTGGTTTGTGTGGAGTGTGATTCATTGACATAGCTTTTATTATTTCAAGTTCTGCTGCATCATTCAAACTGACATCACACTCTTTTCAGGGTTGCTACCCATCCAGTGGTACAAAGACCTAGCAATTTCTGCCCCTAGCAGGGAGTCTTTGCTTTGGAACTCCCTATTGATCTGGCAGAGACATCATCAGATCTGCCTCATGGTCTGGAATTTCTACCTGACAAATTCTGCTTCTTCCCCTTTTTCTTTCACAGGTACTATTCCCCAATAAACCTTTTACATTTCAAACTCTTATCCTGGAAAACCCAATGTGCAACAATTGATGTCAGGAGTGGTCCAAGAAAGCAGCACTAAGACAGAAACATTAGATTTGGAATTGGTTCACTCACCATCCTAGTAGGTGGTGCACAGACAGATCCTGGCACTACATGGCTGGTTAATTGGTAATACTTTCACTGATGGTGAACTGGGATAGTGTGCTGATGGATGGAATGCACTGGTCAATGTGATTATTCAGAAGTTTTAAATAACAGGAGGAATCATAAAGATGAAGATAACAGAATTAGATTCTTGTTAGTAAATTGTGTTGACACCCTGCAGTTGAATAATGAAAAACAGGTCAATTAGCAGATGATTGAAACTTAAGTAATAGAGCTCGTCTCTTTGGTTGCTTACTGGTTAATTGACTTGGAGGGACTCTCTTGGGCTATGCAATTTGACATCCTAGTAAGGGCTCCATGGAATGATGCAAACTTGCTACTAGGGTGGTTCCTAGAAGCTGGCTAATGTAGTGGTTCACATGGGTGAAGCTGATATGCCTATATTGCCATGACAGGCATTAGAAAAAGATACTAAAGGATCAAGAAAATGGACATACTGAAATTGCATATTTGAGGTCAGAAGACTCATCAGAGGATTATGTTTCAAAGGTAGGCTTGGAGGACATATCATTTACCATGAACATCAAGAATGAGCAGGTGAAAGGGGTCCCAGCATCACCAAGGAGGTCAGTGATGGCTCTCCTCTGGAAGCTGGGGTTGATAGTAGAAATTGATAGACGTTGTCACAGAACGTGTCTCTGGTAGCAGGGGTGATGATAGCACTCTTAAAGTATACAGACCAAATGGTGGTGCTTATTGCTGGAAACTAGGGGGTCATGATTCTCAAAGTAACCAACAAACATGTGATAGCAGCCAAGGGAGCCTGACTAGTTCAGAATTATGGGGATCCTTATCACCATTAGATGTGAGCAGCAGAGGCCTTGCTGCGGGCTCCAAGCTTTGGTATACCTTCCTGGTAATTTTTTAAAGTCTTCCTCTTGTGCCTATGCCTAGTTTGGTGGGGACTGCCATCCAGATGAGTGACCCGGGACCCTCTGAGCTCCAGTTCCTATACCCTGCATATGGAGTCAATCAGATTCCCTAAGACATTTACTCAGAGCCCTACACACCTAAGGATTATCCCTGGTATAGATGGTTAACCATCACAACCTTTCACAACTTCTTCCATCTATTATGGTTTTAGTGGGGTTGTTTTGTTTTGTTTTGTTGAAACAATTTTCAAAATGAATATTTGATATCCATTCTAATGAAAGCAGAGATTTTTTAAATTGATTTTCTTTGTAAATCAGTCAGTGTAATTTTTAATGAAACTTAAATAAATTTCCAAGCATTTGGAAAGGATCAATCTATCCACTGAACTCTGGCTGGGGGAGAGAAGCCCAAGTTTAATGAGGCAGATCCAGGTAGATGGGGCAGGCATATGGACTAGATATTCTTCGTGCCTTACTTCCACAGATATTTTTCCTGTATTCTGTAAAGGAAGGAAGTTTCTACTATTCTCCAAGTTCCTATAGTAAGGATGGAGGTTTAGTGGAGGGAGGTGGGAGTGGGACAACCAAGGAGAGGGTTATGTGAATACTCTGACCCATAATATTGACCGACATCACTCCTTCCTCCTAGCTCCCTCTTCTCCAAATTATTTTCATTCACTGGCACTGACCTCAAGTACATATTGATCTGAGTACTTGACACTAAAGCACATATGACCAATTGGCTTAACCTTCTGTAAAATTCCATACCTCTTTCTGTTATTGAGATTCAGATGCTCTTTTAAATTCAGGCCAACTACCTATGTTTCCCTTTTGAGGGCCTCAGGGACTGAGCCTCCTTTTCCTTCTTCTTTTTCTCTTAAAAAAAAAAACCAAACTTTATTTTTTCCCCTTATTATTATAAACATAATACCTGTTCACTGGAGAAAAATCAGAAAATATAGATAAGCCAACAATTAAAGTATTTATAAACCTATTTTCATTTTGGTGTACATATTTTCTAAACTTTCATTATACATGAGTATCTTATGTTTGTGTGTAAGTGGATGTATGTACAGAAATCTATTGCATTAGTCCATGAGAGAAATAAATACGCACACACACACACACTATAGCATTTATAACCAGCATTAGTTTTTGCTTTTCAAAAGAATAATTTTCAATTTCATATTATGTCATTTTTAATGGCTGCCTAGAATTCCATTATATCGTTATATAGCTGTCACACTTTATCCACAGGGGACACGTTCCAAGATCCCCAGTGGATGCCTGAAGCCGCAGATGGTACCAATCTCTGTATATACTATGTTTTTTCCTATACATACATACATATATGTGATTAAATTTATTTAATAAACTAAACAGTAAGAGATTAACAATAACTAATAACAAAATAGAAAAATTATAACAATATACTATAATAAAAATTATGTGAATGTGGTCGCTCAGCAAATGAGCACGAATTTCTTTTTCCTTCACAATTTCACAGAATATTCATTCTGACTATGTTTTTTCCTATACATACATACATATATATGATTAAATTTATTTAATAAACTAAACAGTAAGAGATTAACAATAACTAATAACAAAATAGAAAAATTATAACAGTATACTATAATAAAAATTATGTGAATGTGGTCGCTCAGCAAATGAGCACGAATTTCTTTTTCCTTCACAATTTCACAGAATATTCATTCTTACTGTCAATTTTAGCAACCTCAGCATACAATTTTTTTTCTTATTGACTCAAGAACTTTCACCTATTTATCTAAAGGGAAGCACTTTGTAGCTTTTTGGGCTATCCGAATTGCCAGCATCACCACTCGTGCACTTGGGGACCACTATTAAGAAAAAGGAGGGTTACATGAACAAAAGCACTGCAATGTGGAGACAGCTGATCTAATAAGTGAGATGGCTACTAAATGACTAACAGATGGAGAGAGTATACATTGTGGATATAGGGAGCAAGATGATGTAAGATTTAATCACATATAACCAATGTCACCAAAAAAAATTATAAAAAATAAAAAAATATAATAAAAAATGAGTTCACTCACACTTGTAACAAAAAAAAAAAAGATTTAATCACAGAACACAGGATAGCATACAATTTAAAACATGAATTGTTTATTTCTGGAATTTTTCATTTAATAATTTTAGACTGTGGTTGACCATGGGCAAAAATCCATGAAATCAAAACCATGGATAAGGGGGAATTACTGTACCACAATTTGTTACACATCTATTCTGGACATTTTGGATTCCCAGATTTTTTTTTTTAGGGGGTTCCTAGATATCTTTGAACTATATTAATAATGTGGTGACAAACATTCTTATACCTAAATCTTTGTGCATATTGTTAATTTCAAGGCCTACAAGTGAAATTCCAGGTCTAATAATATGTATATTTTTGATATATTTAGTCGTATTTATTTTCAGAATCCTTAAAACAATTCTTACTCCTACCTGAAGTTTAAGAGAGAATCCTTGCTACCCTGTTTAATTATCATTAAAAGATACCCAATCTGATAAGCCCCAAATATATCCCTTTTTCTTTATTAAAGCTCTGGCCATTCACTCTATCTTCTGGAGATCAAATTCCCACAAATAGCTGCAGAGTAGAAGGCAGCCAATCTTGACTGCACACGTATGCCAGGCTGGGTATTGTGCTCAGTTCTGGAAATGCATAAGTAAGTACAACACAGTTCCAGTTACCTGACATTTGAGTTTAAGGGGGCTGGAGGTAAGGGTTTTGAGAGACCTGTAAACACGTCATTACAATACAGTACGTTAAGGGTAATAGTGTGAAAGAGCTACAGGAGCACTGAGTGGGGAAGTGAGTGTTAAGCCTGAGTGCTAACTCAGTGTCTGAGTTAAGACAAACCAAGATTAGGAGTTAACCAGGCATAAAAATGAGTTTTTAGACAGGGGTAATAATCTGTGTGAAGCATATAGTGGCTTTTCTGGAAACAGCAAGAAGCCTGGTGTGACTAGAGCAGAGTGTATAAGGCGGGGGAACTGCAGTGAATGAGAATAGAATTGTGTTATAAAGGGATTGGCTCTTGGCATTTACGATTCCTGTCATGGGGGCGGTGAGAAGCATTGGAAGGTGTTAGGTAGAAGGTCACATGATTAGATCTGTGTTTTGAGAAGTAACTGGGTGCCGTGTGGGGGTTCAGTTGGAGGGGCTAGATGACAGGAGGCTAGCTAGGAGTTTAGTGCTTTAGTCCACACCAGAGAGGCAGCGAGAACTCACACAGGAGGAATGTGGATGGAGAGGAGGGTGAATTTCAAAGATAATACTGGTGATAGTAATAGCATTTGAACTGTTTAGACTGTTGACTATGAGAGAGATGGAATGTTCTGGCTGAATAGTGGGGCCATTTTAGCTATAGAATCATTTTGGTTCCACATTCCCAATCCTCTCCTTTGTCTTATGGTGCTACTTCCACACTGTATGACCACATTATGCTGCTTTGTCATATATGGCAAGAAAAGTAATTTCTATGGAGCTGGGAAAGATAAGAGAAAGGTGAGTGGAATGCCCAAGGAGATGGGGGAGTTAGACATTAGAATTAGTTGGGCTGGAGCTATAACGGTGAAAAGAGGATACGATGAATGGAGGAGATGAATATGTTTATTAACTTGGTCGTGGTGATGGTTTCCTGGGTGTACGCCTATCTCCATAATCATCAAATTCTATACATCAAATATGTTGTTTTTATTTTTTTGTATATCAATTAGACCTCAATAAAGCTGTTTAATAATAATAAAAAAAACATTAAGAGTATGGAGAAAGATGAACAAAGATTTGTTAATAAAGTCCTAAAATAGTAAATTAGGAGCTAACCATGGATGTGTAAAGTGGGAAATTTAGGACAATAAAGCTTAGTAAATGTAGGGATTTTGTGACAATGAGTGGAAGTACAGTCAAAAAATTAGGCAAGTCAAGAAAGTTTATCACAAATTAAGAACCCTCCAAACCGAAGCTTATGTATGGCCTTTAACTCAGTTACACTTGGCTCAAATGTAGGCACAATGTTCCCACAAATGCCTATAGGTGTGAAAAAACATCATGGTTTGAGTCTTCAGGGGCAATATCCTAAAAGACCACAAGGTGGTAATGTCATTTCACAAGTCTGTCTCACTCTGGTTGCTTCCTCTATTTCTGCTTGTATTTATGCCCTTATTTCTATGTTTCGGTCCTTTAAATCCTTTCTTCAAAATTTTTCCCCTCTTTTATTTCTCATGTTATTGCTTTAACTGGCCATCATTAAAACTAATATAATTTTTTCATTATTTACTGAATAGAATTTTGTCATTAAAGAAAATTTATTATAGAAAAATTGAAACATATGAAAGTATGCAGAATAGTTTAATGAGTCCCTATGTACATATCTTCCCACTGCAAAGTTATCAATTCATGGTCAATCTTATTTTACCTTTATCCCCACTCACGTCCCTGCTTCTGATTTTATTCTGAAGCAAGTTCAGTTCTGTAACAAGTACATCTGTAAATATGTCTGTGTGTATCTCTCATACAACGGGACTCAAACATAACCACAGTTGTTACTCTTAAAATGTTAATAATTCCTTAATATTACAAAATCCATTTAATGTTCAAATGTCCAATTGCACCTGAATATCAGTTAAAAATTGTTTAATGACTTGTCTGTGAAATCAGAATTCAAATAAAATTTACATATCACGATTAGTTGTTTTTTTTCTCTTCACATTTTTTTACTGTACAGACTTCTGGTTTCTTTCTCTTGTTTTTCAACTTGCGATTTATTTTTTGAAGGAACTAAGTAGTTTTTCTTGTAGTTTCCTACAATCTAGATTTTTATGATTGCTTTCAATTTTAAAAATGAATAGTGGAGCATTTAGTAATTTTCTAAAAAATATTTAAGAAGCGAACTGCTTATTTTATGTTGGTGAGCTTCTGAACACTGATGGAAAAAAATTACACACCTTTATAATTTGTGGCAGCAGTATCCAAGCTTAGATGAACTATCAATACAGATCAGGTCATCACTTTTTTTGCATCTAATAAGTTTTATTTTCCCGTTTCAAACCTTTACTTGCTTTTAAACTCTGAGGTGTATTCCTTTCACCTCCTGCACAGTATTCATTGGCTCCCTTTTTTCCTTTATCTTAGACTGGCTTCTCTATTGGTCTTAGCATTCTGGTCTTCCTATCCTAAAATAATTCCTTGCCTAATTCCTAGCAAGGGACATCTCATGATGTTACGCAAATTTGGCATCACACAAAGATACTCAGCTCAAGGGGAGGGGGCGCTCTGCCTGACAGTCTGTGTGCCCTGGTGCAAGTGCCTCTGCCAGAAGACGGGCCTTTCTCTAATTTGCACAAAGCGGTCAGTGAGCTAGTGGTAGCCTATTCCTACCTCCTTCAACCATTTTAACGATTTGCACCTTGGGGTGTTCTCTCTAAAGATTCTAATAATTATCTAGTTTCTGGGTACAAATGGCCTCTCTTTTATCTTCTGTTTTACCCTGATATAGATAATGGCACAACCGATCACCCATAACTGTGCCAGGCTCTACTTTTCAAGGCTCTCCCCTCCAGCGTTTCCAGGAGCACCTCGCCCGGTTCTCCTCTTAGCTTTTTCACTGTTTCTCTTGTTTCTTTTGCTGCCTTCTCCAATCTCTTAAATTTTGTGGTTGCTTATGGTTCTCTGCGCCTCTTCTTTCTCCCCTTCGTCAGCTCTTCCTGGTTTTATCCATTTCCATGGCTTCAGCATCATTTCTAAATCTGTACTCTAAATCTCTAAAACCAGTCTTTTCTCTTGCGTGCCAGTCCCAAACTTGAAACAACCTTCAACACTGATCAATCTGGAATTCTGTAGACGCTTAAAACTGTCCTGTCTGGTGAACTCTTGATCTCTGTCACCATCCATTCAGTTTCTCATACTAGAAATTTTAGTCATCTAACAATCCTATCTATTCAATCCAATCAATCCTTAAATTTCTTTAAATTCACTTAATTTATTCTAGATATACTTATGGAGGGTCTGGGGGCAGCGTGCTAAGTATTAGGGATTTGACAAAAATCTCTCCTCTCATAAAACTTACAATCTAGTGTGAGAGAGAAAATAAACAAATCCTTAAGTCAGTAGGTCATATAAAAGATGGTGGTAAGTAGTCTGGAGAAATTTTAAATGTATCTTGTCTGGCCTTTCCTTTCGTCTCGTGCGGCCAGTGGGTCTAGCTCAAGCCCTCTCTCTGTCTTGCTTTCACTGTTTTTCTGGCCTCCAAACAGGTGCCTTTGCTTCTAGTCTTTCTTCATACTGCACTCCATTACCTATATTTCCACTTGGCTAATATTCTGTAACAAACAAACAAACAAACAAACAGAAACCAAAAGTCAACGTTAATACTGCAATCCTTTTGCTTAAAAGCGATCGTCTCCCTTACCTGAAAAATAATATTCAGACTTTTTAGCATTGCAATGAAGGCATAACTTGGTCTTTCTAGTCTCCTGTCCCTCTCCTCTGCTTGCTCCCTCTCTCCACTCCCCCGTCTCTATTGCCGTAATGTCGAACTTCTTGCCTTTCCTGGTATGTGCCCTTTTCTAACACTATAACTTTAGTACTTCGCCTGTTCTTCTGCCAAGAATATTCTTTATCACGTTTATGACTTGAATGTTACTCTTATGAGGAAGTTTTCTTCACTCTTCTAGGCTGAGTTAGCTTTTCCATCCTCCATTCTGCACCACTACGCTGTTCTTAGCTCTGTAAAAGCTTTAACGTGTTTGTTTGTTTGTTTTCCCCTTGGAATTTAAGCTCTAGGTGGAGGTGTGGCAGAAATAAATGCATTCATGTGACTAATCCATCCAGGGACTTTAGCACTCCTTGTACAGCTTCTCCCAGGGAGAAGGAGAAGGCAGTTATATGTGAGCAGAGCTTAGGCTCTGGGGCCAGACAGACCAGGGTCTGGCTGCTGGTTTGGCCATTCACTACCTGTGTGACTTTAGATAAGTTACATATTCTCTCTGTGCCTCAGTCTCCTCATGTGTAAATGGATACTGGCAATTGAACATATCTCACAGAATTGTCGTAAAGATTAATGGAAATAATGAATATAAATTGCTTCACACGGTACATGGTAACCATACATGATCAGTAATACTAGCCTTATCAGAAGCTTATAAAATGAAAGGAATTAGCAAACATGTAAGATCCACAGTTAAATGATTATATTATAAGCTAGTAGCCCCCAAGGGAAAAAGAAAAGATTACTCACCACTGGTTTAGATGATTCAAAGGGATCCTCTTTAAATTTGATAAAGCATAATTAATTAAAGGAATCTGGGTCCACTTTGCTAGGGCACATTTATACCTCCATCTGTCTAACCTGTACCCCTTAGTGAGAAACATGGTCTCGGTGGCACTTTAGAGCATCATCAGACCTGTTATGAACTGAGGCAGAGAATTTATTTTGAGGAATAAAAGAGGTAGAGGATCTGAGGCAACATTAACGAACCCAGCTGCCATTTCACAGGCAAGGAGGAAGGGAGGGAGGAGGAAATGTCAAGGATCGTACTGGGAAGGTGTTAGAACATTTCGTGTGAATGTGGATATTTGGATGAAATGCCTCTAAAGCCCCAAGATAGCACCACATGCTGTAAATAGACAAGGGAGAAAGAAGACAGAAGAGGAATGTGCTTCTCTGTGATGAGGACACAGGCTGCATATGATTCGAACGATGCAGGGGTTTGTGAGATAAAAATGTTAGCTAATGTCTTCTTTTTCAAAACAGCATCACAGAAAAGCTATGACTAATCATTCTGGATTTGACGTTCCATTCTGTTGCTGCTACTGATGCTTCTAGAATGATTTTAAAAGCCCGAGTTAATGAATTTTGTTTTACAAGACTAAGAAGGTCTGATACATGTGTAAAAACTTGTGGTATTAGTGCAAAAACAGAGTTCCTATGCATCTTCTTAATACTAATTGGCGATGTTCCATTAGTATGGAGAGCATCAGGATGTGTGTTTTCTTAGGCTGATTAGATGACTTGTGCTATCACATGGGGAAATGTCTGTCAGCATCTCCTGCAGACCTTAGATAGGGCCTATTAATCACTTGTATTGATGTCACCCACTGGCGTTCAGCCTGGAAGGATCTGCAAAAGGTTAATCTTTCATGGTTTCTTGGGATTTGGAGAGCAGCATTCTGAAGACCTAGTTTTAATTTTGATAAATGAATTTAGCAAGTAGTTAATCCCTGAAAACGACCAAGATTTACAAGTCAGTCAAGAGATAAAGTTAGCAATTTATTATACACATGAGATGCACCCATCACAAAATAAGCCCTTTGACAAATCAAATAGGAAGTGACCGAATGCCGTGTACAGAGATAAATTTATTACTAGGATTTGCCCCCTCTCTCTGCAGTCTTCGCCAGGAGACCTTTTTTGGCAAACCCATCTGTGCATTGGTCACTCTATTTTGACCTCTTTCAACACTCTGGATACTACTTAAAATAACAGAGAATCCATGGGAAAAGTTTCCTTCTATCTCACCATCAGGCATGTTTGTTCTCCGGAGCAAGTTTCTTTTACTCGTTGACTTCAAGGACATTTGAGAATGAAATTTTACCCTACCTGGAAGCAGTGGATGAAGATATGGTATGCATGGTGGTGTGCTAATTTTCTCCCCTAAATTTTATTCTCTTTTGCATTTGACTTTTGTTCTCTCTAAACTTTTATCAAAGGCCATGTATTTATATTTGTGGAGGAGAAGGGACCTATGACTCTTTTTTTCTGGTTATAAGTTTTGTTCCTGGGCAGAGAATATACACTCAGTAATTGTTTTTTAAATTAAAGTTTCTGAGAGTATGCCATAGTATTTGGAGGATAGTTTCTGGAGTTATTTTTGCCACATAGTCCCCTTTCATCCCACAAATATGTGCTTAATTGAATTGCCCTCTTTATCTTTCATACTGCCCTCTAGAGCCATCCTTCTAAAACGAAGATCTGACCACTTTATTCTAACATTCCTTCATTCTTCATTCCTTCAATAGTTTCTAACTGTTAGAACAATGGCCACATATATGGCTTACAAAGTCCTCTATGACTTAGCCTTTATTTCTTTAACTTTCTCCCATTCAATGTCACCTGTCACTATATGTTTCAGACATCTTAAATAGTTTATGGTTTCCAGCTATAATTAAGGTCCCTAGTCAGTTGAATTTGTGTTAATCGAAAGAGAGGTTATTTTACGAGAGCCTGACTTAATCAAGTGAACCCTTCAAAGAGGTTAGAGAGATTTGAAGCATGAGAGAGATTCACCTGCTGGCTTCGAAGAAGTACGCAGTATATTGTAGGACTGCCATGTAACTAGGACCGAGACCAGCCTGAAAGTGACCCAGCCAATACTCAGTAAGAATACTACAACCACACGAAACTAAATTCAGCCAACAACCCAAGTGAGCTTGGAAGGGAACTGTGAGTCACAGCTGAGATCACGGCTTTGCCCACACCTTGCTTTCAGCCTGGAGAGACCCTGAACAGAGGACCCAGATAATAATGCGACTGAACTCCTGACTCATGAAATTGTGAAATAGTAAATTTGTTTTGTCTTAAGCTGCTTTTTTTTTTTTGGTAATTTGTGATGTAGCAATAGAAAGCTAATATAGAAGGGGAGAAAAAAAATGGAAGGAAGGGAGAGGGAAGGAAAAAGGAAGAAAGGAGAGAGAAAGAGGAGAAGGTAGGAAGTAAGAGAGGAAGGAAGGAAGGAAAATAGAATATTTGGTTATAATTCCACTTCATTGCTCTCTTTCCTAGGACAGAAAGATATACTTAGCCACAATTCATAAATTTTGAGGAGAGTAATAAATAAGTTTCATGAAGTCTTCTGTGGTTTGTAAGCTTCTAGATTAAACTTTATAGAAGGTTTAGCATATTTACTAAAGTACATTATAAGCCAGTGCCACCTTTGTTTTAGCTTATTTCTTTAAAAGTTAAAGGGCACTAAATTGTTAAGATATCTAAGGGAATTTGATTATGTCTTTCCTTTTTGATGAGCCTTTAAAATTTTTACTTCCCTGTTAGGCTTTTCAGCATTTTTCTGCTCTTGATTTAAAACTTTTGTTTAGTTAAAACATACATATACATATATATACACACATATATATTATGTATAGTTTTAAAAGACATATGATAAATTAAATCATATGTAAAGTAGTATATATGTATCCAGGTTAATAATGTTAATAAAATGAAAATTTATATACACATCACTCAATTAAAAAATTTCACTGTGGTTTTAATTTGTATATTCTCTGTAACTAATGATTTGAATATGTTTTAATATATGTGTGGTCTATTTGTGTTTCATCTTCTGTGAGATGCCTATTTGCAACTTTTGCCCATGTTTTCTATGTGGTTGTCTTTTTTTCAAAGCTTTATTAAAGTTATTCATAAAACACAGATATCAATATTTTCTCAGTTATATGAGTTGGAAATAAATGCTTCCAGATTGTGGAATAATCTTTTACTCTCTTAATGTCTTCTTTTGTTGACCAGCAGTTTTTAATTTTAATGTAATAAAATTTATAGTCTTTTCCCTTATATGGGGTTATGCTTATTTGACATTAAAAAAATCTCCTTTGTAAAGATATTTAGAAGATATTCTCTTACTCTTTTTGTCCTTAATATTTTTATTATTTTCCATGTGCATAACCAATTTTCCTGTACCATTTATCGAATGGACCATCTTTTGCCCAGGATCTATAATGTCAAATATGATGTAAATCAAGTTTTCATAAATGCCTGCTCTCTGTTATATTCCATTGACTCATTTTTCTGGTCTCACAATACCACACTCTCTTAATTATTATAACTTTTATTCAAACTTTTTCTGTTTGGTAAAGCACCGATTCTTCCTTTTCAGGAGTGTCTGACCTATTCTTTTTATATGATTTCTCCTCAACATTTTATTATGAAGTATTTCAAAAATTAAAAGAAGTTAAAATTTCATAGCAAACACCCATGAACCCACTACTTAGATTCTACAATTAACTTTTTACTATACTGCTTTGAAACATAAGTATTTATCTCTTTATCCATCTATTAATCTACATATGATTTTTTTTTAAAAAAATTAGCTTTTAATGTCACACAAAAGCTTATGGGATTGTGACTGGAACTAAATTGGGTATATAGAACACGTTAGTGATAACTGACATGGTTATAATATAACATGTTCATATAACTCATAAACATGTTATATCTCTCATTTATTTGTCATATTTCAGGCCTTCCAGTAAAGCATTATATTTTTCTTCTTAGAGATCTCGCAGAGTTTTTGTTAAATCTATTCACATGCTTTTTTATTGTTGATTTTTAAGTGGTATTTTTAAAAGTTATATATTTTAAAAGTCTGTTTCTGGTACATAAATTGACTTTTTAATATTGATTTTGAAACTAAATCTTATATACAGTTATCTGTTAAAGTATTTCCATAGTTCTAATACTTAATATAATCTTTTTGAATTTTGTCTGTATACAATCATATATTCTGTAAATAATGATGGTTGTTGATTTTTCCTTTCCAGTCTCATGGTTTGATTTATTTATTTTTCTTTTTTAACTGGTTCAGATGTCCGATGTATTATGAATAGAAGTTGTGATATCAGCTATTTTTGTCTTGTTTCTAATTTTAAAGTTAATGCTATAAATTTTTTACTATTGTGTTGATGTTTGTTATAGGATTTCTTTGGTGGGGAGTAGATGTTTCAGTTTGTTAGCAAATTTGAAAAATTTTTAAAAAGCAGATTATGACTTTTCATGTAGTTCTGAATGCTTTAGGGTTCGAAGCAATGAATTTTAACCTCTGAGAGTTTCTTTTTAAAGATGATAAAATTTACCAATTTTTCTTTCTCAAAATTTCCCCCAATTTTTTTCTCATGGTTTTATTTTTAACCGCACCCCAAGCACCCACTCTCCACTGCCACCTTTGCTCTCGCCTTAATATTTCATAAGCATTCAAGAAATACCCATTAATTAATGCCAAGGATTTATATGCTTCTAGTCCTGGGAATTGATGGTTCGTTTTATATGAACTTTTGCTTATCTGCTTTATTCTTGTTCATCCTAAAGCTGATATGTTGCTTGAGTCAAGCTGTAGATGTCTGGTTGTCTTTACATCTCACACAAAGAAAACATCAAGGGGAAAAAAAAGGAAGGTGGGCAAAATTTTTAGTTCTTTTAGTAATTCAGAATTTCTGTGAGTTTCTTGTAGAAATTTTCCAAATAAAATCTTTAACCTCTAGCAGTGACTACGGATTGGAGTCATGGTCTCTAAATAGAGACAAATAGGAAGGTATGGGGAAAACTGGGAATATGACTATTTTGAACTTTATTTCAGTCCTGGTGATGAGTAGAAATTCTTTTTCTTTGCTGAGTCCTCTAAATTCATCAGCTGTTGCCAAAATAATGTCACATATGAATCTGCCTTATCACAGCGTTAATTTGTCCAGCTTGTGGGTCTGCAAGTTTGTTGGGGCATATCTGATTCAGAATGTTCATTGGTTGACCTTGGCTCTAGGTTTCAGGTTGAGTTTAGGTCTGCTCCATATGTTTTTTTTTTATTCTATTTGGACCGGCAACAATCTCAAGAATGTGAGATAAGTCAGATTACACAAACACACTTAGTTCCTCTACCTGTGTTACATATGCTAACAATCCATTAGTCAAAGCAAGTCACGTGGCCAAATTCAACATCAATAGGGCGGAGAAATATACTCTCTCTTCTACATAGCAGAGAGAAGGAGTGAGTGAAGGAAGACCCAAGAACAATAATCTTTCATACATGACGATTGAATGAAATAACATATATAAAGAGCTTAAAACATAGTAAATGCTCAATAAGGTTGCCTATTACTATTGTTATTATTTTATATAAAAACAGGGATTAAAGTAGTTGATCTTTAGAATCCTTGGTATATCTCCATTTTTATTTTACTTTTCAGTTTGCCATTTAAGATTTTTCTTTTTTTCCCCATTGTCTGTTCCTTTCCTATTATAAATAATAATAAACAGTTTAGGTTTCCAGATTTTGTCTTTAAGTACTAAATCTCTTTAAAATCTTTATGATTACAGTCTTATAATATTTAATAGTCTCAGAATCTATCTGTTATGAAATTCAGTGCTGTCTCTGGTTGAAGAAACATTGGTTGTTTATTTACTCTTCTGTATCTGCACCAGTTGAATGTTATCTTGTGCATATAACTGCTTTTGATTCAAAGAGAAAACGTGATTTCAGACCTAATTACGACAGAAGTAATTGCTTGTTGGCAAATGAGACCTGCCAATCTGCCCAGACTTCAAATGTCAAAGAGCCAACTGAATTCAGGGCATGTTCAGATCCTCTAATGGAAATCCATGGCCCTTCTCAGTTTGGCAGTTTAAATGACTAGGATTTTAGCCTCCCAATTGCAAAATGGGACTCTAAATCCCTGTTTCATCTAAGGCCTAAAGATAATAGAAGGATGCAAAGCGGGGTACAAGATCATTTAAACACATTTTGAGAAAATGGTAACTATGAACTGATTTTGCAGACCGTTAACCTCCAAGCTATGGAGGAAGTTGGAGAGATCTGGAGGGGTGGGTTGGAGGCATGAGAGGATATTTTAAAAAGAGAGAGTTTTTGGTATGCTACTCATTCCCTTCCCTCATGGGGATGTTGTGGAAGAGAGGTATCTTCTTTACCTCAAATCAAACAAAATGGGCTTCAAAGGAATAAAATGGAGATTCCATTATGATTCTCTGCTTTTTGTAGGAGACAGTTGACAGGTGTCTGAGACAGGCTTGAAGCACCTAAAAGCAAGACGCTCTGGCTAGAACGTCTTGCTTTGACTGGGGGAGAGGCAAATGACTCACGAATGAGTCTTTTCCACAGATCAATCTTGGGCAACATGTGACAAAAAAGTTGGCCTTGAACTACTTTAGATCCTGCCCACGTACCTGGGGTAGAGAGGGCAAAGAGAGATCATCAGAGAAAGGCTGCAAGACATGCTGGAAGTCAGGAGCTGACAGAGAAATTGCGAGCCAGGAGCCAGAGCAAATGAATTCTCCTAGTTCTACAGGTCTCACGAGGTCTCTGAGGGCAGGAGCTCTTCAGAGAACTCTTAATGTACCTCATGAGTGAGGGTAAGCTTTATACACCAGCCAGCCAGAGAGAACCAGCGTCAGACTGCATCAGTTTTTGTCAGGTAAGACCTTTCTCTCTGTTACCTTTTCTCTCTACCCTCTCCTGACCCCAGTCTCACCTTCAATCTTGCACTGGAGAGAGGAAACTGACTGAGGTGAAGGTGGGGGAGGAGCAAGGGAGAAAATTGTGAAAAAGTTGAATGTACATGTCCAAATGGGGGAGAAAGGAAATTTTAACTTTAAACTCTGCAGTTTTGAATTTTAATTATAAAATGAGACACTGTTAAAACATAACTTTATTATCTGAGAATGCCTAGAAAAACCAGTTCCATCTTCCCAGAATTTTTTTCAGGAGCAGAGGAAGAACTAGTCCTATAGAATGAACTGAGATTGAGGGCAGTGGTGACAAAAAAACAAAAAACAAAAAACGGTGGTTTTATGATTGCATCTTACTAGTTTTGCCTGCTCACACTTTCAGGGAGAAAGTACGCCCTGCCCCCAAGCAGTTTCTCGAGTCTTCATTCTAAAGAGCGTTGGTTTTCAACTTGGGAATGGAAACTCATATACTGTGTAGTATACCTTCCATCCACTAGGAGGCACAGAAGAAACATGGGCGTGGGAGCAGAGGACATGTAAACTGAAAAGCTATCCAAATGATTACTACCCTGTCCAGTACCCTCATTTAAAAATTCCTCCCATAGGTAGACCTCCTACTCCTCTAAATGGTTCCCCAATGTAACTTTCAGAATCATCTGGAAAAATTTTTTAAAATTATAGATTCTTATGCTGCATATGGACCCACCAACTCAGAATCTCTGGGGGGCTTAGGAAGAGTTTTACAAATCTTTCAGGTAACTATAATCTTCTGGGTTATAAGGTTTGACATTTGGGAAGATGGGTGAGATATTTTGAGGGTGCTGGAATCTGCAATGAATTTATTTCTCTAAAAAGACCAGGTATACTGGTAAAAGTGTGAGGCTTTGAGACTTTCTGCTATGTATTCTTCCTCCCACCCCATCATCTTTAAACATTTAGATTGCTTTTTTAAGCCACTAGATAGATATTAAAATGTTTACTGGATTGGTCTTTTTCCACTATATTGGAACATTACTTCCATTCTAGTGGCTTCTTGGCCATCTGGTAATTCTGTTGATGGGAGCAAAAATGGAAAACAGAGGGCACTATTAGCCTACAACTCCAAAACATAACAGTTGTCTGATTTTCCACCAATCCTGCCAAAACTAGGCCAATGACAATATTGTTTCTAACCCACATGCCTCCCTCAGGCCAATTTGGAAACCCATCTCTTGTGGCAGAACAAGTCTGTCACTGATGGAAAAGGATCAATAGGTTAAAAAATAAAGATTAGGTCCAGGAGTTTTGCCAGCATCAAGAAATGTGCTTCATCAGTGTGGCTGGGTATAGGATAATGATCATTTTAATTTTCTTTGTCTTTTGCTTTGGAATTCTTTGCCATTGTTGAATAGGAACCAACTGAAATGAAATGTACTGCTTTATTAGTGTTCTCTTAGCCAGTATACTAATTATTTTTTCTGACAAATGTCTGTGAGGAGGGGTGTTATAGTAGCCTGATTTACGGCTACTTCACTTTGCAAGTCATATGCTCATGTTAGGATAGCACAAATAGAAGACTATTTTAAGTGCCAAAAATATGAAATGTTAAACTTTATTTCTGAGTGATTTTATTTTTGTTCTTGATTTAGAAGCATTAATATATTTTCTCGACAACTGAACAGTGAGAAAGATGTTCTGGCTGGAGAAAATACCTATAGGCTGAAGAGAAATGCATTTATCTACTTACTGAGATTTGAGTGTACTGTTGAGTTGAGAAATTTTAGATAGGGCACCCTTTTTACCTAATTTAAACACTGGAGGGCAGTAGGACTGGGGGATGGCATTTAGTTGTTCTCAGGTTGAAGAGGCAAAGATTGGTTTGTTTAAGTGGTGAGGGAAAGAATGTGATAATTATTCTCAAATGACAGAAGAGTTATTATAGGAAAGAATTTTGTGATGCAACAGGGGACAGAATTAAAGCCTTCTCCCTCAATCCCTGTATTGAATTGGTCATTAAAAACTAATGATGATCTTATTTCCTTACCTCTCAAGTTTGTTGATTCATCTGTATCCTCACTTCTACTACCGTAGGTTAGACATACTTTATGATGCAGGAGGAAGGAACAGACAGAGGGCAGGAGAAGAAAGGGGAAGGAACTTATAAACTGTTTGCAAAATTTCCTCTCTATTCTTTATGTTTTTTCCTTTCTTTGGTTCATTCTCTATATTTCAGACAGAGTAATTGTTCAAATTAGAAAGCTAATCACATCACTCCCTAATTTAATGCTCTTTAGTGATTCCCCATTGCTTGGAGAATAATGTCCAAACCTCTCATGCTGTACAAATCTCTTCCTAATTTGCCTCTTGTAGATTTTTGCCAGTCTTATCCTCTTCTACCCAACAACCTTTTATTCTGGACATAATGAACTACCTGAAGTTTCCTAAATATGTCCTGTTCTTTTATGCTTCCATGCTTGTATCCATAATATCCCTTCTCTTTTGATTTCCATTCATTTTTTAGAACTCTCTCTAACACCATGTTCTCTTTGAAGCCTTCTTTGATTAATCCCTTAGCAGAGTTAGTGGCTTTTTCCTCCAGTTTCTCAAAGCACTTTGTACATCTGTGTATTGGCATTTGTTAATTCCATTTTCAGACTCCTTGTCCCTACTCTCATTATACTGTGAGCTCCCTGAAGGCAGTTTCTCTACATCTCCAGCTCTTAGCATTGTTTTTCTGCGATGGACCTGTGTTGAAGCTATTTACAAGAGGATTTCACCTCAATATGAGTTGGAACTTTTAAGTAATTATAACTCTTCGAAAATTAAAGAGGCTGTCTGATACAGAGTAGGTGCTTAACAAATAAGTAGAATATTGAATGAGTTGTGAACACTTGAATCTCTTGTCACTAGCAAGTATTTAAGTTGTTTGACAAGCTCATTCAAGCATCATAGGAAGTGTTTCATGATGAACCATGATGAAAATTTCCAGCAAGTTATTGGACTGTATTGCTACTATATTTTAGGAAGCTAGCTATCTATCTATCTATCTATCTATCTATCTATCTATCTATATATCTATCTATCTATCATCTAAAATATATTAGATTCAAAGCTTTTATTTATCTCTCTGATTAAAACAATAATATTTTTCAGGTCATAATTCTTTCTCTTTTTTTTCTGCTTGAAGATTTGATTAGGACAATCAAGTACAAATATTATTTAAAATATTATTTCTCTAACTTTCAGCTACTAGGACTATGTATATCTTATCAGGGTAATTCTTGCTGCTATCGACAATCAAAGTACCTACGTGATGGGAATGGATTAAAAAAAGTGAGTACTTTGGAGGAAAAAGAAAAACCCTATAGTTCCTCTTCAAAGTTAGAAAAAAAGAAAAGAAATTATAAAAAAAGAGAAAATGGCAGAAAATACATGGTTTATATTTTAAGAGTGATTTATATATGACAATTTATAAATTATATCTATTTGAATACAGCATATTATATATAACTTTATTATTTATCCAACTTTTCAAAATGTTAAAATTTATATAGAAAAAATATTACTTATTATTATGAAGTATACCCTTCAGGGTTCAGTCCTTGCAAATACAACCCATGACATGAAGTGATGCTCTTGAAATTATTTTAGAGATAAATGGTGTATCCTAAAAGAAAATCTTCCCTGATACAAAGGAAGAGTAATATCATATAGAAGTAGGAAGAAGGTATAGTTAGGGATTGATTAAGCTGGCATAAAAATGAGACAAAAATTATAAAAAGTCTCAAGTAAGAGTTTATTTCTCTATTATATAAGAGGATGGGAGGAGGCTGACAGTCCAGGAAGAGTGAGTGACTCTGCTCAATTACAGTGTCAACCAACCAGGCCTGAACTGATGCTTTGCATTCCCAAGGGCAGCTGTTCTTAAATGTTAGCATGCATTAGAAACACCTGGAGGGCTTTTTAAAACACAGAGTGCTGGGCCCCAACTCCAGGCTTTCTGATTCAATAGGTCTGGGGTGGAGACCAAGAATTTGCATTTCTAACAAGTTTCCCAGTGATGCTTCTGCTGCTGATCAGGGGTCTGCACTTGAAGAGGCACTGCCCTAGAGTGCTGTCCTCATCGTCATTGGCCCAGGAGAAGGAAAAACAGAAAATGGAAAAGATATGACTCAGAAGTTACCCGTATTTCTTCTGCTTAGATTTTTTTAAGATAGAACATTGTTAAAAGGCCACACCTACCAACAAGAGAAGCTAAAATGCGATGGCTTCTATTATTAAAAGGAAGAAGAAATCGTTCCAATATTGAGTCTTCTGAATTATGAACAAAGTATATTACTCCAGTTATTTAGATTTGTATTACCTCAGAAATGTTTTGTAGTTTTCAGTGAACAGGTCCTTCACATCTTTTATCAGATTTATTTTTAAGTATTTCATATTTTGATGCTATTGTAAGTGGCATTATTTTTAATTTTTGAGTGTTGCATGTATATAGAAATACAATGGTCAGTTCTCTACAAATTGATCTATAGATTAATACAAATCTGACTAAAATACTAGCAGGCTGTATATGTATGTGTGTGTCTGTGATATTGACAAGCCGATTCTAAAATTCACATGGAGATGTCAAGGACCTAGAATAACCAAAATGGCTTTGAAATTGAAGAACAAAATTAGAAGGCTAGTTAGTACCACTTGATTTCAAGACTTATTGTAAAACTGTGGTAATCACTAAGCAATAGCAATGGCATAAGGATAGACAAATAGATCAATGAAACATAATACAGAAATAGACCTACACATATGTGGACAACTGATTTTTGACAAAGGTGCAGAGACAATTCAGTAGAGAAAGAATAGTCTTTTCAACAAATGGTGCTGGAATAATTAAGTATCTATATGTAAAAGAAAACAAAATAAACTCCAAGCCTTCAACCATATACAAAAATTAACTCAAAATCTCAAAATGCATCATAGACCTAAATGTGAAAACTAAAACTATAAAATGTCTAGAAAAAAAATAAGTAAAGATCTTTGTGACCTTAGGTTAGACAAAGATTTCTTAGATATGACATCAAAAGCATGATCTATAAAATAAAATATTGGTAAATTAGACCTCATTAAAATAAAAAAAATCTTCTTCTCCAAGGGATATTGTTAAGAATATAAAAAGGCAAACCACAGATGAGGAGAAAATATTTGCAAAGCATATATCTGCTAAAGAATTTTATGCTCAATATGTAATGAGCTCTCTAAGTTCAATAATGTGAAAACAACTGAATTAAAAAATGGGCAACAGATTTAAACAGACTTCATTAAAGACACTATATGGATGATAAATAAACACATGAGCAGATGCTTAATGTCATTATTTAATAGGAAAATGCAAATTAAAACTACAATAAGATACCACTACATACCTATTAGAATGGATAAAATTAAAAAGATTAACCAAGTCTTGACCAAGATATGGAGGAGCTAAAATTCTCAAACTATGCTGTTGAGAATATAAAATGATACAGCCACTTTGAGAAAGTGTGGCAGTTACTTCAAAAGTTAAACATA
>NW_006436288.1:7543094-7558569 GCF_000325575.1 Pteropus alecto
AGAAAGAATATATCTGTTACAAAGACTTTTACATGAATATGCATAGCAGCTTGATTTGTAATAGCCCCAAACTGGAAAATACCTGAATATTCTTCAATAGGTGAATGATTAAACAAATTGTGGCATATGGATTGCTACTCAGTAACAAAATGGAAGGAAATATTGATATATAAAACAACACAGATACATCTCAAAATTATTATGCTAAGTGAAAGAGGTCAGACATAGACTATATATTGTCTGAGTCCATTTTCATAAAACTTTGAAAATGAAAACTTATCTATACCGACAGAGCAGATGAAGTGTTCCCTAGGGAGGGGTAGATGACAGAGATTACAAAAGGCACTACGAAGTTCTGGGGGTGATGGAATATTGATTATCTTGAATGTGGTTATGGGTTCATGGATTTATGCATATATCAAAACATCACATTATGCACTTTGTGTTTATCGTATGCTTATTATATCGCAATAAAGCTGTTTAAAAAAAGGAAAAAAAGAAAAAGTTATAAGAAGCAAAGAGCATATGGAATTATTTGTATCTTGATTTTTTAAAAACATGCTAGAATTTAATTGAATTAAATGGGTGTTTGTTTTCAATTATTTTAAAAGAAGTTCATGGATGTAAAAACATAAGCATAGATAGGGTTCAAGGGATATTTTAGTTATGTTATTTTCATGTTACCAAATGAACAACACGAACCTAGAGTCAGGTAATTGAGATAAAATCAGAAGACCAGGATTAATTTCTGTTTTCTCCAAATGTCCTGGAACTAGCTTATTTATCTGACCATTCTAATCTTGTACTTATAAAATGGCCAAAACAATACTTAACTCAGAAGACATAGTGAGAAAGAAGACAGAATAGTTAGTGAAAGTGCTGTCAGATTGTTTGAAGTAGGAATCATTACTATTATTATATATTCCCTTCTCCTGCCTTCTTTGTTTTACCACTCTCTGGAAATCTCTTCTGCCATTCAACTTCAGTTGGCAACTTTTCTATTTAAAGCAAAATGCATTGAGTCGGCAGATTTGACTGACTTCTGAAGCCTCTGGTGACTCTGAAGCTGACAAAACTCTTAACTCTTTTTGGCCCAGAAACTGAAGCTTGGGGATTTGTCAGCTTTAAGTTTCTTTTGAGGCTACTGTGTCTTTTCCTCAAGCTTGGCCTTGTACGGGCAGCAGGTTGAGCGAAGCATGAGTGAGTCCATTTTTATATCCATGCTGCATGGAGCAAGATTTAGCTGCTGTAAAAGGATTAAGGGAGTACTAGAATGCACCCCTTGATATATAGAAGTGCTAGAATTTCCCAGGGTTGTCTGCTTAGGGTGAACCATTTTAGCTATCTATATCAATGCCCAGAGAAAAGCATTGAGGTGTCCACAAATAACAACATTAGCGTTATTACCAAGCATTTCCCTGTCTCTATGAGAAAACTGGTGGGGAGGGGAAAATGACATCATGATTGTTGGAGGAGGTCATTGAGAGAACGTGGCTGCCAGTTGACTTGCAAACTAGATGCAAGAAATCAGAGGCGCCTCACCCCCTCCTCTGTCCTTGGAATATACATTTTGCTCACCGCTCCCACACTAGAAAGCTACAGTCATGTACCACTTAATGATGGAGTTATGTTCTGATAAATGCATTCTTAGGCTATTTCATTGTTGCGTGAACATGATAGAGTGCACTTACACAAACCTGGGTGGTATAGCCTACTGCACCCTTAGGCTATATGGTATAGCCTATTGCTCCTCAGCATGTTATTGTATAAAACAGCACAAGATTAAATAAGCACAAGAGAAAATATGCAACCAAGAGACACAGTACACAAGAGATGTACAAGGCTGCTGCCAATGTAACACAGCAAACTGTTTTATAGAACAGGAATCCCCAACCCTTGGGCTGCAGACCAGAATTGGCCTATTAGGAACTGAGCTGCACAGCAGGAGGTGAGCTCGAGTGAATGAGAGAAGCTTCATCTATATTTGCAGCCACTCCTCAGTGCTTGCATCACTGCCTTAGCTCCACCTCAAATCGTCAGGCATTAGATTCTCATAGGAGCGTCAATCCCTGGTGCCGAAAGTTTGGGGACCACTGTTATAGAAAACTTTTTTTATGAATAGAAAGAGTACACTTTAAAATGATAAAAAGTATAGTATAGTAAATACCTAAACCAATAACAGTCATTTATTATCATTATCAAGGGTTATATACTATACATAATTGTATGTACTATACTTTTATATTATTAGCAGTGCAGTAGGTTTGTTTACACCATCATCACCACAAACATGTGAGTAATACATTCATGGCTAAACATTATGACCACTAGATTTCATGATGTCACGATTCCATGACGTCATGACGTCATGACATCATACATACATCATGACAGCTAGATGTCACCAGGTGATAGAAATTTTTCAGCTCCACTATAATCTTATGGGACCACTATAATATATATATATGTTCTGTTGTTGACTGAAATGTTGTTATGTGGGAAATTACTGTATTTCAAGGACATAGCCTTGAGAGAGAAAGATGTTGAGATCATTTGGATGGTATATGGGACTGAACCCAGTTAGGGCCTCTATGTAAACTTTTAAGATTCTGGCTGGGCGTGAGCAGAGATCTTTGTCTTGCAGTTCCTCAAGTCAAGGCTTCTATGCAAGTAAGTACTCTTGCTTAGTAAACCTGCTACCTGCCAATCCGGAGTGGTCTGTCCCTTTCTTTGGTCTCTTCTTTTGCCCTCTATGTATGGGGCCAATTTCAAATTTCACCCAGATTACAAACCAAACTCGTGGGATTACAAAGATCCTTGGCTTTGAGGGAGGACTGTCCTTTTTAGCCCTTGTTTCAACAAGATGCTAAAACCAAATGGGGAGCGCTCCAAGAGGACTACTTGAACGATGGGGAGACCTGCATCTTGATTCCTGGCTAAATTCTTGCTGAACTGCAGAATTAGTAAGTCCTTCCCCTTGCTCTTAGAACAAAATGTGTTAAGAGATTTCTTGCCAGAACAATGATGAATACCATTTATCAAGAGCATATGTACCAAGCCCTGAATATATACCATTTATGATCCACAAAATAACCTTATGTGATAGGTATTATGTTCTCTTTTGTAAAGACAAGGAAGCTGATGCTTTGAGAAGCTAAGTTATTCTCAGTGACTAATTAATAAGTGGTGAAGTAGATATTCTGTCCTAGTGTGTGCAGTCCATTCACTTTTTATTATTCTAGGCCCCGAAGTAGAGAGGGTAGGAGGAAAAAGACCTTCTAAAGATATGCCAATTATAGTGAAAGTGAAAAGAATAAAAGTGAGACTAAATGGCAACTCATAATTATTTTTTATAATTTTAATGCCATTTTATAGCAGGTGCAGCAGTATTTCTGTTTCTATTTTTAGAAGAGACACTAACTTTAAAAAATGTATTGCTAATGTTGATATTTTAGCTTGTTTTAAACATTTGATTTCTTTCTGGTGTGTTATAAGAATTTAAAATTTCTCCACTTCTAGAAAACAGAATATTTGTTTTTGAACTACAAATCATATTACTCTTCATTTTTATAGACTTCAGAGCATATTCACAAGTATTTGCCAATTTGGTCCTCACAATTACTCTGTAACGGAGAGAAGTGGCTGTTAGCATCTTATTTTGCACATGAGATACCAGGTGCAAATCAGAGATACACAGTGACGCCATCAAAGTCACACAGATGATCCAAATTAGAGTTGAAACTCAGTCTTACATCTTCCTTCTCAAATCCTTCCCTGTGATGACTTACCATCCACATATCTTTTTTTATTTACTGAAGAAAAAGTATTTCATGTAGCTATTTATTGGAACTTAAAAACCAGAAACTGAGGGTGTATACAAGTTATTTCTGAAATTCTACTTATAAAAATGCTTCTTAATATAAAATGTAAATATAAGTCGCATTCATGGTTGCCATAGCTAAGAGCTATGAGTTTTTCTTATGTTTGAATTTTTGAATAATTAAATGAACAGCAAGTCATACAATGTAAATTTCTTAAATTTAATTAAATGATACCCCTATATAAGCACTATTGTGAAATGTATGTGTAATGATTAAAGGGTTTAGTACATATAGAGTAATTTTCCTTAGTGCTTAAAAGGTCACTAGAAAGAAAAAAGTGACAAATATGCTGTTTTAAGCTTTTTTTTTTTTTTTTGCCACTTTAAAAATGTCACAGTGAGTGAAAGGGAAAAGCTGCCCGATAGCAGATGAATGGGTATTGACAGCTGCACCAGTGTTAAATGCTGTATGGCAGAAAAATCTAGTGAAGAAAAGCAAACTGTATTCACGTTTCTATATTGCCTTTTATTAAATTTAAGCAAAGAGACTTTAACTTTGATTTATACCTGAATTTGATAATGAAAACAATTTGTTAGACAAATCCATGTATACACAGAAAAGATAGGTATATAATATAAGACATTTTAATCATTCACTAAATGTAAAATTATCCTGACAACACATGTGATATTTTATGGTGTCCATATGGTATTGCATATGCAGCTTATAATATACAACTGGTATCTGGATAACATATGATATAGATATAAAGCACACCCTACAAACTTTGAATTCTATGGTTACACACACACACACACACGCACACATACAGAGACACAATATTCATGATTTCTCTCTGCTTAATATACATTTAACCCCTGTGCCTGCGTATTCATGTTATGAAAGGCTCAGATTACTTTCTGGGGGTGCGTTAGATTTCTTTTCTAGGGAGTATGTTAGATTTCTTTTGGCTTGAACAACTCTTTTTCCAGAAGCCTGGAAAATTCATCATGTTGGAAGGCCAGGTGTTCTCCATTTGCAAATATTATTACCTTGTAGGATTAGGAGACGGCTTAATTATGAGAAAGGAAAAATAAACAATGCAGTAGACAGAAAGTACTACCACTTCCTACTGTCAGGGAGTGTCCCAAAGGACAGCGTCTGTAGGCACTTGTAGGTGCAAGAGAGACCTTCTAAGCAGGAGACACGGGGTCTCTGCTGGCAGATTCTGATGCCCAGGAAGAACCCTGACTGAGGCCCGTACCTTTTGCTCTCTGTTGTTCTTGAATGTGACTGTCTTGCTACAGAGCAGGCCAGATCGATGTTTCTCCTGAATAACCCTCATTTCCAGGAAAAGCTCATCTTCCACACTCAATCTGAATCACCACAGGCAAATCTCTTGCGTATCCCTCTCCCCAACTAGACTGGAGTAGAGACCCAACCTTTTCACCTTTGGATTTCCATCAACTAGTGTGCATTACCTGTCATCTAGTAGGTGCTCAATAAATATTAGATATATTTCTGCAGTGGAAAACCCAAATTCTGTAAAGTGTAGTACTTTTCTGGAGTTCTTTAGTACAGGGGGTAATTCGTCAGAATTTTGTTGCCTGAAATCACAAATCGATGAAGTTTGTCTGAAATTTTCCTGAGTTTTCTCACTTTTAGGACCTTCTTTCTGAAGTAATTCTTTCATACTCTGTTGTCACAGTTTGCTCTGGTAACAATAAGTTTGCAATTATAAGATGCTGTTTCTCTCTGTCCCAAATAGAGAATTACCAGACATCTCCTTGTATTACGTAGTTATAATCCACAAGGAGATAGTGAATAGTGTTAATGGAAATTACCTGGACTTTGGAATTAAATTTTTTTTTTTAACTTTGCAAACATCTTTAGGGATTATAACCTAATACCAAAAAATTACATTAACAAATTTCCTTTGTTGTATAATTATTCTGCCAGCATATATAAATTTTAAAAGTGAATGCTGTCAGTTTTTATTTTTTAAAATATATCTTTTGATGGTTGAATAATAATCACACCTGGAAACAGCTTTATGAATAAAAAATTAAATTGCATGAAATTATATTCAAAGATGCTAATGAGTGTCAGTTTTGCTTATAAAGAGAAATGATGAGTGTTTAGAAACTCAGTATGTACTTATATATTAACTATATGTATTTATGTTTCACGGCCAATTACACTATAGTTTAAATGCATAGAAATGACACTAATGCTTTCTGAGCTATGGTCATTTTTATTAATTGACATGATAACAATGCCTCTAACCCTTATTACCAAAGAAATCTCTTCCTAGAGTTTATAGGTAGCTTGAGCTATATACATATGATGCAAAACAAGCACATGAAAACTAAAACTCTATCAACCTATTCATATGTTGCCTATTAAAGCCTATGTGATACCAAATCATAGTAATTCCATTTTTTTCTCACTGAATCAACTGATTTTTCAAATAAATCAAATAAATAAATACCCTATTATTTAGCTTCCTATTGACAAAACTGTAAGACTGCTGATGATTTTAAAAATCATCTAGTCTGTGGTTTCTCATCCCAAGTTATCCTGCAGACTGGTAGGCCACCACACTTTTTACCTTACATGCCCAGGCACTTTACTTCATTTGGTTTACACCCCTTTAAAGAATATCTCCTCTAGTTGTTCTGATGGAAAAGGTAAACATATTTCTGAATTGCCTAAAATAATAAAGATTGGTGTTTTTCAACCTCCATTTCTGAACCAGGAAGGCTAATGTTTACTTCCAAGGGGAATAACAGTAAGGTTAATTATTTATTTCCTCTTCTTCCAGCTGGATTAGAAGCTCACATTTGCTTCTCACACTTTACCTTCTCTCTGTAGCTCCTGGGATAGTCTGTAGAGAAATTAGATAGTTGTAAATAAATATCTGTCCATGTCCTGTTCAGTTTATCCTGACAATGGAATGACCGAAAACATACTGCTTGATAAAAAAGAATTAGAATAAGTATATTTTTTGTTAAATGTGTCGTGGGAGAAGAGGCTTCTGTGATCACATTGAATCTTCTGTGTTATTGAGTTGGGCCAGAGAGAGTTTATTTTGGCCACCTGAGAGAGGCTTGGGATTGGGAGAAGCACATTAGAGGCTGGGGTGGTTGTCTTCTCGGAATATATCACTTAATCTGAGGAGATCTGGGGAGGGTAGACAATAATTCTGTAAATTAGAATTTGGCTGGAATACTGGATCAATACTTCTCTCTGTGATAAAATTACCAAGGGACTGCTAATGATCCCAGGAAGCCTGACTGAAAGCCAGACTTTTGGAGCATTTATAACTTACTAAAGCTCTGACTACATAAAACCAATAAGTAAAGCATTCTTTATTTAATTGGCTTTGCTTCTCAATCATAATGGCCATT
Source organism: Pteropus alecto (assembly GCF_000325575.1). Classification (NCBI taxonomy): domain Eukaryota; kingdom Metazoa; phylum Chordata; class Mammalia; order Chiroptera; family Pteropodidae; genus Pteropus; species Pteropus alecto. The sequence continues at coordinate 7,550,326 of NW_006436288.1, forward strand.
TGGATTGACTGTACAGTTAATAGATTCTATCTTTAATAGGCTTGCATATATCAGATTAACCTTTTCTACTCTGTTGTCTTCAAGCATATGGACACAGTGGCATCAGAGTGAATTTCACTTGTTTAGTTGAACTTTCTAGGTGGCCTAAATTACCTTTGTGAATGAGTTGAGCACGTTTGGGAGTCACATAAACTCTTAAGTGATCAGAAAACTATATGGCTTATGGAGGCCATAACTTAATCTCAGGGAATAGCTCGTGTGAGGATAATTTAAGTGCTAAGAAAATTTTATACATCAGATAATAACTTATTAAACAGCACCCTGGAGGTTTGAAGAGTTAATGCAATTTCTGAAGGTGTGTAAGTTACTCTCGGAAAGCTGCTAAGCATGTCTGGAAGAAAGTTCAATGAACCACCATGATCTTTAAGAGCACCTGGGTTCACCTTTGAAATCTATTTTGGACTTGTTTCATTCCTAATTCCAAATTTATAAAATTTATAAAATGCTTTCAGAATTACTATAACAAAATCTTCACTCTAAATTTTATTTTGATTCTTATTATTTTCCAAGAAGAAATAGCCATTGATTTTTAGCCATATCAACCAACTCTGAAATTTATCCTCTAAAATTTCTCAGATTAAAAGCAATTTTAAAAATATATTTTAAAAGATATATGACATTTATGAGTTATATGAGATATACAAGTTTGCTGTTTTTCCAATCCATATTTTAATACTACACATACTTCATATATATACTATGTATATATAGCATTACTTACTTTTATACTACATATGTATATAGTAGATATAATATACATCAAAATTCATTATAATATTTGCTCTGAGGAGCAAGAAATTGGACAGGGAAGAAGAATATAGGAAACTTCAACTATATATGTAAAGTTTTATTTCTCTCAAAAGTGACATGAAGCAAATATTACAAAATATTAGCATTTATTAAAATTGTATAGTAGATACATAAGTGCTTATTATATTATTTCTTTGCATTTCCCTGTATTTAAAAAATATTAATAGAAGAAAAACTATCTATAACCATTTTCCTTGATATTACATTCACGCTGAACTCTTTCTCATCAATTGCTTTTTATTTAACTTTTTAAATTCTTGTCATTTTTTTTCTTCTTTAAAACCAGAATTACTTTGGCCTTGTTTAAAGAATGATGAAAATTTTATTTAGATCTGTGTTGCAAAATCCTTGCTAATTCATGAAGGCATTTATTTTTTTAAACATTAGTTTTAGTCTGTCCCTCAGATTGTCACATTTTCAGGGGTTTCTCATAGTCTTTGGACTACTCCATCTGCTTTTCTAAAAGGAGATCATCAAATCAGTTTGTTAGACATGACACAATTAGATCTCAGATGCTCAGTTGCCTGACCATTTGTAAAAACATTTTCTGGAAATTAAGACTAGACCAAAGAACTCTGACTTTTATTTAGCCTTGACTGTGTCAGACTTTAGTTTATATTTCTATTCAACTTCTTTTGCTGAGAACATGAATAATTTTTGCTCAAAGTCATTCTCCCCAAATAGTGCTATTAATCAACGGTTATTCCTAGTCAGGTTAACAGAGTAGATAAACACTGTGCTCACTTCCTCACACAACCACATCAAAATAACAACTAAATTACAGAACAATATCATTGAGAACCACCGGGAGATTAGCCAAGCAGAATTCCTGTAACTAAGGATATCAAGAAGAAGCCTGTTAAGAGGGGTGGAAACTTGGACCAGGCAGGTTCCACACTCATGGTGTGGCTGTTAAGAAATGGGAAAGATATCTCGGCTATGGAGGTCCCCTGAGGTGCGAGGGTCCCAGCCCCACACAAGGCTCTCCAGCCCAGGGTTCTAGTGCTGGGAAGAGAAGTCACTATAATAATAGGAAAGGTAGGAAACTATTATACATCACGCCTTTGGTGAAGAGTGAGAAGCAGGAAATAATCATGCGGGATTCCCCCTCACTCCCCCATACCTTGACTTCTGTTCTTGATAATTGTTTTGTGTTTGTATAAAACTTGAGTTCAAAAGATAACTTCAGGGGCTAAAATGAGAGGTTCATGGAACCTCTGGGTTAGTAACCTAAGTGAATAGATTCACTTGCTTTGACCTTTAAATAATATTCCCAGACAAGGGACAACCTCTTTGAGCGCATTTTAGTCTCCATTAGTATGATAGCCATGATGGAAATGATGGCTAACCAGGCCTAGGGGAGGGTGCAGGCGTAGTGTGAATCATTTTGTTATCTTCAGTATTTGGGAGTCTTGGAGCAGAAGGGGAAGGTTTACAGTTAAGGAGTGGGTAGAAAGAGAGAGGGAATGGGGAAGCTAATTGGTGAAATCTGCTTGAGAGGCTAGTAGTGCCAGAATATTCTCCTTTAAACTTCGAAGTTCTTGGGAAATAAGACTACTGTGGTTGTACTCAAGATCTCTCTTCCAGGAAATGAGGACCCTTGGAAGGTGCCAGAGGAGAGGAGACTGGTCTTTTATATCCTTCTCACGCAGCCTCATAAAACCATATGGATGGCCATAATATGATTTCAAGGGTAAGGAGATAGTTTGTTCCTGCTTTGCTCATTGATTCTTGAAACAGTTTTTTTGTTGTTGTTTTTGTTTTGTTTTGTTTTGTTTTTTAAACAGAGGATACAAGCTTTCATTTAACAGAGTGAAAGGGAAAGAAATAGTGGACATACTCCCTGGTGGCCACCTACCCTGCCACTACTGCCATGCGTGTTTAGCCCAAGCCTTCCTCTTTTCTTGCTAGCCTAAATTTCTCATTGACACCCACTCTAGAGCATCCTTATTGACATGAAGCATTACATTGCACAGAATCTGGGTTCTCAAAATGTGGTCCATGAACCAGCAGCATTATCATCACCTGGATCTTAGAAATATGGACTTTTCAGCCCCATTGTAGATTACTGAGTCAGAATCTGCATTTTAACAAACTATCTAGGTGATTTGTATGAATATTAAAGTTCGAGAAGCTCTGGCCTAGAACACTTCTTCATACCTAGCCTTAACTGAAATCTGATTTATAAATAATGGTAATCATCACAGAACTTTTTAATAGCTCATCCCTATACCACAGAACTCACAGCATAGCAGGCTTATAAAAACAAAACTCCAAAACAAAAACATAATTTTTTCCCCAAGTTTGTTGAAAGCTATGTCCTCTTATTAATACTATATGTTCCTCTTTAGTCTTTCACTTCTCTCCTATAATCCATGGACTTCATGAAAAAAAAAAAAACTTAAAATGTTACTCTATTTTTTTTCCACTTTATAACTGATACTGCATTGCCAGGATAAGCTTTTGTAAGTACATAATAATAATAATAATAATAATAATAATTAATAATAATATAACAATATAATAATAAATAACAATAAAAAATAAAAAAGTAGGTAAGCAATTAAGAAATTGATTTAGAGAGTATTTGCTGTTCCATTTTCTCAGATTATTTTCTATATATGCATTTCATCTTCATTTAGCAAGGCTTCTCCCATTATGAAATGGCATATTGTGGAATTTTACTTTTTTTTTTTCCCTGCAAGAAGAGGGAGGGAAAGATTGTACTTATTTATTGAACCCAGCCAAACCTGTTTAATTTTTGGAGATACAAGAATGACACTTTAAGAAAATATTATCTACAGTAACATTAGGGTGAGGTCCACGAGGATATCATTACAGCAGGACCTTAGTGTGTTTACACGAGCTTAGAAGAACTAATTCTGGTGACTTCAGGAGAACACTTGGAAAGAGGAGTGTAAAGAAGCCAAACTATCTATAGTAAAACAGCTGCTGGTTCTGTTTGCCAGGGCTGCTGCAGTCCTCTGAGGTCAAATCTCTAATCATTTTGAGTTTAGGTCTCTTGATCAATACCAGGTGATATATGAGAATTTATGGCATTTCTCTTATTTTCGAGATAGCTTTCTAGTGCATATTTTAAAATATTTTTTTGTATATGATTTATGCCATATGCTGCCATTATGCTTTTCTTAAAAACTTATATTAATATAGTACTAACAACAAAGATAATAAAATTGCCAATATTTTGGCTTTTATTCAGTAGGCTTTGCTGGTTTTAACTTTTACTGCCATTGTACGCTAGAGTATTAGTTGTCACCGTGCTGACCCAGCAGGTTATTTCACTTTGGAAAAGAGTGAGTAACATTTGTCTTGCTTACTCAGCATGTTATTTCTCTTCAGAGCAAAGTGCAGTGGCTTCTAGTCCATTTTTTAAATTGATTTTAGGATGGTTTTAATGATTTATAAAGTAGCATTTAATCCTATACATCTAGGTTTTGTTTGCCTCATGAAATCAGCTACTACATGAAATTGTCTAAGGCTACATTTGTCATTCCGTAAAAACAAACACACATAATAACTTTCTGGAGAAGATTCTCTGTTAGTCTCTGCTTATGATCAAAATTTCACATGTGATCATTTGACTTTTCAGAAACGGAATTCCAGTAATTTTATTCTGTCTAAATATCTCAAAAAATTAAAAATATGACCTGCATAAATATAAAGTGAAGATGTGTCAAAGAAGTCATTTATATAGAGAACCAATGGATATAATCTATATGGACTTTATATTTGGAGGCACAGAGTGATCTCTAGATTGCTTGGGTTTGAATTGTCCTAATGATCCATCATTTACTATTTCCTGGGCTGGATGGTGGAAAAAGACATGGCCCAAACCACAAATTGGACGAAATATAGACAATGGTAGCCAGAAACAAAAATAGAGACATAAAGTCAGAAGCATAAAAAACTGAATCAATGAAGGAAAAATTATATTGTCCTTGGGATTCACTCCAGGACTCATGAAGAGATATTCCTGGGAGAAAAGAGCTCGTAAGATATGCTTCTTGGACAATACAGTTTAATAGACTTCAGTAGATGAGTCTCTCTCAGTGGGAAAAACCTCACAGATTAATAAAGCATACTTTTCAGAAAGTTAAAAACATGACTCATACAAATATAAAGTAAGAATGTATTAAAGATTTATTTAACTCAAAATGAAGGATCTAGCTGGAAGGTAAAGCTGGTTTAAAGAAGAATTCAAGGAATAAATATTTATGTAGTCATTCTTGAAAGGCATGATGAAATGAACTTGCTAAATAAGAGACAAAACAAGTTATGTCTTACAGAGCAGTAGAACTATAAGCATTAAGGTTATTTTTTCTATTGGGGAGAAATCATCACTTATCAGACAAAAATTCACAAATTAATATGTATCTTCAGAATCTGGGGCTATTAATGAACAGTAAATAATGAGTCAAACAAAGATATATTCCATTAGAAAATTAAATAAGCCTTGGGCAGATCTACTAGACAATGCTTCAGTATGACACTGAAAAGAAATTCTGGCATCTTTTTCCTTATTTCAAAGTTTTAGATAATTTTTCTGAGCAGTTCTAATGTCTTAGAGTCTTTAACATTACTCAGCAATTTTCAGTATTGTAAAGGCTTAGAGAAATGACCGAATAATATTCATTTGCTATATAATAACATGGTGCTTTTATGTCTCAAATTCTTTGTTAAATTAATTTACAAAGAAAGGCCCAAACCTGTTAAATCTATGTTGGTCAAAGGAGACACATCATTTATTTGTACTATTCAATGTTTCAGTGGTGATTTAAAAAAAAATGTCCACGAATTCTTTTATACTTCTTTTTTCTTTGAGAGGTAGAGATTAATTCCTCTCTTCTTTTGTGTGGCCTAGACTTTGTGACTTGCTTTTAACATATTGAATACGGTGCAAGTGATGGTGTGGAACTGAGACTAGGTTATAAAAGGTATTTGGGTTCTTCCTTACTCTCTTCTCAAATTACTTACCCTAGGGAAAACTAGCAACCATGTTGTGAGGACACTCAAGCAGCCCATGTGGTGAAGAACTGAAGCCTTTTGCTAACAGCCAGCACAAAGCTGTGGCCTCCGGCCAATAACAATGTAAGTGAAGCAGATCCTCCAGCTCCAGGCAAGCTTTCAGATAATTGCATTCTTACTGGCATTTTTGCTAGAACTTCCTGAGAGTCTTTGAGCCATACCAATCAGCTAAGCTGCTATTGAATTCCTGACTCACAGAAACTATGAAATGATAAATGTTGGTTGTTTTAAGCTGCTAAATTTTGAAGTACTTTGCTACACAGCAATTGATATTTGAAATAGACCTTGGTTAAAATTTCCCTCTCCTTTGGAAGCTGGAAAAGTAAAAATTTTCCCAGTTAATAATAAACCAATTTTCTCAAGCACTAGAGATGAGCAGCTTAGAATATCTGTGTGACCTACCCACTGCTTGGTTCTCAGGTGACAGTGAGTATGGTGGCCTCTTGGTTATAACTTGCTCACTGGGCATTGCCCAAAGCTTGTTTAGGATGGACTTCTGAGTCTATATCTAGAGCATATAAGACAAGAAGTTGAAAACTATGCTCTTCCAGAGAAAGTCCCCTATAGTGGACACTAAAGCTGGGTTTGGTTACCTTGTCTGAAGGTTGGGCCATATATCCTTTTGGATAGCTTCTCTACCTCCATTACTCATGGTTAATAGACTGGGATATGTATCCATTTATTAAATGTGATATGTTTACATTTGTAGAAATACATTTTGGGGAAAATTATGAAAATAGGTTCAGTTTTCTCATTTTTTTATTAGACTGGAAAAACCCTTCTATTTAATTCAGTAGAAAAATAAAGACAAGTTCTTAGCAAGATTTTAGTGTATGTGTTTGCTTGTTGGGTAATTTGTTAGCAGGGAGCTTCTGAGTTGTGGACTTTTCCCTCTGGATACATTGCCCTGGAAAGACTGTTTGCTCCCATGCAACTGTGGAACAGAAAATATGATAGTGCCAGCTTAATATCTCAAAGGTTTGTAGGGCATCTTCAGGGCAATGCCAGAGACTGGCTTGAGTGAGGATCAGCTAACAGACAAACAATGACTTGTTAGCCCCTAAGTAGTCCTTCCTTCTCATTTTCCTACCCCTGCATATCCCAAATTAGGTCAATATTTCAAGGATGAAAAGCCCTCAGAAGAGAACAATTTCAAGGTCAGAAGAGTAGAAATATCCCCTGAGAATCTGGGTCATAGGGAAGAGGGCAGTAAATGGAACAGGTGAAGACAGTGAGTTCCCTGGCCTGTGGTGAGATGACCCCTTCTTAATAAACCTGTAAAGAGAGCACAAGCTGAGGCTTCCTGAACTTCGCCCTTCCCACATTTTAGCTAAGGCAGGCAATTCCTCTAGAATAAAATATGCTTCAATTAGCAGGTAACTGAAAAACACAATAATAGCCAGATGGCTGAGAAACACAACATGCCTAAATAGTGACAACAAATGATACTATTTATCATAGGCAAATCAGAATTAATGAAACAGACAGATTAAGAATTTAAAATAAATATAAATGTTCTTAAAGAGATGAAAGAATGTTGGTTACGTGAAGCGTGAAGGAGCAGTTATAAAGAATCAAGTAGAAACAATGGGTATAAAAATTATAACAATTAAAATAAAGAATTTCAATGAAAGATGAATAGCTTGAAGGTGATAGACAAAGAATAAATTAGTAAACTGGAAGCTCGGTCTAAGAGTATCTTCTAGAAGTGACAGAAAAGAATAAAAAAAGTAAGTGAGAAGTGCCAGTATACCTATGATGGCATTTCAAAGTCAGGAGAGGTGAGGAAACCATGGAGAAATAATGGCAATGGATTTTCCAGAATTAAGAAACTATGAACAATTGTTATATGAGTTTATGGAGTACCAAATAGGATAAATAAGAAAAAACTCACACTGAGAGGTGTGAAATTTAAGAACATCAAATTCAAAGAGAAAAATTTAAAATTCTGAAAGTTTCTAGATATAAAGATAATTCACAGAATTAAAAATATCAGATTAGAATTAGACTTCTCAGTAGAAATATTGGAAGCAAGAAGACAATGGAATAATACTGTCAATGTGTTGAAGGAAAATAACCTCAAACTGTAGTGTTTTTATTTTTTTTAATTTAAATTAATTTTGAGCATACAGTACATTGATAAGACATCTATATAGTTCATAAAAAGATCCCCCCAATTGCTCCCTCCCTCCCTGACCCTCCACCTAGCCATCATATTAATGCTAACTGCATTCCCTATGTCATGCTCCCCAACATCGTGACCATCCATCAGCTACTAATTTGTACTTCTTTAACCCTTCACCCTATTCTCTCAACCCTCCAAATACC
>NW_006436288.1:7559976-7571687 GCF_000325575.1 Pteropus alecto
GGGTCAGCTGCCTCCACCAGTGAGTCTCAGCAAGGAGCACTTGACTCACTGAGGATACACTTGGATATGGGGCCGTGAGTTGGGGGAGGTGGGTTTCAGGGAATCCTCTGGGTGGAGCGACCTCTGTTATCCAGTTTGATGATGTCATGGCTATGGCGGTGCTGTGTCTGGTGCACTGGTAGAGGTGAGGTCTCAACAGGGAACAATGGATACCGCTGGCACTTCTGCACAGAGTGAGTCTCTCCTCGGCCCTCCGACAATGTCTCCCTGTAAGTCCCTAGTGCCCTCTGCGCATAGCCGAATCGGTACTTGTGCTCAGAGCGAGCAGGTCCGTCACCGGGAAAATCCACTTGTGGACGCGGCCTCTTTAAGAGGAGTCTGCCGCTGCTGCAGCCTCCGTCTCACTCAGCTGCTCACTCAGCTGCTCGAGACCAGGTAGCCCTGAGTCCTTGCCCCATCCTACCTTTTGCCGTGGTAGGGTGATTTCTTGGATTTCTCCCTAGTTGTGTGGCTTGTTCATCCCAGGTGATTTTTCCTTGCTGCTACTCCTTGTTTCTGTCACAATTTTGATTTGGTCGCCAGAGGGATGAACAGTGCCTTTATCATTTACGCCATTTCTTTTTCTCCCAAACTATAGTGTTTTTAAAAAATCAATTACCATTTAAGTCCCTGGTTAATATTACATTTCAATTACCTTGTGTGCATCATCAATTGCCCTGATAATGCTAATGTATTAGACATTAGCATTCTTTCATTAAACATGAGGAAAGTGAGGCTCACAGATGATGTTAAGCAATTTGTTAAAGGTAATATGGATAGAGGCAGAATATGGATGTAAGTCCAGATCTGTCTAATTCCAAAGTCTGTTCCAAGTATAATTTTATATTCAGCTAAACTATCTTTTACATGCAAGACCACGATAAAGATGGTTTTGTTCATGACATAACCTTAGAAATTTTGACACATAAAGACCAAATTTTAAAATTCTTTTGGAAAAAGAAATAAGTCCAGGAGGATGCTTTCCCTCCAAGAGGGAAAGAAATAAGTCCAGGAGGATGCTTTGATTGACATATGAAGTATGGGTTATAAATAACTTAGGAAAGCTTATTATGATCCAAACAAGAAAAGTTTCCTCATAAAGAAACAAATTATAATTTTATTATAATTCCAAACTAAATTCTAGGATATATTAACATGGCTAGGAATAAATAGGGTACAGCAACCTGAGGGAGAATATGATAAAATACTTTTTCAATTTGTGAGAAATATTCTCCCCCAACTCCAGCTTTATTGAGATATAAATGATATGTAACATCGTGTAAGTTTATCACATTTATATATAGCGTGATGTTTTGATATACATATATATTGTAAAATGGTTACCACAATAAGTTTATTTAAAACATCCATCACTGAACTTAGTTGCCATTTTTTTTCGTGATGAGAACTTTTAAGATTTACTCTCAGTAACTCACAAATATACAATACAGTATTGTTAACCATTGCATCATACTATACATTGGATCTGCAGGACTTATTCATTTTATAACTGAAAATTTGTATCTTTTGATCACCTTCAGCCATTCTCTAGGACCCTGCTCCTTACAATCACCAATCTACTCTCTGTTTCTGTGAGTTCCTTTTTCTTTCTTTCTTTTTCTATTTTCTACATATAAATGAGATTATACAGTATCTGTTTTTCTCTGTCTGACTTATTTCACTTAGTATAATGTCTTCAGTGTCTATCATGTTGTTGCAAATGGCAAGTTTTTTTTTTATGGCTGAAAAACATTGTACTTATATACCACAACTTCTTTATTTATTCATCTGTTGATATACACTTAGTTTGTTTCCATGTCTTGGCTATTGCAAATAATGCTGCAATGAACATGGGGATAGAGATAGCTTTTTGAAATGGTAATTTCATTACCTTCAGATATATACCCAGAAGTGAGATTGCTGGATCATATGGTATTCTATTTTTATTTTTATTTTTTTGAGGAAACTTCGTACTGTTTTCCATAGTGGCTATACCAATTTACATTCCCACCAATAGTGCATAAGGTTCCCTTTTCTCCATATCTTGCCAGCATTTTTTATCTCCTGTCTTTTTGATAATAGACAATCTAACAGGTGTGAGATAACATCACACTTGTGGTTTTAATTTGCATTTCCCTGATGATGAATGATGCTGAGAACCTTTCATTTACCTGTTGGCCCATTTGTTTGTCTTCTTTGGAAAAATGTCTATTCAGGTCCTTGGCCCATCTTTTAATCGGTTTATTTGTGTTTTTGCTATTGAGTTATATCAGTTCCTTATATATTTTGGATGTTAATGACTTATCAGGTATATGGTTTGCCAGTATCTTCTCCCATTTTGTAGGTTGCCTTTTCATTTTGTTGTTTCTTTTGCTGTGTAGAACTTTTTAGTTTGCTGTATTATAACTACTTTATTTTTGCTTTTGTTGCTTGTGATTTTGGTGTCATATCCCGAAAGTGATTGCTAAGACAAAGTTCTTCCAAAAGAGATTTCTGTAGAAAAATATTCTTAAGTATCGAAAGATCAGTAAATTGATGTGAATAAGTGAACATGAATATAGGTCTTAGTAAGATAGGAGTATCCACCAGAAATTACAAATAAAATGTCTAAAATTTTATGTAGTAGAAGAAATTTTGACTTACTTAACAGAAGACAGAAAGGTAGGGATGAAGTATAAAAATATACTGAAAATATGAAATTAGATGGCAGAAGTATCTCATATTATGATAAAAATACAGCAGTATATAGTCTATAAGACACAGAAGTTTTAAAGCAGCAAAAATATTTCCAGGTTAATATAAACTAAAATGAGTACTCTGAGGGAACAACTTTAATATTGGACAAATAGAATTCAAAGCCAAAGTCATAAAAGATAAAGAGAGATATTGTACATGACATAAAAGAAAAATAGATAAAAAGATACGATGATAATAATAAAAAAACATATGTACTTAACAATTTAGGTTAAAAGTATACAAAGCAACAAGTGATAGATTTATGAGGTGAGACAGATGACTCAATAATCGCAGTTGGAGTTTTTACTTAACTTCTCAGCAACTGATGAATCAGAGACAATAAAAATTATGTGGAATAGGATAATCAATTTGCTTAAACATATATGAAATGTATTGTTAGATATAAAATTTTATAGATGTCATATGTATTATTTTTATATTATAATTCTACATACTTACATAGATTTATTCAAAAATCAGTAAATATGTATTCTTGTAAAGAATGCAAGAGACATACACAAGAACTGTGACTCATAAAGGAAATTTAATAAGTTCCAGGGAATCACACTGACCATATCTTCAGTCTACCAATCAATAACAAAACAGTAGCCTTTAAATGTCTATATATCAGAAATCAATATTACTACTAACATCCTTATAATAAAATATAAAATCTTAAGAAAATAGAAAAATAATTAGACTTGATGAATAATAACAATTTACATGATGAAATATGTATAACATGGTAAAACAGTAGCTTGGGGGAAGTTTTATTAAAAATAAATGAGTAAACACTCAGTTCAAGAAGTTTGACAAATACGAATAGAGGAGACCTTTCTAAGAGTCAAGAAAATAAAAAGCATAAAGGCAGAAATCAATGAAATAGATGACAAAAAAATTGAGGTTAACAAAATTTAAAGATGTTTTTATGACAGGGTTAATAAGGTAAAAGAGGTACAAATAAAGTAAAAAATAAAATGACATGACTATAGATATGAGATTAAAAAATATGAACAACTATATTGATAACAAATGAAAAAATGACAAAAATGAGGCAAGAAGAAAGAGAAAAAATAAATAACTAGTCGAAGAAAATGGAAATAGAAATCATATATCTTCTATCCCAAAATCTTCAGGTCCAGACAATTTTTCAGAGAAGTTTTACCAAAATTTTAAGAATATGATAATCCTTATCTTACTGTTCTATAATAAAAAACAATTTAGAGCTGCTTAACTTATTTTATACAACTAGAAGAACTTTAATTTCAAAACTGCATAACGTAGTAATATATATCTATATCTATATATTCGATACACACAACTTAGGTATGAACATAGATGAAAAAATCCTAGGTAATGTATTAGCTAGTTGAATTCAACACAACAATGCATAAAAAATTACATCATTAGGATGCAACAATGGTTCGACATATTAAATTAATAAACGTGATACATCACATTACTAGAATAAAATATATGGAACAAAAAATTATCTGAATAGATACAGAAAAAGCATTTGACTAAGTTCAGTATTAATATATATTTTTAAAAATCTTATAAAATCAGGAATGGAAGGGATTTTTTAATTTTGATAAAGGATACGTACTGAAAACTTTTAGAATATATTATTCATCCTGGAGAAAATTTAGCTACATGCCCAGTAAGATTAAGAACAAGACAAGATAACCACTATCAATACAACTGTTTAACATAATTTTGGAAGTCATGTTCAATACTGTAAGATAAGAAAAATGTATATGAATAGGGTTTGGAAGAAAGTTGTCATTTGCAATGATATAATCTTCATAGAAAACCCAACAGAATAAACAAAAAAAGCTATTGGGAATAATGTTAGTAAGAATTCAGCAAATTTTCTAGACAAAAGATTGAACAAAAATCAGTAGTGTTAGCAATAATTAGCAATAATCAACTACACATCACAATAAAGACTATGCTATATCTATGACTCAAACTATCACAGAATATATAAGAACTTAGTAAGATAATTTGTAATCCTATTAAAGGACATAAAAGATTACACTAAATGAAACAATATTCCTTGTTGATAGATGAGATGACTCCTCTAAGAAAACATGTTAATTCTTCCCCAGTTAATCTACAAACTTAAGACGAATTCCAACTGGATTTTTGAGAAACTTGCCAAACATATTATAAAATATATAGTAATGTTAATAAATAGCTACATCAAACTTGAAAAATAACAAAATTGAGATTCTTGCCCTACAGAATATTGTCATACATTATAGCTATTGGAAATAAAATAGTTTGGTCTAACTCATGGATAAGCAAATTGATGAATGGAGTATAAAGTTTTCAGAAATAGATTTATTTAAATATGAGAACTCAACATACAATAAATGCAGCATCACAAATTAATGGGGGAAAATACGAGCTATTTGGTACGAAATGCTGTAAAAAAAACTTACTAAAATGGGAGAAAATATTGCTAGATTTTTATCTTTCACCACTTATAAAAGTGGATTCTACATGAATTCAAGTAAAAATTTAATAAACTCAATTACATCAAAATTATGGATTTCTGTTCAATAAAGGGCATTGCAGACAATATTAACAGACAGGTGGTGGAAAAACATTCTAGCATGTTAAACTGACGAAGGTTTGATATACAAAAATGGAAAGAATTCCTGAAAAGCTACAAAAAATAAATAGCAAACAGAAAAAAAGAAGAGCAACACATATGAATAGACAATTTAGACTGTACAGATTAAATGGTAGCAGGTTTATGAACTCATCTATAATCGAAGACATGCAAATTAAAACAACAGTGAAATGCCACTTTACACATATCAGAAAATAAAAAGTGAAAAGGGTAGGTAAATATCGAGTGTTAGCGAGATTGTGAAGAGACAGGAACTCCCTTGTATTGCTTCTGGGAGTGTTAACGGGCATAGTCATTGAAGTCAGCAGCTGAACAGTGTTTGGAGAAACATATCCATGCCCTATAACCTACTGTCCCACGTTTAGGTTTATATCCCTTGGGAATTCTACAAAGATTTATAAAGGAAGACGTTCAAGAAAGGTTTTGCTCCATTATTTTTGGTAACTGAGAGCTGGAGGTATCTCCTCTGTGGTAGATTGAATTATTGGTCCCTAAACTTCATTCTTCTGTAGCAAGATAATAAATACATCTGCCCCCTTACCAGGGCTCAAGGTGGACTGGAAGTAATTCTCACCTTGCTTTAAGTTAGACTATGTGACATGTTCATACAAAAACCTCTATGTGAATGTCCATAGTAGCTTTATTAGCAGTAGCCAGAAACAAATAACTAAAATACCTTCCAACAGGTTAGTGGTTGAACAAATTGTGGTACATTTATACCATGGAATATTATTCAACAATAAAAAAGAACAGACTAACGATGCATCCCAAAACTTGGATGAATCTCGAATTATGTTGAGTGAAAAAAACTAGTATCCAAAGAATTACATATTGTACAATTCCATTTATATAATATTCTTAAAATGACAAAATTATGGAAAAGGAGAATAGATTAGTGGTTGCCAGGGCTTAAGGAAGAGGTGTGGGCAGGAGGCAAGAGGGTGCGATTGTAAGTGGGCAACAAGAGGGATACTCGTGATAATGGAAATGATCTGTATTTTGACTATATTAATGTTAATATCCTGTGCTCTTACTCCGAGTCTTTGCTTTCTTGCCCACTCACTCTACCCAGGAAAATGCTGATAAGGGATCTGGCCAAGGACATGATTAGTGCATGGCACTAAGTGATAGAGCTATCGTGTATTCAGCAAATACATTAAAATATTTTGTTTTCATTTGTGTAATCTCTTGGGCTTTCTCCTTCTCTCACTGAGTTCTTTTTGGATTCTTCTCTCTGGGTAATGTATGCCTCAGATCGTCTCTACCGAGGCTAGCTATCACTCTTCCCTCACTAGCGTACCAGTCACTGGATAGCTAAGAGAAAATTCTTGCATGGGGCCTACGGTAGTGAGTAATTGTCTATAACATGGCACAGCAAACTATGGCCTGTGAGCTAAATCTGGCCTAATACCTGTTTTTATAACTAAAGTGTTATTAGAAAATAGCCACGTCCATTTATTTACATATTATCTGTGACTGCTTTTGCACTACAATGGTAGAATTGATTAGTTGCTACAGAGATTGTACAGCCCTCAGAAGCCTAAAATATTTACTATCTGGCCCTTTACAGAAAACGTTTGCTGATGCCTAGTTTAGAACACTGTTTCTTGAAGTATGATGTATAGAAAACTAATTCTAGAAATATTAATAGTTTTTACATGAAAATGAGCTCCATGGTTAGATAAATTTGTGAATTATCATGGTTATATAATTAAAGCACATTTTTCAATTGTGAATCTTTTTAGTGCCTTAAATATGTATATATTTAATCACTATGTTCTTATTTATATATTTAAATCAATTAGTATAAATATATAAATAATATAAATATAACTATATAAGTATATATAACTAATAACTTAATAAATTAGATAAAATACATTTAATTAAATATATGTTTTGATTTGTGATTATTAAAGAGATGGTAATAGAGTATTCAAAGTTTTCCAAAAGCAATTGACCATATAATCCCTTTGACATGGAGTATTCTATGGGGCTGGTGACCCACAGAACATCCTTTGATGAATTTGAATCTGGATTGCTTAAACTGCTTATCGTGCAAGAAGAAAGTATTAGTCTCTGCTTACATGAGTTCACTAGGATCAAGGTTTCTACATAATTGTTTATGGTCAGATCCCTAGCTGATAATAAATAATGTATATTTCCCCAACTTCCTCTATCACACTCTCTTTTATGAATCTAGTAGATGTGGTTGAATGTGAGTCTCTGGAGCTGCTCCCTGGTTCTTCTTTGCAGCAGATCAGACTCTAGATCTATTACAAGCTTAAACACAAGTTCCTTCAGGGAGGTTTTCTGATACCTGTTTCTCCCTATCTCAGAGTATGTTAGGGACCCTTGCTATTCCCCTATAGAATTTTCATACTTTATTATTGCTAGTGACTTTTATTGATCTCTCCACTCATTTGTAAACTGTATGATAGTTAGAGGCCTCATTTTTGCAGTACACATTGCAGACATTTATTAAAAAATTGTTGAACAGATGACTAAACCTCTGCAGGTCTCTAGGTTGCTCTGGCAAGTCACCACTTTTCCTCTGTGTGCTCTAGCAGCAGGCATTGGGTTAATGCTGTGGTGTCTTTGATTTTGTCTTATAGTCTCCTCACAAGGTTCTGGGGCCCTGCTCTTGAACCTTAGCAAGGTGATAGGGCCCTTGCTGTTCTTAGTCTTCTTTTCTGTTTCCTAGTGGCTGTAATTTAAATGGACAGATGGACTTAGATTAGAAATGATTGATCTTAAAACTTCCAAATATCAATTGTCCCCTAGATTCCATCCGCTGTACCAGGACCTTCTACCATATCTTGCAACCCTAGTGCTGACAGTTGGCTAAACCGAGACATAATTCACCACTCTTTCTGTGTATTTGCCTTGCTTACCTGCTGAAACCCCAGCTCTTGGCTAGGTTCACGTCTTGGCCCTGGTAAGCTGGCGTTGTACAAACTCCTGGCTTTCTCACTCTCCTATTTTAATCAAGAAACCACTGTTTGTCTATCCTTAGTCTACCCATAAAAAAATAATATGAGAAAAGAGAACCAAACTTTCTAAACTCATCACTGCTGCCTTAATAGAATTTTCTTTTTGCTCACTCCAAGAAATTATGACTCTCAGGTTCAACTGCTATTATTTAGTAAATATTTATACCTTTTTATGAATTCAGTAAAAGTCAGTTAAAAAAATCTTGCCTTATAATTAAGAAGCGGAATCATAAAACTTACAGTCTTGGATTGGAAACACAGGAACTCTGTGTTGAACAGGGATCCTGAGAAGGATTAGATTAACTTTTATTTCCCTTATAATATCTTCAAAACTGACTGGTGAAGTGCAGAGTTGGGAAAAATCTGAATAATCCAATTAAATATGATGATATTTAAAAAAAATAAAAGAAGTGGTAATATTATAAATTACTTTATTGATGGATGTTGTTACATGTTTAATATTTAACTTCATTTTTGCTGTATAAATTTGACCTATAGATGATAGATCCCAGCTTAAAGACATTATGTTTTCATAGAAAATTTCTTCTGAGGTTTTTTTTTTTTAATGTATAATTTAGTCAATAAAAATTTCTCATATATATTGTATCCTTAGGAATATATATTGGAAGCCCTTGGTACTATACCTGAACTCAAAAGTTTATTTTAATTCTCACCAGGGAGTTGAGACTACATAAAAAACAACAACAAAAATTATGAAACTGTAAAAGGCTAAATCAAGGTCAAGAACCCTGTGTTAAGTCCTACTTCTGCCCTGAGTCTCAGCAACTACTATGGTGCCAGCACTATTTAGAAGACCAAGAAAGAACTACATGTTTTAATTAAATAACACATGGCAGAAAGCACAAGATACCAGCTTGGGTTTATCAGGCAGAACAGGAGCTATCCTTGTGCTAAACAGACAGGCACCAAGGAAAAGAGAGAACCCGAGAGACAAGTCTAAAAAAGCTTGGGAGCTATTTAATACAACATCCTAGGATGAAATCTAACGCTGCCTGTAGATGTGAGGGGAGCCACATTTAAGAAAGGCAGCCTGGTGTAGAATAATGATGGAGTAAAGTAAATGACACGGAACTATGACAAATTCAAAACCCCACTGGAAAATTAGGAAAGAGAATGAAGTGTCGTGTATAATGACACCCTGACAATTACCCTCAAGCAGCGGGGCATGTCCTGACACATTTACCTATCCTGGTGCTGCAGGCATTGGTGTCTAGGCTTTCTGTTTGCACAATGAGGCTTTGTGCACCACTGTGGCCCATTTTCCATCTCTGTGTCTCTGTCAGGCGTGGGGCTTAGAATGGCTGTCTTCTGTTGCTTGTCAAAAGGCGTTCAGGAGAACAGACACTGTAGGACCCGCAGGTCAGCCGTATTCATATCTTTCTAAATGAAGACAGAATTTTTTAAAAATGGAAATGACTAATCCTAAAAGCCGTTTATAAAATTCTACAACAAGGAAAAACCCTGAAAAAGAAACTGACTCTTAGGCCTAGACAAGGTGTCAAAATTTAAGATTATTTTATCCTCCTGTATACAAAATTACAGAGAAAAACAAAGCAGCAGGAGGTCCAAACATGTCAGTCAAAGAGGAGACAGCACATTCTAGACTGGGAATATAATTAAGTAGAAGATATAAAAATAGGATTTCCCAACCTGGCAAGTAGAAATATAAACCAACTGGCAGAGGAAGAGTGGAGAGGATATTCCCACCCTTTTGGAATAACTATAGAAAAACATTAGGAATCAGAAAATGAAAATTTGTGAAAAAGTAAACGTAGAGGAGGCAGATGAAAATCTATAAAGTGTGTGGAATTGATAAGGGCGTGAAGATCTGAGACAAGCTTCTAGCAAACTAATTTGGAGTCAAAGGTATTGACATTTTGGTAAAAAATTAATAAGAGATCATCTTCAGAGTTTATCTGATATAAACTTAGCTTGCTAATCAAGGAGTTAGCCCCTTTGCTTGAAAGGAAATGAAATATAATCACCTCGAGAAAATATTGTTTCACTTCACCATCGCTGTTAGTATATGTTAGTCACTCTAACATAAACTGCCGGAATCAGAGGTAGGACCCTGCCTGCTTTTACTGACCTCCGTTCCTCACTGCAGTTTGTTCTATGAATGGCATTGAATCTGCTATACTCACTTCCCCCTTATTAATTGCATTAAAAAAATAAGTAAGTACAGATATATGCATTGTGTTTCTTAAAAGAAGCTGTGATGAAATGAAAAAGCTGTTTAATAAAATATAATAAAAGTATTTCACATTCATTTCTCCACTGTAATAAGTGGAATTACAGTAGGAGGAAGAAACCTCTCACAGCTGGACAAGCCCTAAGACTCTTTCTGTTATTCTCTACTTAAAAGCTATCAATTTAGAGCTGTCCTATGTATTGCCCTGTGAATTGAACAAGCCTTTTCAGTCTTTAATTAAGGGTGAAAAACTCTTTGAACATCATGGCATTCATCTGTTCATGTGTGGAAAGCCTGGTGTAACAAAAGAATTTAATCAAACTACAAGCCTAATAAAGACTACATTGCCTGAACTAAATGATGTTATTGCAGTAGCGGCTCATAGTTTTACATTTAAAAAAGCAGGTCAGAGTGTTCATTCATCTTGATTAGCAATGCCAACCTAATTACTTCTGGAGGAAACAGTAATTAGCTGGAGTCTCACCTCATTAATCATGACATTCTTGTAACAGACTATTTTTATCTGATAAATGGCTTGGATTGGAACAAGGTGTATATTTGAATTCTAGTTAATTGTACACAGCTTGCTGCATAACATTTCACATTTTTATTATTTAACTACTTCCTTTCTCTGAGCCTCGCGAGGAGCTTTTGTTGGTTACTTGCATTCTTGCAGTGAAGAAATCTGACTTAATAAGAAGGTCAGATGTTCTTGTTAGTTAACATCAGAAATGATGTCTCAAGGAAGCAGAGGACAGGATAAAAGATCTCTGTGGGTAGATTAAGTCGTTCAAATCACTGTGGGACAGATACTTATTGTAAAGTTTCTGCAGTAAATTCAAAGTGAATGATAGCATTTTATAACTTGGCACAGTAGTTTCCATATGATCAATAGCAATCATGGACAACAAGCGGTGCTATTATATATTAGGCAGGAAATGATAATAAATTTAGTGAGATTCTCAGCGTTCCTAAAAAAGTGCCAAGGAGTGCACCATGTTTACAAAGTGGTGGTAATTGAAGTCCACAGTCTATTTAGGCATGGCAAGGGTCATTCTTTTCTGAAGTCCTATGGCTCTGACCACTTCTC
>NW_006436288.1:7571698-7577660 GCF_000325575.1 Pteropus alecto
CAGAATTAAAAAGTAGTTAATCAAACATCATGTTTGTTGCTTTCCCCTGGTTCCTTTCCAATTTATGAGTCTTTCAGTGGAGCCTGAAAGGAACCATTGAGTACAGACAGAATTTTTGATTTGTTCCTTGTAGAAATGTAGAATGCTTGCTTGCAACTAACAGCAACATCAAGGTATCACTACCAGGGAAACTTTGTGGAAATTGCACAGGATGGCCTTAGTTACTTTTATGCCCAGACAGGCTCCTCAGTCTTGCATTGTCTCTATAAGAAGAGTGGATCCAGTTCTTAAGGGCTGACTCACATTAACCAAGTTTAGAAAGACTGATGTATAAAATAACACCAGTTTTAAAAATTTCAGTGTCATAAGGAACACGTTTATTATGGACTTCGTCAAGGCAGTATTATGTCTCTGTAGGGATATCTACTTAGGAAGCCAGATCATAATTTGATGGTTGCTTGTTGATCAAGTAAACAGAATGGAAAGAGATACTCTCATGTTTAATGGAACTAGCCTGAAATAATAAGATGTTGGTGTTGGTTACTTGCCAACTTGCCATCTTTCTACTAGCATTTGCCTTACCAACAAGGCTGGAATACTCAAAATTCATTAGTCTCATCTCCTCTTTCCTGGACAATGCTAGGATGGACTCTACCAGACTTTGCCTCAATGATTCTTCTATTTCTAGGCTGAACATAGCTTTTTGCCTAATTTATTGTTTTGATATCTTAAAATAATTATTAGTGTAGTTATAATTGAGTCATGGCTGAGGAAGCATTCTGCCTCATTTGGGTGACTTTGCATATCTATGCAACATGTATTCACCAGCTGTTTTTTTTTTCCCCCCTCTTTCTAAGTTTTCTGGGCACCTCTACTTATAAAAAAAGTTGTGTCTAAGTCTATTTGCACATACATAGAAATGACACTACACTACTTTAAATGTGAAAAGAATATAGGCTTTAGGATTAGCTATTAAATGAATAATAAAGCCAGAACAATAGTCCTAAGAAGGGTTTAAGCCTTCATTTTTCAATTGTATTCCCATGAAATATAAATTTGAAAAGTTGCAACAAGGCATGCAATTCTTCCAATTAATATGCAGTCTATCAGAGACCTTTTTCCAAAATATTGGTTTTTGTCTGTATTGCAAGTCTGTTGAGGCCATTGAGAGCTCTCTGCCTGATTCTCTCCATAACTAGGGTGGGAGAACTCCTTAGTGCTTCAAATAAAATTCTTACCACCTCCCAGTTCCATAAGGGAATTGGGTAGATTCAAATAGGACCTTTACCAATAGACTTATCCATGGTTTGTATCACAGGTTTCATTTGTAGCATACTGACCTTGTTTAGCATTTAAGTTCTCAAACAAATAACCAGTCACAATGAATTACCATTAGGTTTCCAAATGTCCAGCTTCAATGCTCATCATCTGGCCACATCCTCAAAGTCGTTTATTATCCTTATTCACTTTTCCTCATCTGATGTTGATTACCACAGATCAAACAGGCCTGGCATTTTTCAAATGTCACATGTTTTCTGTTTCTTTAATAAATTTTTCTTATGGACCAGTGATTCGTCTCACCTGTGTGTATAACATCTCATCATTTCCCCACTATTTTCAGTTTACTTTTCTCTCCTTTTTTTCCCATTATAATCATATGCCTCTTCTTACTGTACTATCCTTTAAACTTACCACTTTTTTAACAGGACATGGTGTGACTAATAATAGCTGTAAAACTATAAAATATCTCAAAAACCAGACAGACACAACAAACAGGTGCTCTCTGAGACTAAAATGAGTGTGTGTGACCGCCTTTCCAACTCTTGGTTATAGACAAAGTTGACTGTTTTTTTCTTGTTCGAGGTGGTATGTTGCTTTATTCTTAGCTATGAAAAGTCATAAATATATAGGTTGAAAGTAGAGGACTTCCTATTCAGATAAACTGTTTGGTTGGTAATATTAATTTTGTTTTTGTTGAGAATATTTAATGTTTTAAGCAATAATTATTATTATTATGAATAATAGTTCTTTTGATGTTTACCAGGGCCCAGGCACTGTTCAAAGTATTTATGTATATTAATTTAATTCTCATATTAACCCTATGACATAGGCCTCATTTTTATTCCCATTTTACAGATGAGGAAATTAAGTAATTTACCCAAGTGAGTAACAGTAGAGCTGGAATTTGAATCCTGGTATTTTGGCTCCAAAGTGCACTCTTAAGTAAATTCTTAACTACTACTTCTCATGTAATGGGCTCCTTGTCACAATATCTGAAAATACAGAAAACTCCAAAGGAAGAAAATAATGTGGACTGATAATCCCTCTATTCAGATAAACTACCGTTTTTATTTTGTTACATACATTTCTAGATTTTTTTTTTCAGAACAAATTTACTATTTGTTTCACTCGGAAGATATTAGGAGTATCTTTACATGAGTATCAATATATTTATGGTGTCATTTTTAGAAATATCATGGCATTTAAGTATTTTTAGCTATCGAATTTACTGAAATAGTTTGTTTCCTATTATAAGCAATGACACTATGGATAATCTTGTGGAGAAAACTTTGTTCACATATTTTTCTTTCTTTAGGAAACATTCTAGAAGTGGAGTTACTAGATTGAAGAAGAGAATGGATATTTTTAAGGCTTCTTATACCCATTACCAAATTCCCTTCCAGAAATGCTATATGAGTTTATACTCCCACCATCAGCAGATGAGATGTCTGCTTTCCTATGTTCTGATCATCACAGGGTTCTAGCATTCTTTTTCTTTTTTTTCTTTTGTGGCCCAATTTGAATTTGTGCCTTTTTTATTTTCTGCTTAAATATATTATTCTTCAGTTGTATTTGCCTCTATTACTTTATTCTTCTATTCTTCAGTTTTGCTCCATAAAAATCCCATAATAATAGGAAATAAAGTTTTTTCATATATTTAAATTGCATAGAAGAGTGCTTGGCACATAGTGTTTGCTATCCTTGTTATTTATTACTTTTTCTATTTTTTTCTTATTTTTATGTGTTAGATAATACAATTTTTCTTGGTTATTTTAAAATTTAATATGTTCTCCACAGTGTAGTCATCTCAAGATCAATCCACTTATTTTCTTTTAGTTATATATTCCATGATTTTTTTTCAGATATTCATATGCAAATTCATTTTTGTACTTAAATAGGGAACCATTTTTTCTATCTTAAACTAAAGTTGAAATAGAAAGTATTTATTGCTGTCTAATCTGAAATTGTAACATTGGCGATAATATTCTTTACAGATGAAAATTATAGATCCAAGAGTCATAAAGTAATAGACTTATTCCCCAGTGTCTGCTACTCTACCATCTCATGGTTGGAAGGATCGGTTACCTCCCCCAACCTACACCCCACCATGAGACTCAGTTTTTGTGTCAGTTGCTGGGCTAGTTCTGGCTGTGGGAATGGATATCTTGAGGCAAGTCAACATCCTCAAACTCAAACTCTTTGGTAAGGTTTAAGACTCGATGACTCTGTCATAAAGACTGAGGCTCCTTCTTATCTCAAGAGTGACCTGGCTGTTCTCAAGCCCAAAACTAAGATCAAAAGATTAAGACCTTAGGACCTAAAGTGTCCTAGTTTTGTCCTAGTGTACAGGTTCTGTTCTCAGTTCTGATTTCTTTATTCCCTACAACTCTAGGCCATCAATTGAGGGCCACCATGCTGCGTCCCTAGCTCAAAGTATGAACCTTAAGATTTAAATAACATCCTAAGAATCATAGTCCATGTGACTTCTCTCTACTATATTTTCATTAACCATTTGTCACACCTTCGTTTGAACACACCAACAACAGGGAACTCACAAATGTCAGAGTAAGCTCATCTTCAAACAGCCCCAATTATGAGTATAAGTTCAGACAGAACTGTGCTTCCTGGAGCCTTCACTCAACATAGTTCTGCCCTGTAGAAGTTTATTGTTCCATCCAAAAGACAGTTCTCCAAATACTTGGAGACAACTGTTGGGCCCCCTTGGTCCTCCATCTGTAGATGAAACAGTCCTAGCCTCTGCTTCATTTTTTAATGCTTCATGGAATGATTTCATGCCCTTTACCCTACTGGTAACTCCTTTGGTCCCTATTCAGCTTCATAGTGTGTTTTTGAAGCATAGCCCCCTAAAACAGAACAGGATTTCCTACATATGGTGGGACCAGCGGAGAGTAGATGTAGCCTACTTCTTCCATTGTCCTTGGTTTATAATTCTTTTTAAAAAATTAATGTGTAGTTGACATACAATATTATGTTAGTTTTCAGTGTAAAACACAGTGATTCAGCATTTATATTCCTTATAATTTACCACAAAAAGTCCATTGACCATGTGTAACCATATAAAGTTATTACTATAATATTAACTATTTCCCCTATGGTATACAATATATCTTTGTCACTTATTTTTATTTTTTTTTAAACTGGAGGTTTGTACCTTTTATTTACCTTTACCTTTTTTATCTATCCCTCTATGTTCCTCCCCTCTGGCAACAATGACTTTATTCTCTGTATCTATGAGTCTATTTTTATTTTGTTTTATTTCTTTAGATTCCACATATAAGTGAAATTAAATGTATTTGTCTTTTCTATCTGACTTATTTCACTTAGCATAATACCCTCTAGGTTCATCCATGTTGTTAAAAATGGCAAGTTTCATTCTTTTTTATGGCCGACTAATATTTCATGCGTGTGCATGTGTATTTATATGTTCTTTTTTAAAAATTTTATTTTATTAGTTTCAGAGTCTATTTTTGATTAGTTTGTTCTTTTTTGTTCCTTAGATTCCGCATATAAATAAAATCATATGGTATTTATCTTTCTCTGACTTATTTCACTCAGCATAATAACCTCTAGGTCCATCTATGTCGTTGCAAATGGTAGGATTTCATTTTTTAATGACTGAGTAATATTTCATTGTACATATGAACCATAACTTCTTTATTCAATCATCTGTTGACGGGCATTTAGGTTGCTTCCATATTTTGGCTATTGTAAATTGTAGTGCCGTGCATAGATGTTGTGTTGTGCATAGATCTTTACAAATTATTGTTTTGGTTTTCTTTGGACAAATACTCAGAAGTGCAGTTGCTGGGTCAAAAGGTATGTCCCTTTTAAGTTTTTTGAGAAACTTCCAGACTGTTTTCCATAATGGCTGTACCAATTTGCAATCCCACCAACAGTGTATG
Organism: Pteropus alecto; assembly: GCF_000325575.1. NCBI lineage: Eukaryota > Metazoa > Chordata > Mammalia > Chiroptera > Pteropodidae > Pteropus > Pteropus alecto. The sequence continues at coordinate 7,576,903 of NW_006436288.1, forward strand.
ACAGTTTCCTTTTCTCCACATGCTCACCAACACTTGTTGTTCTTTGATTTATTGATGATAGCTATTCTGACAGGTGTGAGGTGATACCTCATTATGGTTTTAATTTGCATTTCTCTGATGATTAGTGACCTTAAGCATCTTTTCATAGGTCTATTGGCTATCTGTATTTCCTCTTTGGAGAAATATCTGTTCGGATCTTCTGCCTATTTTTAAATTGGATTGTGTGTTTTTTTGTTGTTGTTGTTTGAGTTCCTTATATATTTTGAATATTAACCTCTTATCAGATGTATCATAAGCAAATATCTCCTCCCATTCAGTTGTCTTTTTGTTTTGTTGATGGTTTTCTTTGCTGTGCAAAAACTTTTTGTTTGATGTAGTCCCATTTGTTTATTTTTTTCTTTTATTTCCTTGCCCAAGGAGATATGTCCGAAAACAAATTACTAGTAGCAGTATCAGAGAGATTACTGCCTATGTTTTCTAGAAGTTTTATGGTGTTGGGTCTTACATTTAATTCTTTAATCCATTTTGAGTCTATTCTTGTATACGGTATAAGAAGGTCATCCAGTTTCTTTCTTTCTTTTTTTTTTTGTGCATGTATCTGTTCCATTTTCCTGGCACCATTTATTGAAGAGACTGTCTTTACCCCATTGTATATTCTCGCCTCCTTTGTCATATATTTAGTGAGTGTACAGATGTGGATTTATTTATGGGCTCTTTACCGTGTTCCATTGATCAATGTATCTTTTTATGCCAGTACT
>NW_006436288.1:7579722-7608379 GCF_000325575.1 Pteropus alecto
TCCTTTGGCTCTTATTATAGCCTTTGTTCTATTTATTTATTATTATTTATTTAATTAGAAATCTTTTATTTTTTAAAATCTATCATGCCATGAATTTGTAGGATTGAGCTCCAGCAGCTCAGGTTCCTTTCCATTCATTCTCACAAAGTGTGCTTCTCTGGGTAGAGCAGGCTGGCACTTCAGTTGAACCCAGGTAACTTTCTCTTTGGCTTCCTTCTTTTTTTGATAATTTTCCTTCACATGTTTCAGGAAGCTATCTCGGCTCTTAGAGTGCTTAATGTACTCAATACATACATTAATTCTCTTGGCAAGAATCTTGCTCTTAACTTGTTTGTTTACAACAATGCCAACAATATGCTGGGTAACATTGTAAACTCTTCCAGTTTTGCCATTTGTGGGGCATTCCTTTTTTAACAGTGCCCATTCCCTTAATGTCTACAATATCATCTCTCTTGTAGATTAGCATGTATGTGGCCAAAGGAACAACTCTGTGTTTTCTAAAAGGCCTAGAGAACTGGGTGCCTATCCTATTTCCCTTTGTTTTGGTCATTTTGGCAAATTACTGGAAGATGGCAATTCTGGCCGAAAAGAAGCTATAGCCTTTGTTTTAAAGTCTATTTTATCTGATATCAGTATCGCTACTCCACCTTTTTTTTCATTTCCATTTGCATGAAATATCTTTTTCCATCTCTTTACTTTCAGTCTGTGAGTGTCATTCGATCTGAAATGGGTCTCTTGTAGACAGCATGTGTATGGGTCTTGTTTCTTATCCGTTCAGCTACCCTATGTCTTTTGATTGGAGCATTTAATCCATTCACACTTAAAGTGATTACTAATAGATATATAGTTACTGCTATTTTATTATTTGTATTTGTTCTTTTTTCTTTTTTATCTCCTTTTTTTTTTTTTTTTTTACAGAAGTCCCTTTAACATTTCTTGTAATACTGGCTTATTGGTGATAGATTCCTTAAGCTTTTTCCTGTCTGGGAAGCTCTTTATCTCACCTTCCATTTTAATGAAAGACTTGCTGGGTAGAGTATTGGTGGTTGTAGATTCTTGTTTTTCATAACTTTGAATATTTCTTTCCAGTCCCTTCTGGCCTGCAAAGTTTCTGTTGACAAATCAGGTAACTAGCTGACTTTCTCTTGCTGCTTTTAAGATTCTCTCTTTGTCTTTGACCTGTGGCATTTTAATTATGATGCGTCTTGGTGTAAGTCTGTTTGAATTCCTTTTGTTTGGGACTCTGTTCTTCCTGAACTTGGATGTCTAATTCCTTTACCAGGTTAGGGAAGTTTTCTGTCGTTATTTCATCAAATAGGTTCTCAATCCCTTGCTCTCTCTCTTCTTTGGATACTCCTATGATCCTGATATTGTTATGCTTTATATTTTTCCAAAGGACTCCTAAACTATCCTCATTTTTTAAAATTCTTTTTTCTTTTTGTTGTTCTAACTGGGTGTATTCTGCTACCTTGTCTTTCAGTTTGCTGATTTGATCTTCTGCTTCATCCAATCTACTGTAGAATCCTTCTAGTGTATTCTTTGTTTCAGTTATTGTATTCTTCATTTCTGTCTGGTTCTTTTTTCTGGTTTCTATGTCTTTTTTTATGCTTACTGTCTCTCTGTTGAGGTTCTCATTGTACTCATCCATTCTTCCCTTAAGTTCATTGATCATCCTTATAATCATTATTTTGAACTCTGTCTCTTGGTAGGTTGCTTGCTTCCATTTCATTTAGCTTATTTTCTGGAGTTTTCTCCTGCTGTTTTATTTGTGGCATGTTTCTTTGTTTTCTCATTTTATTAGCTTCTCTGTTTTCATTTCTATGTGTCAGGAATATTTGTTTCATCTCTCCGCCTTGGCCAGATGGCCTAATGTGGAAGGTGTCCTGTGTGATCCAGTGGTACACTCTCCCTGATCCCTTGTGCCGGGAGCTCTGGAGGTGACCTTTGTGTGAGTTATGTGTGATTTTCTGTTGTCATCAAGCCTTTATTATTAGTAGATCAGTGGGTGAGATTATCATTCAGGCTGACCAAATGTGGGAATTGGCTGTACCCTCAGGATAAGAGTTGTTGTGTGGGGGCTGACCCCACTGAGTGGGATTTGCTCTAGCAGGCTTATGTACTTATTGCAACCACCATTTGTGTGTATCACTACTGGAACTAGTCAGAAGTTGCTCTGTTATGGTCTGGTGCCAGCCTCCAGATGCGTTGGTTTTGTGGCCCCTTGGAAGGGGCTCCCCCGTAGACCAAGGTCAGTTCCTGCTTTTGATTGCTCAGGGCTACTCAGTGAGAATTACAAAGTGATCTACTGATGATTGTTGCCTATGCTGGATCTATAGGTAAGTGGAAGAGACAATTCTGTAGGCAGCTCTTGGTTATTCCCCATCCCTGACCTAGGGCAGTTTAGCAGAGGGACCAGTGCTCCTCCAGGTCTGACACTGCCTGCCAGTTGCCAGTAAGTCTCTGAAACTGGAGGAGGCTCTGAGTGATATGTATGTTGGGTAGCGTAGGGACTCTGGGAGTCTCTTTGATCTATGGAGTAAATTTCTCCCTGCCTCTGCAGTGTCAATTTACGTGCCATCACTATCTCTGTGGTTCCCTGTACAAGTTTCTAATCATAGCAAGGTCAGTTGCTGCACACCTTAGAAGACCTGCAAACACACAAGCTCTTTTTAAGACTTACTGAAGCTCACGAGTGTGAGTTTGTGGCCCACCACCTAATGCTTCTCCTGGGTGAACGGCTTTATGTGGGCTGCACAAACTGAGTGCTATTGTTTGCTGTTGAATTTGTGACCCAAGGAAAAGCACAGGATAGGACAGGGTTGCCTGCGAGCAGGCTTGCCACAGGTAATTTGTGGATTAGGTGGAGCATAGTCTCAGAGAGGTATGGGGCCATCAGGCCTACACAGCACCAGATTTGCTCCCAGTTCTGGCACTGCAGGCTCCCATCAAAGTCAGATATCACTGTGTGACCTACTATTTTCTGTGATGGGCCCACAAAACCCCTGACATTTACCCAAGAGATACTGTATCTCATGTTGGCAGTTGTAATCTTCTCGTCACTGTATTCCCTGAACTTTGCTCATCTTGCTGGCTGAGATCTATTGACTGAGTAGAATGCTCCATCCCAGGGCAGGGGCAGCTGCCTGTCAACATGTGGTGGGCACTTTGTGTTTTAGATGCAGCAGGATCTCAGGGAGTCAAGGGCCATCAGGCCGATAGCCTCAATTTTCTGCAATTTCTGTGTCTGTACATTCCCGCAGTAATCTCAGATCACAGGGAGACAAGCTGCTGTCTGGGATGGTCCCACAGACCCCTGCAATCCACTCAAGAGATATTGTAGCTTGTACAGGCAGCAGTGGTCTGCCCACAACTGTTTTCCCTAAAAGGTGCTCACTGTGCTAGCCAAGGTCTGTTGCCTGCACAGAATGTGCAACCCTTGAGAAAAGCAGGGTGGGGAGTGAGGCTGCCTGTCAATGGGCTGCAGGAACTTTGTGGCTTGGGTGAAGCGGGATCTCAGGGACACAAGGGCCGTCAGGCCAATATAGCCTCAGTTTTGGTGCAACTTCTGTGTGATATTGCAGCTCTTTCAGGCAGCAGAGGTCGTTTGCTTGCACCTGATTTTCGTAGAGTGCCTGCCCTGTGCCAGCCAGTTTGTTGCCTGTGTAGATTGGAAGATGAGGAGTGGGGGGAGGGAAGGGGCAGGGCGGTGGCAGTTGACTGTCAATGGGCCGCCTGGGGCAATTTGTAGGTTGGTGGGGAAGGATCTCGGGAGACAATGGCTGTTGGGATCTATACAGCCTCAGCCTTGCTGCAACTTCAGTAACCGTTCTTGCGGTCCCATGAAAATCTCAGATCACAGCAAGACCAGCTGCCGTCTGGGACTGGCCCACAGATCCCTGAGATCTACCCACGTTCATGTTGGCAGCAGTGATCTGCTTGAAACTGTCTCCGAAATGCAGGCTCACAGTGCTGGCTGTCAACTGTGAATGCCTGGCCCAGAATAGGTGCAGGGCGTGGCAGGCATCCAGCAACAAAAGCCCTGGGGAATCTGCAGGTTGGGTGGGTCGGGCTGATCGCCTCAGGCCAGCGCTTCCTCTTGCCTAATGGCCCTGTGGGAGGGGTCTGCACAGTCCACCTGGTGAGGTCTGTAGATTGCCCCATAGGGGTCCAGACTAAAGTACAATGTTGGCTGCCTATCCAGGCCTGGTTGTAGTGCTAGGTAATGAAGACTTTCCCAGTATGAATCTTGCGCGAGGCTCTGACCCACCGCTGGTGCCCCAGGTGAGTGTCCACAGGTGAAAGAGCCTGTGTGTGGGCCCTTTAAAGGGGCTTCTAGGATTTCAGTCTCCTTTCTCACCCAGATGGCCAGAATCCCCTCTAGTTTTTACAGTCAGAGTTATTGGAAACTCTTCTTGCCTGGGCCGGGAAGCCCCTGAATGAGGCCAGGACACCCCTGTCCTTCAGGGGAGCCTCTGCATCCTCACTCTCCCTTCCGGTGTTCCTCCACCACCCCACTCGCAGATGTGGGTCCAGCCTGATTCACTACTGGCTTCGATGTGGCTCCTTCTTTATATTATCAGGTTTACATATTACAATCAGCTGGACTTCGGGTGATTCTCCACATTGATTATGTTATAATTTGGTTGTAATTTCAAAGTGGACCTGGGAGGAGGTGAACTCTGCTTTTATGTAGTCACCATCTTTCTCCAGATTTATCTGTGTGTATTTTCTTTATCCATTCATCTATTAATAGATAGATAATAGGGGTTGCTTCCATATCTTGGCTGGATTCTATAATTCTATTAACGTCTAAGAGCATTTTTTTGGGGGGAGGGGTGGTCAGCTACATCAGACTGTTGATTTACAATGAGCTTTTTGCCAAATATGGAATGTTTTTTCATAAACACAACTATTAACTTTTCTCCTCCTTCAGCCTACCCCTATTTTGCACTTATACTTTTTTCTCCCACCAGTGGTAGAACTTTATATTTATTATTCAACTTCATCTTGTTAGAATCAACTCACGGTTGCATCCATTTGACATCTTTCGGGGTTTTGATTCTGTAAGGTGACATATTGGTTATCTCTTCCTATTCTATAGTATTTATAGTTTTGTAAAGTGTCACTCAATTCTTCAAACAAGTCACTGATGATGACATTAAGAGAAGCATTAAAAATAGGCTTGTGTGTCCTCACTGAAGACCTCTTTTCAGGCCAGTACTCTATTTATGGATATAGTTGATCAGGACACCTTCTAATCACACATTTTATTCAATGCACATTTCTTCATTAAAGCAGTTCCCAAATTTTGTTTCAAGAGATGTTAATAGATATACTTAAATAAAATTAGGTATCATATTAAAAAAAGTTTAGGAGGTGCCGCATACTACATTCCCTTCCTGGAGAGCCATAGTGCACATTATAATATATATTACTCTTCAAACTTTATATTTTGTTTTATTCTTGTTTTCCAAATGTACTTGTGTATAAACCATGTTCCCTGCATACATATGAATATCCCATAGAAGTGTTCTTTGCAGACACCAATTTTGAAAATATTCCCTGCAATGGTAAAATGAGAGAGCCTGTTGAATGCCTTGCTGAAACGCAGACACGTAGGTCCACAGGATTCTCCTTGTTTTCCTCTCTAGTAATTTTATCAAAAAAGAAAATAACCTAGGTCTGGCTTGAATTGTTCATCGCAAATCTATGTTGGCTCCATACTGACCCTGTTTGATTTTTCTCAATTCTTGCCTTGCCCAAAATCAACACAGAATTTAAGAGTTCAATTAATGAAAATCACTCTCATCTTTTAAGTATGTTAAGTCAATATTAGCTCATCTCTGTCCTCTGGTGCCTTTCCTTCTCTCCAAGTTTCCTCTGTGCATATTCCAATACGGTTCAGCTGTTTCATTTTGTAATTTCTTTCTGAAGCCTGAGATGGAATTCACCTAGTCACAAGCACTTAGCTCATCTAATAAAACTGTCTGGCATTTTGAACATAATTCTTCCCAATCTTGGTGTTTAATTTCACCTTCTGAGATTCATTCTTGCTTTTCTGGGTTTATTACCATTTCTCTTTACAGAAGAAAAGATTTCTGTCATTTCTTCATTTTCAATGGCCACAAATCCTGTATCTCTCTCTCTCTCTCTTTTTTTAGTCTCTTCATCTGCTGCAAAAAAGCGTCATTTTTTTTGTTGATCGTTAGCATTTTTGAAAGCCTTTTCCTGTTCTCAGCTTTTAGCCCGCTAGACACTGTTCTTTCAGTTCCATGTCACTTGTCTGTGGTTCACCTACATTTGATTGCCATGTCTTCTCTTTTCCTCAGAGGGATTATTTGACATTGTGTTGTCAGAATTTTATGTGTATGAGCCTTCCTTCCCTCTTAAGCTATCTCCCTTCTCAGAATTTCTAAGGAATCCTACTCAAGTAATCTTTTTGAAATCTATTTTCTTAGAATGCTGATCTTCTCATTACTGGCTGTAACATACCCTTAGGTGAAATGATTGCATTCTTCCAAAGGTTCTCCATTCTCCAGCCAGCTTCATTTCTTAAACACACTTAGATGTAGTGTTTCTGTCTCCTTCATTATTTCTTCCTTCAGAGAGATGAAATGATTGACCACACAAGTCAAGAATCCATTTTACCAACAGGAAATCGCTTCCAGTGTTTATCTTGATAGAAGAAATTCCTTAGCAATTGTCCAGTAAGAATTTGTTCTTGGCAGATGGATTTATATTTTATTGTACCATACAGTGTTAGAAAGGTGTGAGTCTTATAAGGGAAGTGCAATTAAGAGAGGCACATAAATAAATAAAGTTAATTAAAACAGGTTTGTTGTGATAATTAGTTTGCTTTACTATAGGGCATTTGGATGTTAACAGGTCTTAGAATGCTTTAGGGCAATATCTTATTTCTAACTATAGCTCTCGAGGTATTCTGTGAATATATTGCAATGAATGAGTTTTACTAATTGATTTTTTGTTATAAATTATGCAGTTCTGGAAAACACAAGAATGCATTTAATTTACAAAATACATTAATTCTTTTAGTTCTCCTTATTGATCATCCATTGAGCAATGGTGGTTGATGAGAGGCATAGAAGCTGTCTGATGCTACCAAGAACAGAAAAAGGGGATCAGCCAAGAAATCACAGGCCACAGGGTTCTCCCTTAGAGAGGGCGATGGTGGCAGTGGAGAGGACTGCTAAGAAAGTGTTATGGTTTAATAAAAGTTTTACTACTAGATAAATAAGATAGATTAATGTCTTCCAAAATCCCCGCCCCGCCGCGAATAATAGGCTTTATTTTTTACTTAGAGATCCTTTATTTTAAAACATTGTCCTTTACACTGTTGTTATTAAGGTGATTTGTTTCCTTATTATTTTAAATAATATATACCTACAGTAAGTCCCATTCAAAGTTCTGAGCAGCATGAGATTGCTGATGACGGCTCACTCAGTTGATGTATTTCTCGCCAGAATTTGATGTTTTATTTAATTTTTCAGCCTTCTTATGAGTAAACTAATCATAAAGTGATTTAGATTTATAAATTATTAGAACTAGTTCATGGGCTCTCAAGGGCCATAATCTAAGATTGTATTTTCATTGGTCATGGGATGCTCAGATTCTCGTCATGACGCAGAGTGTGTCTGTAAGCAGTGATTTTTAGTGATCTTGGTCAACATATGATAATGTAAGGAAAATGTATGAAACGGAAACTAGGTAACAAAGAAACCTGACTTTTGCAAATGGTTTTCTCCTCATTTAAGGAGCTCTGACTACTTAATATTTCTTCATGTATATTTTTCATATGTTCATCTCCATGATGGAAGTACTCAAGAGGAGAGAAACACATGAAACATGTGTGGCAAGAGGAAGAGGAAGGGGAAGGGAAGCAAGGGGCTGTGGAAGCCAGTGAGTCACCAGGGAGACACTTTCTTCATCCCTCTTCTAGGACAGACTCAAGATGACTGATTGTGAGGCTTCCCACAGTGATCAAGCCAGGGCAATAATTGTGTATTTTTAATAACATAGGTAGCAACCTTTTTTTTTTTTTTTCTGAAAAATAAAGCTATTTTGTCTGTGAGTCTTCCCACAGTGATCAAGCCAGGTCAATAATTGTGTATTTTTAATAACATAGGCAGCAACCTTTTTTTTTTTTTTCTGAAAAATAAAGCTATTTTGTTCCAGGTTTTTATTATTAAGCCAGATTTTTTTTAAAGTGGTTATTTTATTGGTGTGTAATTATCCAAGTGGTAGTTAGTAATTTAATTTCTAGAAGTAATTGAGCTAGAAATAATGCAGTCAGAGTTATTTTAAAGTATCCATTATGTACAAGGCATGCCACAAACTTTTTTCTAATCCTGATGGTCACAGCACAAGGCAGCTTTTATGTGCACCTAAACATTAGAAATTTCAGAAGCTTCAACAACTTGCCTAAATGTCACATAGACAGAATGTTTAGAGTTTAAATTCAACCTCAGTTCTATTTGCTTCAAAGCCCGTCTTCTTTTCTCTTTAATATACTGTCTCTCTTTGCAACATGGATAGCTGTGTAGCTCTGGCTCTTGTTAAGACTTTTGGTTTCACATAGGTGTGTTTTTTCAATATAGTCATTTTACATCCCCAGGGAGGTTTTGAATTCTTTGGATTTTGAAGAGCCTAGAACTAGATATCTCTAGCACTTTAAGAAAAAGGCCATTGCTCTTATGAATTTTGATCATAGAACTAAAATGCTTTTGGGTATGCTTTAGAAAGGAACCTCAAAGGAATTAAATTTGACTTGAAAAGAAAGAGACAAGTGAGTAGTAAAAATAGATTTGAAAACAGACTCACAGAAGAGTATCGTAATAATCAAGGGATTCCTGAGACAACTCTGGAGGTTGTTTGGAAAAGTAAGCCAGTCTATTTTTCAATCGTCTCTGACTTTTCTTTTAGATTGTGAGCTTTTGGGGGATAAGACATGTCTTTTTAATCTTTGAATACCCAAGCCCTAGCATAGCGACTCAACAGACTTGAATGAAGGCATCAAACATGTAATAGATGCTTTTGATGTGATCAGTTTAAAGGTCAGTTGTCTTGAAGATTAGGGAGATAGAAACATTTAATATTCCTTTTTGCATGAAACCGAACAGGTTTTGGCTGCTAGAGTCAGTGACTATGTTAATTATGAGCAAGACCCTCAATTTATCTAGAGTGATAGAGATTTCAGATTTAGTATCTATAATTTATGGGTGTAATACCTAACCTAACTCTTCAATCAAAAACACCCTGATGACACATCCTCTTCCCTCCTCCACATACACAGACATGTCTCAATTGCTGTTAAAATATCATCATAGTTTGGGTAGTTTCTTTTCCTCTACTCAGCAAAATGGCACTAAACCCTAAGGAAGTTCTTCTGGCCACATGCCAATTATGATCATAAAGGGAAATAAAGCATATTTCCTAGACAGAAATATTATGCACTTGAGGTAAGTTTTCTAATGTTTTGTTTTGTTTGATTTTTATTTTAATTAAGTCAGGCAAAAGTTAGGCAGAAGGAAGACCACATTAATGATTCAGCCAGAGAGGCACAGGTGAGGGGAGAGAGCTGTATTTGCTTGAAGAATACCTTTGTGAAGCTGGCTGTTTGCAGAAATCCAGTTCCTAAACAGCATAGAGCTGAGATCTGACAGAGGTAGCTGCTTGCTCATGTGGAAACTGGTGCTTCTATAGTGTGTCTATATGAAGTCTGCAGTGGCTAAATACCTAATTGAAGTATAAAGAGCAAATGAATTGATGAGCAAAAGATAAAGAATTTTCTGATAGTTTTTTTTTTTTTTTAAACACCAGACACTGAGGCTAATGACAACCTGGTGAAGGCATCATATACAACAGTTAACTTGCATTTTTATCCCTATTTTGGGGGGAAGTAGTTTTTGCTTTTCACTCCTAAAGACTTGTACCAAGGAAGGTAATTACCTATCCTAAAATGCATTTTATGAAGTAGGAAATTCAACACAGATTATTTTAAGAGAGTATAATTTTGTACTTAACATATTATTAACATATTTCAGAGTCCAGCCTCCTCATCCCTTAGCTGAGGTTCCAGGCCAGTAGTTATTAAACTTTGGTGGAAATCAGAATTGTCAAGGAGACTTGGTAAAAATACAAAGGGCCAGGCCCTTTCCTGTTTCCAGGAGTCTGGGCTAACTTTTTGCCCTTTATTAGGTCTCCAACAGATTCCAATAGTCACCCAAGTTTGAGAACCACTGCTTTAGGCAATGGTGTGGGAGTTTCTTCTTCTCCTCTGCCTTATATGTTTGAACATATCCTGTCTCTGCACAATTTTGTCTCCTGGTCTTATCTCCTGGTCCCAGACCCTTTATTTTATCCTCACATGTTGATTCTCACTTCTGCTGACCCTTTTCGATCTGACCCCATCCTGACTATTTTTGCATTTCCTCTATGCTTTCTGCTGGTGTGCCCTTGACAGTCTAGCTTCTTACTGCCTGCCTTCCTCACCTATCTCACGAGTCTCAAAGAATCCTGTACCCACTCCTTATAAAAAGGGCGAGGTGAGGGGCAGATTCATATTCAGAGGAATATTGTTCACAGAATATCCCATCGATTTGTTACTAATATACTCTGTCATAGCTAGGCAAATTTTAAAAAGCCAGATGGGCAAATATCTTAAAAAGAAAGATGGGTGTATTTTCCCATGGTGACTGCTCATGGCTCCTTTTTGACTTCTTGAAAACCAAGTGACACAATCTTATCCAGTCAATGGGTATTTATCAATTTCCTATATAATACAAGATGGGAAATTGGGAATTTGAAGTTAAAAGAAAATATTATGTAGACATAGGGCATATTCTCAAGTAGCCAGGAGAACCTGCTTAAATAATGCTGAGAAAAAGACCATCTAAGCTTTATGTTTAGGATCCATAAATATTGCCACCTAATGTTTGAAATAGTCTTCGTAATAAATAATTATTTATTATGATATAAAGTTTTAGATTTATTCTTTCTTCATTGAGCTGTTTTATTCTCTTGAAGTTTCTTTAACTGTGGTATATCCAGAATATAGTCAAGAATCTGGATATGTTAATTTGCCACATTCCCTGGAAAAAACATCACTGGATGGATGCAAAATGGAAGGAGCAAGAATGTAAAAATCGTGAGTTAAGTTGTAGTATACAAAGGGCTGTGCCTTCCTTTGTGAAAAATTGAAAATATTTGTTTTGTCTTAATTTCTGTGCTTGCAGTTTTAAGGGCCATAGCAAGGATGATAAAGAAATCACCCATCTGGGTGTACTTTGATTCAAAAAGATTTCATATATCTACTACAATGTCCCATATTTGAGTGACATTTCAAATTCAGTTACTAAAGACAAGTAGATCAATTGCTATAGCAAACGTTTATTTATTGTTTTTGGCTACCTAACATAACTTCCTTTCCAATGTTCAGGAATTTCTCCTTTTATGAGGCAGATACTGGTACCCATTCTAAAGCTGTTCATGTCAGAAAATCATCTTTCTGGTGTTTCTTGCAGGTAGGGTATGGGCACATGACCTCAGAGTTCTGCCAGATACACACTTCTGCCAAATTGGTGTGGGAAGCTGGTGAAGAGGAGAGTAACTTTCTAGATTGTATTCTGATGAAAGTGTTGACAGGGATGGCAATTAATTATATCCATTCTTAAAGGCAGTGAGGGCATTAAAATGGTATCCTGGTTGAGTGCCTGGTGGTTATGGTGTCTGACAGTGGTGCCATCTGCAGGGTGCATGCCACTGCGGGGTGATGGTTTCATGATTTTGGGAATAATTTCTGATTGATAGTCTCCCTGGCTCGATTCTCTAGTTTTCTTTGAATGCCCAATATCCTTTTAAAAATCTCCTTTCTGCTTCACTGAGGGTTAATTTTCAATGGATGCAATAGGAGGCTTGACCAATACTTGGAAACTTTTCTTGGAATGATGATTGGAACTCACCTCTTTGGTTTTACTGTATAACCTGCAGAAACATAGTTTTTCAGTTTTAAAATCTTGAAGAAAATTTTTAATAGTTAACTTCCACTCTGTAGACCAAGGTAATCTTCCAAAAGGCAAATGTTTCAATTTGTACTATAATATTGGTGTGGATATTTCTCATTTTCTGTTCTAACACAGGAAATGGAGCAAAAGGTAGAATAGATGACCTGCATAGTTAAACAAGTATTTTTTTTTTTTTTTTGAGCCACACAGTTGCTGAGGGCCTGAGAGAAAATCATTTTCTGTGAGTCCTTGTACAAATGACACCATAGGATGTGGTGGGCCTGAACATGCTCATGGTGGTGCTGCTCATGCTTGTGGCCATGCACTGTGGTGTGACACTGGAGAAATATGACACAGAAGTGCCTCTGCAAGGGGCCCAAATATCCAGATGGGTAGGTCTTTGAGTGGCTGTTTTCATTAAGGATAAAATTTGGAGTGTTCTGAGAAGTAGATGGCTTGCCCTTTAGGCAAGCTTCTTAAAATATTGTTATTGAAAATTAAGTTGTGATGAAGAGTTTGAGGTTAACTTTCTGAAAAACACCTAAGAATCAAATGCTCTTTTCCGAGGATCAATACATAAATACAGGGAGCCAGGTTTGACATCTCTGGGTAAAGAAAGGTAACTGACCAAGTCACATGCTTGAAGTGATAGCCACCCCATCTTGGAGAGAAGAAATCAAGGAAGGTTCTGGAGTCAGGGTCAGCAAAGGGGCTGTGAACTCCAGACCACAGCTTTATTCCTGAAAGGTGAGTTGTTTGGGCAACAGCTTCTATGACTGTCTTTATTAAGAATAATGGTTGGCTTTCATTATCTGTGTTAAAAATAAAGAGGGAGAGAGAAGTGGTAAATCCAAAATAGTAGTATGTTCCCAGTTTAGCCTTAGTTAAGAATATTTTTTAAGAAGTAAAACAATAGAAATCTCAAAAGCTTTGCCTCCTTTCTTTATATTTGGACATAAGTGCATTTTATTTAGCAATTGAAATATAGTAATAACAGCTGCCATCTGTTGAGTTTCTACAGGGCTTCAGGCAGTGGGCTGGGTACTTTTCTATGTTCTCATTTAGTTCTTAGAAAAACTCCTCAAGGAAGGTAACATTATCCTTATATATAATTCTGTAGATTTAGTGTGAAGACCCTGCCCAGGAATCTGTTATCTCGTGTCCCCATTCATGCTCATAAATCAAACAAATTAAACAAAAAAAAACCAAAAACTAAGAAGTCACAAAATTCTAAAATAAAATTTGCTTCCAATTACTTAGTAATTGATAAAAAAAAAGGTTTATTTGTTGTCCTTAACACTGCTGATAATCAGCTCATAGATGTTTGAAGATTTATTCATACTGAATATTTTCACAGGAAATGTCATAATGACCAAAGATGAAAAAAAATCAAAGCAAATGTTAATTTTTCTTTTCTTAACTACACTGGCCCTGGTCTGGATGTGTTTACATCAGCCTTCTTTTTAATGCTCTATAATGTGTCTTGGTATCATGTTGACATGTTAATTATCGCAATTTTTAAGTCAGTAGTGATCTAACTTTCATATGCATAGAAATCAGCCGAGTGCTTGTTAAAAAGTTACACTTATAGGCCCCACCCCAGAGTTTGTAATTCATCAGTTCTGGGGTAGGGCACTGCAATTTCCATTTTTAATAAGCAACACAGTTATTTCTGGATCCACTTTCTGGGAACCTCTCCCCAGGTAAGAAACGACAGTGGCAATGACTGGGGTGTCATCCATGGGTCAGGTAATGGTAGAATATTCATAAGGCAACTTGTTTATTTGATACCTTTTTCTTCCTATTTCCTGTTTCCCTCCAAATCTCTAGTTCTATCCTTCTACAACTCAAGATCTCAATAGACTCCACTCCCGTCACCATCAAATCTGTTTAGGATACAAAGAAGCAAATGTCTTGCTGATTGATTGTGCAGGCTCAGCTTCTTAGTGAAGCTAGAAACTTCGTTCAGGTATTTCACCCACAATTTGGTTCCAATAATCAGAAATCTTACTCTAAATGAATAAATTTATTCTGAGTTAACAAACTACCCTCCTGCTTCAGGCCTTTTTAGCAAGTGTGGGTTCTGTTCTGTGGGCAGAACTCTGCTCTGGAGAGCATAAAACCCTGAGTTTGAATTGGGGCTTGGTCACTTACAAATTGTACAGTTTTCAGCATACAGTAATTCATAATCTTAGAAAAATAGTTTTGTTATATGCCAAATGAGAATACTAAAACTTGCATTACCTAGTTCAGAAAACTCAATGTTGTCATTCATTCACTTAACAAATATTTATTATACAACTACCATGCACCAGGTGCAGGTGAGAATGTAGCATTAAACAGTACAAAGTTCCTGCCCTCATGGAACTTATAGAGGGAAAGGCAGACATAAGCAAATAAATGATATAATGGTGGGTAGTAATTAAGCACTATGAAGCAAAATTAAGCATGGTAATTAGAGAGTGTTTGCAATGAGTGGCGGGTGGTAGGGTGATGGAGTGATGGGGTGAACTATTTTAGATAGTTTGGTCGGGGAAGGCCTCTGTGACATAATGAATGTAAAAGTAAGTACTTGTGTAAATGTTCAAGTAACAGTGATTAATTTTGAACTCAACCAGTCCTTCCTTGTTTCCTCATTACATTTTCCCCTTCTGTATGTTAAGCATCCTTATTATCTTTTAATTACTTAGTTTTCTACCAAATATAGTCATATGAAATTAACACTTAATAAAACATTTTAGTAATATAAAATATGAGACATCTCTTGTTCACAGCCAAAAGGAATATATACATTAATTTAACAATCTAAATATTAATTAGCTATGGTATGTCAGGCACTTTATAGGAATTGCAGATACAGAATAAACAAGACTGACGTGGTCTGAATCTTCATTGACCTTACATTCTAGCGTAAGTGACAGTTATTCAACTACCAGGAAAGATGAGTATTAAACAACTAATTGCACAATTATTGAAACACAGTTCTACAAAAAATTTAAAGTGATCTGTAAATGATATAACAGGGATATGTGACCTAGTTGTGAGATAGTGGTGGAAAAAATACTTATTTGAGAAAATAAAACTTGCGTAAAGCTTTAAAAGGAGAATATATATTAACCAGGCCCAAGTAAAGGGGAATGAGCTGGGCAAAGGGAGAGGTTTCAGGGAGCAAGTTAGCATATGCCACCCTGAGCAGGAAGGAGCATGACACTTCTCAGGCACTTAAGAAAACTTAATTTTAAAAAGGTCGAGCAAATTATTTTTAAAAAGGTTGAGTTGATGCTGGTGGGAAATGTACTGGAAGAGGCAAGACTATGTTGGAAGGAGAACTGGGAGTTTGGACTAGAGAAGTGGCAGAGGGAATGGACTAAAGCTAAAGCTGTTGGATTAGAGAGATTATGTAAGAGGTGAAATGAGCAAGTCTTATTGCTTGATTGGACATGGCAGGTGGAGGGGAGATGAGTATTGACTGTCTCTCATGTTTCTGGCTCAACGTGTACAATTGGGGAAAGGTGCTATTCATCACAGCACTGCTGATATTTTCTGATGTCCTATTGCCCTTAGGCAGTAGGAATAATAGCTCTTGTGGCTATGTTGTACTTAGCATGCTGTCACTAAAAGTGCAGTAGATTGGAAATCAAAGAAATCCATGTCATAATACGAAGTCTGTCACCAACTAGTGTGACTTTAGGCAAGTCTCTTAACCACTTGGTATGAATTTATTTTTATAATTTGTCAAATATTGGATTGTAGTGTCTAAAATTCCAGTTAAAAATTTTTATGGTGGTTTACTTTGGTCTAATGAGGTTAAGTAAATTAAAATTCAATTAAACAGTGACCTTTTTTTAGAAACTATTAACTCATAGGAACCTACTTAGCTGAGCTAAAAATCCAAGCATTATCCTTGAATCCCTTCTCACAAATGCCATATCTGGTTTAGCATCAAGTCTTGTCAATTCTATCTGCTAAACATATCTTGAATCTACCCATTTATCTTTATTGCTGCTGCTACAGCCATGGTCCAAGTCACTATTGTTTCCTGGACTACTGTAATATTATCTTAACTAGTATCCTTCCTTCCACACTTGCCTGCTCCACAACCCACTCTCCATGCAGTAGCCAGAGGGATCTTTTAAAAATGTAAATCATATCATGTGACTCCAATGCACAAAACCCTCTGCTGACATCTTATCATACTTTGAATAAAATCTGAGCTGCTTCTTTCTCGCAAAGTCCTCCTTGTGTCCTACCTGTCTCTTCCTCTTCCTTGTCCATCATTACTCTCTTCCACACCCAGGTTCTAGCTACATTATGTTTCTTTCCTTTTTTGGAACATGCCAACCTCCTTTGTGCTTTAGCAGGCTCGTCCTTCTACCTGGAAGGTGCTTTATTGGTTCTTCGCATGCCTGGTTTCTCCTTGGCCCTCAGTTCTCAGCCTAGATGTTGCCTCTTCAGACAGATCTTTCCTGACTACTCTATCTAGTGGCTGCCTGGTACCTCAAATACTTTCCCCTATTTTAATTCTCTGAAAAGTGTTAATAATCCTCTGCTTTATGGATTGTTTATTGATTGATTGTCTCCTCCTATGAGAATGTCAGCTCCATAAGAGAAGGAACTTTGCCTATTTCTTTGTTACTATGTCTCCAGTGCAAAAGAGACTTTTCATATATTAGGTACACAGAAAATATTTGATAAATAAATGAATGAATGGGGACGTATCAGTAAGCAGACACTGGTTTTACACTCATGGATTTTACAATCTTGCAAACAAAGTACATAATATATTATAATCTGAGGGTTTATGAGTGGTCAAGGAGTTAATATTTCTTAACTTCAAGCTCAGAGGTCCTTTCCATAGTCTTTGCAGCCTCTACGAAGTTGCTGCTACTTTAAACGCACATGCCATTTCTTTCTGAGTAGAATATATCAGCCTATAAAAAAGAAATAGCTCTTAAACTAAGACACTGATGAAAATACTATTGGCCTCTCTCTCCAAATAAATAATCTGTGTCTCCAAACTGTTAGTATTGCTTTTGCTATCTTATGTTTTTTCATGCTCAACAATTTTGGTTAGGATGTCAAATATTTTTCCAGTGTTTAATGAAATATTAAAGCAACATGATCAAAAGGATTCTGACCTGGTTTTAAGAGAAATACTTAACATTTTGTCTGCCTCTAAACTATTCTGTGACCTCTGGATCCCTCTGACCCTCTGTCCTTCAGTATCCTCATCTGTAAAGACTAAATAATGTAATAGAAACCTCTCATTTTCAGGTAAGATAGATGCAGAAAGTCAAATTCTTTCAGTCTCACAGTGACTCCCTAGAGATCACTGAGGAGTCTTGAAGGAATCTCTTGGCTGAGCTGGTGAGAGTCATTTACTGCACCACTGTTCTGAGGGCAGGCTACCAGCCGGGAATCATATGAGGGCATTGCAAGGTCTTGTTTTTCTTAATGTTTATTTTCCCCACCAGTCTTCCAGAATGTCTGAAATGTCTACCACAAGAATAGCTCCTTTGGGTTAAGAGGTTATCTCTAGGGAGACATGTTTAAAATAAACTCCATGTGTAGATAACACATGAATGCCATTTAGCACATCTGCACCGATTGCATTATTAGACTAGAAGTTGCTTCCAGAAGAAAGTTGAGCTAAGGGAATGGAATATGTTATTTTCTGTTCCTTCTACCATATATCCATCCACCCTTCAAACAGTTCCAGATTACTTCTATAATCATTACCTCTGCTAAACCATAAATAGAATTAAAAAAAAAAATGAACAGCCTCTCCTTAAAGGACCTTGCAGTATAGTGTATCTGACGAGCATATAAAATTAACTATACTACAAAGGCAAAATGAAATAAACAGGTGAAATTATAAGGACAGGAGCAGCTCATGTTGACATGTAATACTGAGAACAGCTTTGTGGAGAGAAGGCATTTTATTTGAGCTTGAATTAGACTTTGAAAAGAAAGAAAAAATTTCAATAGAGGATGAATGATAGGGGATAAGAGTAAGAAAGGAGAGAGTTTTCTAATCTGAGAGAGCAGCATAAGCAAAGGCAGAGTAAATTTTGATGAAGATTAGAATTTGGAAATATCTGGAGAAGGAGGTGTTTCCTATGAATTGTTTTCAAATGCTTTATTGAAGTATAATTGATATACAGTGAACTGCACATGAGTTTGTTACATGTAGACATCAGTGAAATAATCACCACAGTCAAGATCATAAAATATTCATTCCCTCCAACATTTCCTTGTGACCCTTTATAATTTTCCCCTTTCATCCCTTCAGGCAACCACTGATCTGCTTCTATCACTGTAGTTTTCATTTTCTAGACATTTATTTAAATGGAATTGTACAACATACTCTTCTTTTTGTTAACGTTTCTTTGATTTAACGCGATTATTTTGAAATTCATTTGTTGTTGTCTGTATCAATAGTTCATTCTTTTTTATTGCTGAGTTGTATTTTATTGTATGAATATCTCATAATTTGTTTATCTATTCACCTATTAGTGGAAATTTGGATTATTTTAAGTTTATGGCTATGACGAATAACGCTGTATGAACATTCATGTGAAAGTCTTTACACAGATAAATGCCGTCATTCTTCTTGGGTAAATACTTAGGGGTAGAATAGCTGGATTGTATGATAGGTGTATACTTAACCTTTTAAAAATATTGCCAAACTATTTTCCAAAGTGATTGTACTGTTTTACATTCCAGTTACAAACGTATGTGAGTTTCAGTTCTTCCACATCTTCATCAACACTTGGTATGGTCAGGCTTTTTAATTTTAGCCATTGTAAATGATGCGTGGTAGTACCTAATTATGGTTTCAATTTGTGTTTTTCTAAAGAATAATGATATTGTGCATTTTTTTCACATACTTATTTGCCAGCAGTATATCTTCTTTGGTGAAGTGTCTGTTTAAATCTTTTGCCCATATATTGATTCTTTTTTTAAATTAAATTTTGAGAGTCCTTTGGATATAAGTTCTTTGTAGACCATGAGATTTAAAATATTTTATTCTAGTCTGCGCTGTCTTTTTATTATTATTTTTTTTAAATTAAAAAATTTTTCAATTATAGTTGACATTCAATATTATATTAGCTTTAGGTGTACAGCACAGTGGTTAGACATTTATATAACTTACGAAGTGATTCCCCTCAGTATAGTACCCCCCTGACACCATATATAGTTATTACAATATTATTGGTTATATTCCCATGATGTATTTTACATCATGTGACTATTTTGTAACTGCTATTTGTACTTCTTAATTTCTCCACCTTTTTCACTTAGCTCTCCAAACCCCCTCCTACCTGGCAACCATCAGTTTGTTCTCTATATCTATGAGTTTGTTTCTGTTTTGTTTGTTCATGTGGTATTTGTCTTTGTCTGACTTATTTCACTAAGTATAATACCTTCTAAGT
Organism: Pteropus alecto; assembly: GCF_000325575.1. NCBI lineage: Eukaryota > Metazoa > Chordata > Mammalia > Chiroptera > Pteropodidae > Pteropus > Pteropus alecto. The sequence continues at coordinate 7,599,179 of NW_006436288.1, forward strand.
CCATCCATGTTGTCGCTAAAGGCAAAATTTCACTCTTTTATGGCTGAATAATATTCCATTGCATGTATGTATCATATCTTCTTTATCCATTTGTCTATCGATGGACACTTACATTGCTCTCATATCTTAGCTGTTGTAAATAATGCTGTAGTGAACATAGGGATACATGTATCTTTTTGAATTAGTGTTTTATGTTTCTTCAGATAAATATCCTGACTTTTAAAACTCAATTAAAAAAACACAATTAATTAATGGGCAATGTCTGGGTTCTTTTTTGTCTCATTAGAACCTTAGTTTTAAAGTCTATTTTGTCTGATATAAATATTGCTACTCCAGTTGTTTTTTGTTTGTTTCTATTTGTTGTTCGTGAAGGTGGTTGGGTGGTGCTTTGGTGTGGTCTGAAGCTCACCAACAGATATGTTTGTTCTGGGGACTCTTGGGAAGGGCTCTGGTGCAAGCCCAGGTTAGCTGCTGCCTTGCCCAGCCTGGGCCACATGGTAGCAGCAACAATGTGATCTGCCTTGCCCAGGCTGGGCCACATGGTAGCAGCTGTTTGTGCTGGGTTTGGAGGCACCTGGGATTTGTTATGCTGCAAACCGAAGCTGGCTGCCACTAGTGCTGGGCTTGGGGATGCTTAACAAGAGATATAGGGCATACCAAGGCCAGTAGCTGCTTGTTTGGGGTTTGTGGACCATTCAGAGATTATAGAGAAGTCTATAGCAGGGGCTGAGGACAGCTGTTTCTGTATAACAGCTGTTGAAAGAGGTTCCAGCCAGTGTGCTCATTGGGTGGGGCAGGTTCTCAGGGAATAACCAGATTGGGGCAAATTTGATGGAAATTCGGATTTGAGATCTGCCCACTGGTTCTGTGTGGGATGGACTCAGTAAAGGAACAAAATGGCAGAGAACGCTGCCCCTCCAGCTCTAGCCCTGAAGCCAGACAATTCAGTTTCTCCCCATATTGTCCCTGGCACTTTCCGAGTTGCTGCCCAGTGCTGGATCTCAGAAGGACCTCAGAATAAATGAGTCTGACAGTGAGTAAGTTAGTGTGGGGCCCCTTTAAGAGAAATGTCTGGGACTTCAAGAGCCCTTGCCCAAACAGAATCCCCACTGATTTTCACAGACAGATGATGTAGGGACTCTTCTTAGCACTGGTGGTCTGAGCTGAGGAGCCAAGTGTGGGGCTGGAATCCTTCACTCCTCAGGGGAAACCTTAGTAGCCGAAATATCCCTCCTGATGCTTAACTGCCACATATGGGTGTGGGACCCACCCCTTTAATGTCTCTGCTTCTCCTACCAGTCTCCACATGGCTTCTGTATATCCTTGGTTATGAGTACTGTTCAGCTAGTCTTCAGGTGGTTCTCAAGAGTGGTTGTTCTATAATTTAGTTGTAATTTTGATGTGGTCATGGGAGAAGGCAAGCACAGTGTTTACCTCCTGTTATCTTGACTAGCAGCCTTTTTATTCTCTTAATAGTCTTTTGAACAGACATTTTTAATTTTGATAAATTATAATTTATTAACTTTTCTTTTTGTGGATAGTCATATTCATATTTCTCCTCTTTTCTAATAAATCTTTACCTATCTCAAGGTCACAAAATTCTAATTTATGATTTTTTTAAGAAGTCCTATAATTTTTTATCTTACATTTAGATCTACGATCTATTGTAAATTCATTTTTGTATATGGCATGAGGTATGGATTGAAGTTCATTTTTTAAAAATATTTATTTGTTGAAAATGGTACCGTTTATTGAAAAGATTATCATTTCTCCACTGAGCTGTCTTTGCATCTTCCTCAAAAATCTGTTTATGTATGGTATGGATAGGAACATTTATGTCCTTTTTTTTTTGTTTCATTGGTCTATTTGACTATCTTCAGTCAATTAAAATAGTTCTATATTTTTATAGACATAAGATAGAGTTAGTTCATCAACTGTTTTTCCTTTTCTAATTATTTTGGCTATTCTAGGCCATTTGCATTTTCAGAATCAGTTTGCCAGTTTCTGCAGAAAAGCCTGCTGAGGTTTTGATTGGGTTTGAGTTAAATCTATAGATCAGTTGTAGGGGACAGAGGTTGGCATCTTAACAGCATTGAGTCTCTAACCAACGTAAACAGTATATGTCTTCATTATTTAGCTTTTTAATTCCTCAGCAATGTCCTCTTGTTTTCATTGTACAAACTTTGCACATATTTTATGAGATTTATCCCTAAGTATTTCATGTTTTTTGATGCTATTGTAAATGGTATTTTTAAATTTTAGTTTCAATTGTTCATTAGCAGCATACAGAAATTAATTTAAATTTTGTACTTTGACAATTTATCCTAAAAGTTTGCTAACTCATTTATTAGTTCTATGAGCCATTTCTATAGATTTCATTGGATTTTCTACATTGGTGGTCATGTCATCTATGAATAAAGAGTTTTATTTCTTCCTTTTCTATCTGGACACCTTTTATTTATTTTTCTTGCTTTACTGAAATTATTAGGATATCCAGTACAATGTTGAATAGAATAGTGAGAGCAGGCATCCTGCCTTGTCCTGCTCTTAGGGAAAAGCATTGTTTTTTAAATTTTTTTTTTTTTTTTTTTTTTACCATTATTACTGGCAGAATTGTGTCCTAAAATTCTATGGGAAAGCCCTTCGCCACCAGTACCTCAGAATATGACGGTTTTTGGAGATGTGGTCCTTAAAGGGACAATTGAGGTAAAATGAGGTCATATGGGTGGGCCCTAATTCAGTATGACTGGAGTCTTTAGAAGAAGAGATCAGGACACATATTCACAAGTGCAGAGGAAAGATCACGTGAAGACAGAGGATCATCTACAAGTCAAGAAGAGACTCAGGATGAAATCAGTCCTACCAAAACCTTGATCTTGGACTTTAAGCCTCCAGAATTGTGAGAAAATAAATTTCTATTATTTAAACTATCCAGTGTGAAGTATTTTGTACAGAAACCCTAGCAAACTAATACATCCATTGATCATGATATTACCTATAGGTTTTTTATGGATACCCGTTATCAGGTTTTGGAATTTCCATTCTATTCCTAATTGCTGAGAGCTTTTATCAGGAGTATATGTAAGATTTGTCAAAGCTTTTTTGAATCTATCGAGATCATATGGTTTTTATTTTTTAGTTTGTTAATATGGTGAATCAAATGTATTGTAATGGTGACTTAATATGCCATAAAATTCTTATGTGCAGGAATTAATGATATTTTTTAGCTCTTTCTATAGCATCAATGAAACAAAAACTTAGTTACAAATGAGCCTATGTAGGTTGGTAAAACTCTCAGTGGGGTTTCATAAACTAAAAAGGAAACAGTGAGATTGAATGATTAATAGTTATACCTAAAATAGATTGTAATATGAACCCTGAATTAACTAAAAATCTTCTGTACTTGGCTTTAAAATAGAAAGAGGAAAATAAGAAAACAAGTAATGTAGCAATGACAAATAAAACTCAAATATTCAAAATATGGTGTGGGTTTTGTTTCCTTTTTATTAAATGTTGTATGTATATCTACATCTATAATGGAGGTGTGAAGAATGGATAGTTATGTAGGTGGTACTTAAGGAACCTCAGGAAGGCATCTACCTTGCCAAAACACCTATAATGTTGTGTTGGCAGTTCATTTCTTTGGTTCAGATTTACCTCTTTTAAAATTAAATTTTACTTAGATAATTAGCACTTTGGGTTGTTTAGTATCTACTAACAGTTTTAGTTGATTTACTTTTCCCTAGGGCCATTTGGTTGAAATCAGAATACTATGGAGCTAGGAGACTTATTAAGTGAGGGGAGAATAATTTTGAAGCACAGAATAAATCCCATCAGAGGATACTGCCCAGTTAGGGGTTTGGTGGTGGGCAATATGAAGGCATAAGGGCTAATGGTGGGGCTAACGATGGGAAGGAGAAAGTGACACATTCCAGGAAACAAGGTGAAGTGTAGAAAGAGGAAGTAGGAGATCATTTAAGGTGTTATTTAATAAAACAAATATATACGAGCACTCTTATGTGCCAGATTTGGGTCTAGACATAAGTATAAATAAGTCAGTACCTTTAAATAGGAGTGAGGATGGGAGTGGAGGTGAGACATAGTATCTGGGAGAAGCAGGGACATCAGCAGGTAACGTTAATTGCCTATAGCTGTCCCAAAAGTATATTCAAAGTTGGGCTGGAGCATGGTGAAGGCAGCTGCTGCTCAGTGGCCAAAAGAGGGAAAGTTTAGGAAAATCCTAGGGAAGAGGAGATGTGTATAAAATTCTATTATGGTTTTGATGATAATTGGATATTTCCACAGGATATTTAATTTTAAAGGAGTCACATTATTTTCTGAATTCTACTAGGGCAAAATGCTAAGAAAAAGAGCTTGTAGGAAGAGTAAAATTATAGATAGATAGATAGATAGATAGATAGATAGATAGATAGATAGATAGAATAAATATCAATATTAAATGTCAATATATTATAGAACACAAATTTGGGTAAAAGGTAAAAGGCAGACCTAAATTTCAATCCTGGCTCTCCTATGTACTTACTGAGACACAGTTGTTTTTAAATTGCACAATGAATATAATAAGTTTTGTAGGGTTGTTGTGACATAAACTATACATTATTGCCTAATCAATTCTCTAGTTATTAACGGGCACTTAATGGCTATTGTCTGTTATTATTACATATCTTTTAGTGGTCATTTCTGATCATAGTTCTTTTGAATGACCTTTTAAAGCTATTGCCAAGAAGTATTAAAAAATATTCCTATGAATTTAGTGATTTCTTTTATACAATATAGACTGGGCAAAAATCAATTCTTTTTAAAAATTGAGCTGTTCATTTCTATCTCTGTTTCAAGGAAGACAGAATTGAAAATATAATATATGATAATGTAGTTTGAATACTTAGCTAAATCCCAGCAATTTATTTACTAAAGTTTACAAATATATTTGTTTGTTTCCTTAAAAAACTATGTGGCATCTCTAATCAGTGGTGAGAAGATGGAATAAATTTTATTAAGTGATATTAGTATTGGGATAATAAGATAGTCTATTGGGAAAAACTAAATTTGATTCATAGCTCATAAAATGCACCATGATTAACTCCAAATATATTAAATAGTTAAATATAAAATATAAAATCATAAAAGCCATAGATGAGTACATAAAGATGTGGTATACATATACATACACAATGGAATGTTACTCAGCCATAAAAAAGAATGAACTCTTGCCATTTGCGACAACGTGGATGGATCTAGAGAATATTATGTGAAGTGAAATAAGTTGGACAGACAAAGACAAACACCATATGATTTCACTTACATATGGAATCTAAAAAAAGAAACAAACAAACAAAAAAAACAGAAACAAACTCACACAGAGAACAAACTGATGGTTGCTAAAGGGAAGAGGGGTAGGAGGACTGGTGGAAAAGGGGAAGAAAATTAAGAAGTACAAACTTTTAGTTATAAAATACATCATGGGGATACAATTTACAGCATAGGGAATAGTCAATAATAGCATAATAACTATGTATAGTGACAAATAGTTACTAGATTATTGTGGTGATTATTTCGTAAGATATATGAATATTGAATCACTGTCGTACACCTGAAACTAATATAATGTCAATTATAATTAAAAATGAAACAAAACAAAACAAAAAACCAAAAGTAATCGAATAAAAAACATGAGTGAATTTTTTCTAGCTTTGGAGTAGGAAAGTGTTTCTACTCATGACTAAGAATTCAGAAGTCATAAAAAAAGAGACTGATAATTTGACCACAATAAAAAATATATATCAATGCAGCAAAAACCTTCTGCAGGGTAAAAACTATAATAAGCTAATCAGAAGAAAATATATTGGGAAAGGCGATCTGTAATTCTTATGGATAAAAGATTAATCTCCCTAATATATACAGAGCTTCTTGAGATAGGTATGAAAAAGAATAGTTGTTTTTTTAAAGTGGACAAATAATATGAATGGACACTTCACAGGAAAGAAATACAACTGGACCTTTAAAAATGTAAAATATACCCCAAGTCACTCATCATAAGATAATTAAATCCATACTAAAAAGCAAATTTTTACCTAACAGTTTGAAATAGAATTCCTATGAAGTACAATTTAATATTATCTATCAAAATTATAAATACACTTCCCTTGGACCTAGCAATTTAACTTCTGGAAATTTATCCTACAGATAAAACTGTAGATGTACAGAATGACTTATATACAAGCTTATTTGTTGTAACCTTGTTTGTAATAGTAAAAGATTGAAAATAACCTATGTGTCCATCAATAAGGGACTGATTTTTAAAATATGGTGGTTTATTCTCTACAATATGATGCAAGGCAGCTCTAAAAAAAGAAAAAAAAAATGTTCTCTATGTACTGAAATGGAAAATTCTCCCAGAGATATTAAGTAGTAAAAACAAAAAGATTTAGAACAATGTAAATAATATTCCATATTTTGTATAAAACTGGGGAGAATAGGACAATAAATGTATATTGTATTATAATTACATAAAGAAACTAAAGAGATACAAAGAAACTAATAAAATTGGTTACCTTTGGGGTAGCAAGTGGTGAACAGGGCAGATAGAAGCAGGAATAGGAGTGAGACCTTTTACTGCATTGTTTTAAATATTGTTTTAATTTGTAACCAGGTACATTTATTACCTATTCAAAAATGTAATAACATAAAATAAAAGTTTTCTGTTTCTTGAATCAGTAGTTACATTCTTTCCATGATCATGGAAGTTACAAATAATGAGTTATTTTTCTTGAATTAATTTTGTCTTGCCACTTCATATTTCATCTTTCTAATTTCTCCTAAAGCATCAAAGAACACGATGAACCCAGAGCCCATCAGGAGATGACAAAGTGCTCTGGTCAGCCACAAACAAACTTACACCAATTAAAAAAATGTTTCTCCTGATCTCTTGATTTCCTTTTGTTAATCCTATTTCCTTAAAAACCAAATAACTCAGATGGTGTTAATTTAGCATCAGTTGTAGAAATGCACATTCACGGGCAGTTGTGTTAGAACGAGTTCTATTATAAAATCATCTTATGACAAGCTAGATAATTCCTTACTTGATTATTCACTTATGATTGAAAATAGTGCCCTATGTCACATATAAAATTCAAGAAGTGGCAAAGGGAAAAAAGATTTTCACTATAAGATATTTTACTGGAAAAGGCCAAGTGTTTGATATTTTTGGCGTATAAAGCTGATTAGCTCAGAGGAGTCAAACAACAGATTTAATCAAATTAATCCATGCTAAATGTACAGAGTTAAAAATGATTTCCTATTTATTAATGTCTTCAGTGTTATCTCTTATACTTTAAAATAAAATGCAAGGTTCAACCTTATGATTGAAAGATTAGATGAGGCTTGAACCAGTAAAAATAGATTTTTTAAAGGAAAAGTTATTTTGAGTGGAGTGCTAGCTGTACTAGACAAATTCAGTCGGGCCTCCTCTTCAGTCTTGTCAAAGCTTAGCACAGTCCAGAAGGCACTAGTGTGTATGCCAAAAAATCAGAGCAGCAGCAGTTAAAAAAAATAAGTGCACTAAGAAATATTAAATGGAAAGCCAATGCCTATAAATAAAAAGGCAAGTGAGCACTAATCAATCATAAGTAACTCTGAACAGAAAATAGGAGTTGGAAGGGTGAGAGAGATTTCACATACAACATATGAGACTAGATACAAATGATTTAATTAAACTGCGTTCCTTCTACACGAGACTCAAAATCTCTAAATGTTAAGAAAAACTGGAGTATAGAAATGCAACGTCTTGCTTTGCAATCTATAGCAGATGAGTAGCAAGGCATATGCCAACAGCAGAAATAGAAGCAGTTGATGAATCCTGGGTGAGTGGAAGTGTTTCATTATCTGTGTCTGTTTCTTTCTATTCATCTCAGCTTTATGGCTCTTACTAAAGGACTAAAACCCTTTCCACTATGAACAATAGTAGCGTCTGTATGATTGAAGTTTGGGGTAAAAATCATTAGAATACAAAACTAGTCTGAATAAATATTGAATAAATGTAGTCAAAAGTTAAAATAATTCAATCAATCAATAAAATCAATATTGGCGGCACCAGAGGGAAGACAGAGGAAGGAGAGAGAAAGGAGGTTGGTAATTACAAAAGTGAGGAGAGAGAGAAGGTGATCATAGCTGCTTGCCAACCAGTCTCAAAAAAGAGAAAGTTAACTCTAGACATTGTCTAGTTGACCTTTAAGGCCAGTCTTGCCTTAGGAAATTATTTATGCTGCTCAGTGGAATTGGACCATATGGCCTTCTTTTTAGAAGGGGACTTGAATCTTTTCAAATAAGTCCCCTCAGCACTATGACATTTAGATTCCAAGAAATAGATGTAGGTTGATAAAAACATGCTCCACAGACTTCTTGGATATCCACGATTTTATGCCTTGAAATAATTGTAGATAAGTCAGAAAAAAGGAATTATTTTCCTTATATTCATTTAAGTTTTAAAATAAAGGGTATTCAAAATTCTGGAATTAAAATTTGAGAGATTTATCAAGTGCTCTCTCTCTCTCTGTCTCTCTCTCTCTCTCTCCCCTCCCTATATATATATATATATCGATATATATATATATATATATATATCAATATTATTGTTCATTTTCAATTCTATGAAATTTGAGAATGTAATGACATACAAGAAACTATAATGAGTTTATTTCTTATCACAAACATTGTAAAGACAAATATAAATCCAAATACCAAAACCAAAAATTAATTTTCCAACCTAATAAATGACAGTTCTCTGAAAGTAAAAGTTATTTTTAAAAGCAAAGATGATTTCAGTGGTTGGTAGCTTTGGTAATGGGTAGCGAAAATGGCTGATGGTAAAGGCACATGTGCTGCTAATAGATTGACTGAAAAGGAAACATTATTATTGGTGTTTTTTCCCCCTACCAGTTCCAGTGATATCACTACTGCAATCTGTTATTTATGTAGAAAGGCAGTAAACAGTGGAAAGGAGAGTATCTGTACGGGAACATCTCTAAGAAGTTGCTTGAAAAATAAGCATGTGATGAATATGTGAGAAGCATTTATGCAGTTGGCAGCATATAAATTCTCAGAACAGTAGGGGATAAAAATGGGTTAGATAAAGAAAATTAAGGATCAGATCCCGATAAACAATGGGATGTTTGTAATATCTAT
>NW_006436288.1:7608456-7627347 GCF_000325575.1 Pteropus alecto
TCTTTTTTACAAAAACTGGGAATGTAGAATATACCTTAAATGAAACCAGCCTGAAACAAAAGTTAAAAAAAAAATTAATTCAGATTAAAAATTTTAAGACTCTAAAATTTCACTTTAGTTCATATTATAATCTGTAACTTACAAGAGTATGCCTGAATTTTGTTTCTATTCTCTAAAAACAATTAAACACCTTTTTATAAAGATCAGTTTATATTAGGGTTTCTCATCTTTGGCACAATTGACCTTTTGTGACAGATAATGCTTTGTTGTGGAAAGCTGACCTGTCCAATGTAGAATGTTTAGCAGCATCGCTGGGCTCTATCCCCTAGATGCCAGAGGTATCACCCCAGTAGTGACAACCAACAATGTCTCCACATATTGCCAACTGTCCCCTGAGTGACAAAATCCTCCTAGCTGAGAATCATTGATCTATATCTCGTGCTAGAAAATTGAGCAGATCTAAAAGTTATAAAATTGCTTCTCAAATGGCATATGTACATAATTTTAAAAAAAAACCCCGTCTCATTTAAGTCTAAAATAAATTTGTAAGGACTGTGTAAATGATAAAACAAATTAAAATATGATTGAGAAAATTTTCTTTAGCAAAGGAAAAAACCTCAGATGGAATCTTGAGCACTAAACGTAGTCACTCAAAACCGGTCTTGTTTTCCAATTGTTCCTTTTTTTATTGATTGATATTGGCTATATTTTCTGATTTCCTGGCATAGCAAAGTGCCTTCAAATGAGAAAGCCTTTGAGCACTTACTGGTTTCCCCACAGGGAAGCTATATTTTCACCTTCCCCTCTCACTGGGGCAGGAGGATATCATCAGAAAACCACCCTATTCCTTTTTCTCACTGCCTGACAAACCTGCTTTTTAGGGAGAATCTCAAGACTTTCTGATTGCTGTTGGTAATAAAGGTTGTTCTGATCACTGAATGCCCAGTTTAGTAATTATTAATATTCAGTTCAGTGTAATATTCAAAATGTGCCATTTCCCCCTATCCCAGCTTGTGTCTGAGAGCTGGCTGCCTGTAGTTTGAAAAGAATGGCCAACTTTTCCATTTCCCTGCCTAGAGCTTTTATTTCTCCTCTTCTGTCCCCCTCCACCTCCACTCCACTAGGCTGACTTTTGGACCCACTTGGAATTGCAACAGGAAAATGAAGAACCAAAGGGAGCAGAAAAGGTTTTACTTGACTGATAATGTTGTTGAGTAGTGTTAGCCTTTTCTGGGCTTCTTCCTTTGAGGGTTTTTTTGGTGAGTTTTTTTTTTTTTTTTGGATGCCCCACCTCCCAAGTACTTGACTCTGGCTAGTTTCTGGTTACCTCCTTTTAGCCCCTAGGTATATGGTGGTGCCTTGCCCTTCCAGGGCACTCTCTTCAACTGAATCTAAGACAACTCCAGGCTAGCTCCCTCTTGCATACTTCACATCTGGAAAGTAGAAAATACTCAGTCAGGTATTATTTGTCCTGACTAATCTTGGATGTGTAAGGCACTTCCAGATCTGCGAAATCTCTTTCCTCCAATAACAGAGCAGCCAGCAAACCATAGTCATTTGCCCTTTAGAATTTATAGAAATGAGTCAAACATCAGTGCATTATATCCCCGTGCTGCAGAAGATACACATCAAGCACTCTAAGGGACCTAATGAAGCCCATTTCCTAGGCAAGAGGGGAGGAGGAAGCTTATGCACCTTCCTCCAAGGAGGTGGGTTTTGTACTCACAAGTTAGCTTTCTTCAAAGAAATCCTTCTCCAGGTTCCTACTTGATACTTTTAGACCTGTCAAAATATACCTTTCAAAAAGTTACAAGCGTAATTCTTATACAGGTATGGAGTGAGCACATGCCAAAGATTTATGTTACAGTAGTCCTCTCTTATTCCTGGTAAATAATTTCCAAGACCCCCAGTGGATGTCTGAAACTGAGGGAAGTACTGAACCCTACATACTGTGTTTTTCCTATACATACTTACTATGACGAGTGTAAGTATAGTATAGTTGGTGAAAAAAAGAACATAAAGATAAGATACAAAGTTAGTTATAAAACTGGCTAATGTCCTATAGAGCAATGAAGTGGTACTCTTTGGAGTTATTTCTTCTACCAAGCAGAAATCATTTGTGTTTCTATTGGGCAAAATAATTTGTAACATCAGTTTTCTACAAGTTAATATTTAATTTCACAGATTCTGGACCCAAAGCTATAGTAAAGAAGAAAATTATCTTTCTCTAGAGCAGTGGTGGGCAAACTATAGTTTGCAGGCCCAATAAAACCAGGCTGATTTTTATATATAATGTTTTATTGAAACATAACCACAACCACCTATTTATTGTGTATTACCTATGCAATGGCAGTGTGTAGTAGATGACATAGAGACTATATATAGTTCACAGGGATCCCAAATATTTACTATACATCCCTTTACAGAAAGTTTCCTGACTGCTATTCTAGAATATCAGGTAACCCATAGGCGGGCTTGTTAGGCCATGCTTTCTTATAGCTTTGAAAGGGCACAGAGTAATCTTTTTGCTGTAATTCCAAGTTTTGGATAATTTTTCTTAACCTTGATATGACTAAGTTGCAAAACAAATTTTGACTACCATTTTTGCATGCTTATCTTGTCCCTCATTTTGGAATTTAGGAAAAGTTGAGGTTTGCAGCTGAAACTGATATTGAAATAGTTTCACATAGTCGTTATCTTTAAAATATTGTCCCGAATAACTTATGACCTGGTTTCGGGGATACTAATTTTATGTTTTGTTAAAGTAAAAAGTCTCATGACTTTGCAAAAAACCTACCTTTTTTCTTGGAATTGGCAATTAAGGAAGATTGGAGGTGTCAGTAACAGTATGTGATTCAAAATAATCATTGAAAATAATTAACTAATTTTTTGGTCATTTTTGTTTTAAATTTCACTCAGAAAACTGCTGCAATTTGCTGTTAGTTAATTAAATGTAATATTATTGAATCTAGTTTTTTATTACTTACATTTAGATAGTTTTGTCAGATGGCTGTGATGTTAATTGGCGAGTAGCTGAATATCATTTTATTCAGTAATTATTTTTCTAGAGATATGATATATTTGTTCTTAATGCAGTCTCTAATGATTCATAATGCAGTCTCTAATGATTCATTTAAACTGTGTTTTTCTTAGGAAGTAGTATGGCAGTTGGGGAATTTGGTGATGAAAGATCTTTACTTAGCTACAATTGTGTTTCCTTGATCAGCTCATTTAACTTATCTGTTCTCTTTTCCTAAGTGTTCAATAAGGATAACAATAAAAGATATGATTCCACTTATCTTATAAGGCATTTGAGAGAATGATAAATGAAACAGTGCTTTGTAAACTATGAGGTTCTTAGCCAGTGTTAGTTGTGTTATTATTGGTGACTGCAGATATTTGAGATTGTTCCGACTACATTTTACCAAATTTAGATTTATCAGTACTTCTCAGTCTCTGTAGAGCTCAGTTATTATGTTTTCCAGTGTTCCTTCTCAGATTTCCTAGGATTAGTTTCAGACTTGGAGCCTATGCTGACCTCTACCTTATCATATGTCTCTTTTTGAGTCTAATACATTATAAGCTCCTTAAGGACAAAATTTTACCTTCAGTAAATGCATAGAATTTGCATATAGTATTGGTTTGCAGGATAATAATTGGTATTAGACAGAAGTATAAAGAAGCAGGCAACATAGATTAAGGTAAGATCTAATTGCAAAGAAAAGACACTTGGACTTATAAAGACGATTCCCCTCCCCCAAACAGAACAAAACAGAACATAACAACAATAACAAAAAACAGGTTGATCACAGTGGCAGAAAAATGCTGTTAAAGTGTTTACCAAAACTTAGTGGAACTGGGAGTAGTGGTAATGGGGTGTGGTTTGGCAGAGAAGAAATAGACATACCATTAGAAAATGTACAAGGCTCTTGGTGATCTCCTTAATATTTAAGGTTCTGTTTCTCTTGGTATCCTTTCATCTAATACATTATGGATAAGTTAAGTATGCTGTAAAGGCAACAGTCTGGAGAGGCTTATATCTTGGGACCTAGTACATATCATAGTTCCAGTGATGGGTTGAGAGAGTTGGGAGTTTTAAGAGCTTTTTGAATAACTTGTTTTGAGGTATATAAACTCTACCTTGGCGATAATGAGACAAATGACAACTAAAGCCACTTGGGATGTACTTTTAAAAATGACTGATATTTTGTTAAAAAATATAAAGTTCGTATAGAATGTTGTATCGGCTTACAAAGATCCTCATGATTACACTGAGCCCATCGGGATAATGTCAAGATACTTTATTTAATCATGTCTGCAAACTCCCTTTGTCATGTAGAATACATTATTCACAGGTTTCCAGGATTAGGAAATGGATATCTTTCATGAGGGAAATTCTAGCAATACCTGGTGAAGAATATAGCTGATTTGGTTCACGGAAAGCTACAAGAAGCAAAACCCTTAACCATTCTTCTATATAATAATTTTATTATATCATGATTGTACTTTTGCAACTAAACCAGAAAATATTCCTTAGATTTTATTACATACTTCCAAAATTTTGAGATATACATAAAATGGAAGTCCCTGATGCTACTTGTCAATGTGGTTAACAGAACAAAAATGAAATGCTCTTCTGGTTCGTGATGGAGTAGGGTACTGAGGCACGGAGGGAAACTGCAGGTACTTTCGATCAGTTTTTTATTTTGTGATAGTGATTGTTTTCTCTACCAAACTTTTCAGATGAACTGCCATTTAATATCCAAATTGTTTGGTTTGAATTTCATTTCTATTTCCATGTCCCTCTGCTCTTTAATGGGAAAGTCATAGTTATCATCAGGACTAATTAGGAGTAAGAGAAGCAAAGAGTCTAGGAAAATGGGATAAACTACTTTTGAATAACCAAGAGTTAGTTTAAAACATTATTTTGATGGATGAGTGGAGAATAATTTGTTAAATTCAAAGAATTGTGGTATTTTTTTAATAACCACAAAATCTGCATTGCAATATATAAATACTGAGTTTCATATGGTCTACCTTTAAATGGTATTCGAAACAGTATGGCCTTGTTACTTAAACTGAATAACACAGCTGTCTTCTTGTTGCTTCTTTTGCATTTTTAGGAAAAGATACTTTTCTGAGTCAGAAGTTTTAGCCCTTGAAGGTTGTCTGACCAGACTGTAGGTATTTACTGTGAAAATTACATCATTCTATCTAATTGAACTTCCCAGGCATTTGCAAAAGTTTAACTTTTTTTAGTAGTAGTCATTTTTTAGTGCTACATAATGAATTGGACTCAGTTAAATTAGTCAGCCCAGGTTTGTTGCAGGACCTTTCACTTTGCACTCAATAAATCATTGTCTATTTATACAAGGCACGCTAAGTATGTAGCACTGTGCTACATGTTGTAAGAATAAAAAGAAGGATAATGTGATAGGCAAGTGAATGATGAATTCTCATAACTGGAGGGGGTTCCCATATTCAAAATGTAGTCTTCAATTTGTAGGAAGCATTGGGAGGCAATGTATCAAGGAAACAGCATAGATTTACATTTCAGAAAGATCTAGCTTTATATTCTGACTTTGTTATTTATAAAATGTATATAATACACTATAGTGCAGCTATGAGAATTACATAAAATATTAAAAACAAATTCCCAAGGCAAAACCATGGAGACAGTGAAAAAAAAAATCAGTGGTTACTGGAGGTTGGTAGAGGGAGGGATGACTAGGCATAGCACACAGGAATTTTAGGACAGTGAAAATACTCTAAATGATACTATGAATGATGGATATATGTCATTATACATTTGTCCAAACACATTGAATGTACAACATCAAGAGTGAACTGTAGTGTAAACTATGGACTTTGGGTGATTATGATGTGTCAGTCAGTGTAGGTTCATCAGTTGTCGTAGATGTACCACTTTGGTGGATGATGTTGATAATAGAGGAGGCTATGCATGTATGGGGATGAGGGGTATAAAAGAAATCTCCATACCTTCCTCTCAATTTCATGATGAACCTAAAACTGCTCTAAAAGAAATAAACTCTTAATGAAAACAAACAAACAAACAAACAAACAAAAAAACACTAAACTTTCCTGGTTTAGTGCCTGACAATAGAGTAGTAAAGATGAAAGTTAAAATTATTAGGCTAGAGAAGGTTTTTGGTTGTTTCCAGAATGTCCCTGGGTAGCATGGACCATATTTAGAAAGAAGTTTGAATAAGACAGATTTCCCTGAGTTTTTCTGTTTACCTAGTTCTGTTTATGGGCACCACATTCTTGTTATTATTTATCTTATAACAATCTCTGCTGGGATTGGGGGAAGCTGGATAATTGGGGGAATTTTAAAGATAATAAAAATGATTCGTTGAGAATTACCAACAATGAACTTTTTAAGATTATTAGAAATGGTATTTAGCACATTATCTTTGATAGTGAGTTTTTAATATCAACCTCTAATTCTTCACAAAATAAATGTTGAAAACCCTTAGTCTAATATTTCTTAAAGGCAGGTCTTCAATCAGGTCTAAGCTAAATTCCTCTCACCCTGTACTTTCCAATTTCTTATTTTCTTCTGAAATCTGTTTTGCTCTGATTCTAAGCTGGTCTACCCTGAAACATCGATTGCTTGTTTCTGGGTCTACAGTGAATTGAAGGGTGGTGTTCCTTCTCTCACCTCTAGAGTGATATGTCTACCAGTGACTTCACAATGCAACCTTATTTGGAATAAAGGCCAATTCAGATGTAATTAAAGTAAGGATTTTTGAGAGGAGATCCCCTAGGATTAGGGTGAGCCATAAATTCAATGATGGGTGGCTTTTTAAGAAGAACAGAGAGACACAGGGAAGAAGGCCATATGAAGATGGAGGCTCTGCTCCTTATGAAACACCAAATTTGCACCTATTCTCCTTATTGCCTGCTGTTATACTTGTGTGTTCCTTCATGCTTCAATTGTAACAGTTAACCAAATTCCATTCTTTTGGGGAGAGAGAAAGATAGCTTCCTGTTTGGAGACTGAGCAGAAAAGAATCACTATGAGGGAGAAATACAGACTCCCAGGGAATGCTGACATAACATGGTTAAATATCCGCCTTGACTACTGCAGCTAAGGATCTCACTCTTAAATTGTTTTTTTTTGCCCACTTACTTTTGAGTTATACTTGCCCTTGTATTTGTCCAATTCTGGATAAACATGGCTGTTCTGCATAGGAAACTATTTGAGTAGTCAAGGCCTATGTAATCTCCAGGTGTTTGGGAGAGAAGTGACCTCTATAAGCCAGAGCTTCATCAGTGACTTAGGGAGGGAGCCAGTGAACAGCAAGAGAGAGAGGTGTGGGTGTGGGAAGTGGTAGAAGGAGGATTAAAGGAAGGTAGTGGTGGAGAAAGATTTGAGGCACGTGTACCTATAATTAACATGCAAGTATTTTCAGTAATAATAGGGCAAAAGACCCGTCCACATAGACTCCAAAGCTATCTTTTTTTACTTATTTTTTCCTTCTAGGCAGAAATAATATTTATTTAACAAAACATACAGCATTCACTCTATACTAAGTACAATCTAAGCATTCTATAAATATTAACTCATTTAATTGTCAAACAAACCTGTAAGTTAGGTACTATTATTATCCTCAGTGTACTAATAAAGAAAATGAAGCACAAAGACAATAAATAACTTGCTCAAATTCACATAGCTAGCAAGTGACTGAGATAAAATTGGCACTTATATAGGGTTGCCAGATTAACTACAGGACACCCAGTTAAATTTGAATTTCAGATAAACAACAAATAATTTTGAAGTATAAGTATGTATTTTTATTGCTATATCTGGTAACCCTCACCCAGAGATTGTTTGCTGTTAAGCACTACCCTATTCTGTATTCGATTAAAAAAAATCTTTAGGGAAGGAGAAAAAAAAAATCATCCAGCGTGATTTGCCCTTGGTTCTGAAGTCTTAATAAATGTTCTTGGATTCAAAATTTGGGATGCTCTGCACAGTATATAACATACACTTTTTTACCTCCCCAGTCAAACAAGGCTATTATTGTACATCATTGCGCAAGTGGGCTTATGCTGATTTCAAGTAATTCTCTTCCCCTCAATTTATTCATAAGAGATCAAATATACAATTACATGTGCAACTGCAATTCTCTAAGGCTTACCACAGAGGCACTCATATCTAGCCTTTAATGCCAATTTGACTTTAGGTAACACATAATAATCACTCGTTACTCTTTTTTAAAGCCCAAATTAATTAAAATGTATGTTTCTACAATGAGTATTGTTTCTAGATTGTTTTTTCAAATTCCCAATATAAATAGCTTTTTATGTAGATAATTAAAACCATCTGCTTCCTGGTAGCTCAGTTATGTTTATAGCAGCCCTTTTTTATTTGGGGAATTAAACTGCCATAAGTTTTTACTTTAGTGGATAAAATATCACAAAAATGCTCATGGCAGTATTATTCCTCAAGAAGAAATGG
Organism: Pteropus alecto; assembly: GCF_000325575.1. NCBI lineage: Eukaryota > Metazoa > Chordata > Mammalia > Chiroptera > Pteropodidae > Pteropus > Pteropus alecto. The sequence goes on from NW_006436288.1 coordinate 7,616,942, forward strand.
AGACTATTAAATATTATTGAAAAAAATTGCTTAGAGTTAACGCAAAAGACCTTACAGTTCTACATTTTTCTAGGTAAGTATGTTTAAGGCTTTGTTCAATCAAAAAGCCTAAATGCATAAATAAAGTTCTAATTAAATTTAGCATTCAAATGAAAACTCTCAAATCACTTTATAACTGTTACTCCAGTAAAATTTCTTTGGGTTAGTAAAAATAAGGTATCTTTAGTAACCCAGAAAAATTTGGTGATTTCAAAAGATATTATAAAACCACCAAATGAATTGAATAAATTAGACAAAATCACACATAAAAAGTTAAAAGTGAGATAGGTATTAAAGTTACAATAGATGTTCTCAGTCTCTGACCCTGATCTCAGAGAGTTCTTGCCTCCCCCTTTTGTGTCTTAGAAAAGATATTTAAATGAATGCTCAATAATATTATTATGATATTTAAATTATTTTATAGTTCCATATTTTCAAATTGAAAAACCCTGCCTGAAAAACCCAACTTACATAATTTGCAATTATGACAATGTCTTTATTTTTTAAAATTTTTTGATAGTCTTTAAATGCTGATTACACTTATTAAAAAAAAGATCAAATTGTCAAAATGAATGCTGAAGTTTTATAATTAAATCGTACCACTCAAATGTTACTTTCAATTCTTCTCTTCATCCCAGAAAGTTCTGCATCACAAAGGATAAGCTATTAGATCCTATTGTTACAAGGGCATTTAAAGAAATCTCTTTAGAATAGAAAAATGATATTTGTTTTCATAGCAGAACATGTAAAATGCCTTCTTGCAAATTATTCAAACAAGCAGAGTGAAATCACGTCCTAGTGATTGCTAGCAAAGATTGTTGTCTGCATAATTAATAGTTTTGACTGAAATCTCCAAACTTTCATATCTTTATAGTCTGCGTGCAGCATAAAAATGCTATTTGAATTAAACCTTGAAGAATATATTGTACTTATGAAACTAAATTATTGTTTAGACTTGTGTAGGAACTTGATAAATTTAGTGAGGTCTTACCTATTATCCTATTTTAGAACCTTCTCCTATTTTAAGTGTCTTTTTTCTTTCTTCTTGACTCATTCTGCCAGCAGTTGCTGGAACTTGCTGCTAGGTCTGTACAACTCTCATGTTCCCTCAGTTAGCCAAAGTGTTTCTGGTCCTCAAAAACAGGCCTGTCTAAACCCCATACTTGCTAATCCATTTTCTCTGGTGCTGCTGGAAGCTCACTTAATCACTTGCCAGGCAACACTTGCATTTTAATAGGGACCTACAATACTTTTAGTACCTTATATTAAAATGGGCAAGTGTGCTAACATGATCGAGCACCTATGCCGCGAGTGGCATGTGCTTTAAATACTTGCTTTATTTAAATCTTACCATGACCTTTTAAGGTAGGAATTATGGTCGCCCCTCAGTGTCCACAGGGGACTGGTTCTAGTATCCTCTTCAGATACTAACATCTGTGGATATTCAGGTCCCTGGTATGATAAAATGTTGTAGTATTTGCACATAACCTAAGCATATCCTTTCATACACTTTAAATCATCTCTAGGTTATTTATAATACCTAATAAAATGTAAATGCTATGTGAATAGTCATTATTCTGTATTGTTTAGAAAAAAATGATAGGAAAAAGTCGATACACATTTAGTACAGACAGATGCAACCATTTCAATCCTAACTGCATAGTACATGTCAGCAACAACATAATATTTTTTTTTTTGAATATTTTTTATCCACAGCTGTTTGAATCTGTGGATGCAGAACCTGAAGATATGGAAGGCCGACTGTATTAATCTTATTGTACAAATGAGGAAAAAATTTAAATAAATAAAAAATGAATTCAAATAAACTTTATTTAAATAAAATTTAAATAAATTATTAGTGGATCAAAAAATAATAATTCTGGCAGGACCAGAATTCAGAAATAAGTCTAACAGAGAGGTCCATAATTTCTAAGGTACACTGTGAATCTAAGGTTTCTGTACAAGACCAAAGGCTGAGTTTATTTTAGGGCACCTCATGCTATATAAATAATTGTCTGTACTATGAAGGAGGAGTCCTGTCTTCTCCATAAAATCATGACATTGTCATATCTAGATGGCTATTCAGGAAATTTTAAACAAGGGCAGCTCATCCAAGATCTGTGGACATTTGCTATGCCAGAAGTGACTAAATTGTTCAGATAGAATATATTTCATCAGAAAAACATATTTTTCAGTGTGTTCAGTAAAAAATAATTCTTTGTACTTATTTGAATTTCATCGTCTGGGAAAATTTTGTAACGAAATGGCAGAAAAACTTTGGAATAGTCTTTGAGACATAGATGTATGCTAATTTGGCAACTAGAAGATACTGGTCAGAAATTTTAGACCTGGAATTGAATTTTTTTTCTTTGTGGAAAACGATTTGTTATTACAGCAAAGAGTTAAAACCTTGATAAAGTGGATGAATCTATAGTTTATTTTCAGGTTAAAGAGCGAGTCAGAAAGTGATTTATTTACCTTTTTTTTTTCAAGGCCGATCATTATCAATTAACGATATTGTCAGTAATGCTATTAACAATGTTGCTACTGGTAAAATTGGAACATTGGAAAAGATTTGATTATGAGGATCACAAGTCATAAGCATCTGAACCCCATTCCTTTATTCAGGGGGATTTCTTTTACAAATCTTGGTGGAAGGTGTATCCCATCTCCTACTAGGGAGTTCAAAATGGCCACTTACTTGTTTTCTTAGTCTCCCTTGCTAGTAAGGGCTTGAGAAAGTTGAACTGTTATTTGGATGCACTTGCTTTGAATTTTGGGAGCAGCTGATGCAATGAAGCGGTCGACAGAGAATTCATCTTGATGGTGGATGACAGCAAAGGCAGCAACACTGGGGTCTAGGGCAGTGTGGCAAGGCCACAGCGGCGGCATCAGTGTCAGGTCTGGTGGTGGTAGTACAAGCTATGGTGACTTTTGTGTGGAGTGGTGCATGTATGTCCTCATTAGACTGGTTTTGTGATGTCACTCTGGCTGCAGTGTTAGAAATCCTTTGTTCCTTTCCCTCTTCCAGAATTGAAGTTCTATGGCAGTTTTATGAGCTCCTCAAGATCTTTTCAACAAATCAAGAGTGTGCTTGCAGCTGAGAAATTCAACTAGTACACTTTGTTCACATGACATGAGAATTTCAGTATTAACAGAAGGAATACTATACTTGGTTATCTTTTTCATTAAAAAAGTACCTTTTTGGTGAATATACTAAGGTAGGAAAGACTGATCATTAAATCACACACATGTTCAAACTATCAGGTGTCATTTGGTCCCTCAGGAAAAAATATATACATTGAAATATCCATAGTAGTACTGTACCGTGTCTTTGGCAAAGTTCTGGGTAACTCTTCAGCAATTACTCTAATACATTTTGGAAAACAATAAAATCGATCTCTCATTTTAGAAAGGAAAGAAAAGTAGAAGGAGGAATTAGTCAGACTTTAAAGAGATATTTAGTAGAAGGCCAACTGTCAGAGTCCCTCTGTAGTTTAATTGGCTCAGGTCAGTCAAATTAATTAATCTGGGAACAATCACATTTTCTTGCAAATAGTTTCTAATATAGTTGCTAAGGATACTTTTAACTTTTACTAAGTAAATCTACAAATAAGAATATTAATTTTTAATCAAGTTTTGTAAGAAGCTTGTTTTCTTCAAGGACAATGAAAATCATGTAATTAGATTTCCATTTTACCGTGGCCATCCAGAATCTCAGAGCCAAATCTGAGCCTCCATGAAGAATTCAATATCTGCCTTCTATCTTAGCTTACTTACACCAGCTTGACACATCTTGACACCCAATTATATTTATTTTGTCGATCTTGTATTTTTATTTATATATTTTTATTTTATAGTATATATTTTAAAAATAAACTCACATTCTTTATGGTGCCAGAGAAGACTTTGAAGAGTACAAGTTTATTTTCTTTAACACTGCAGGTTGCTAAGAAATCTATTATTTCATTTATTGACGAAATTGGTAAATTGTTAACTTAACTTAAGCTTTTTGTTAAAAAGCGAAAAAAAAACCCTTTAGAAATTGTTGAACCTTGTTTTTCACATCTATAAAATAAACGGGTTAGACTCGATGTCCTCCAAAATTCATTTTAGCCTGAAGTCTCTGATTGTAGGCAATAAATTAGAATTCCTCTCTTCCTCTCTTCAGTGACAGTACTACTATGCAACTGTGCCTCACCTAAGTGTAACAGAGGAAGGAGTGGGTAATCTTGGCTGGTCCTCTTTGCTAGATGACCATATCTGTAGTTTGGATTAACTTAAAGTCTGTCTTCTTTTTTTTTTTTTAAGTATTTAGAAGGAATATTTCGCTAACCCCAAATTTATTTATATTTTTCTTTCTTTTCAACAAAAGTAACTTAAGTTCACAAGAATGAAGATGATGACAGCAGCCTGGGCTTTAACTTTTGAACACTTTCCAGTTTTATGTCTTATTAAGCAGTATTGTAAGTAATATGCACATATTTCAATAAAATACATGAAAAACTTTGCACATTGTTAAGACATTTTTTCACAGTGTGTTTTGTCAATTCTGGAAGTCTGTGAGAATCTGGCAAACTGTCAGTAAGTGAGAGTAATAGGGGAGGACACTAAAAATGAAGAATATCTGATTAGGTGATGTTAGTGGTAGGAGGGTTTAGGGAATATGTTAAAATAAAATACGAAGAATACCAGCATGCATTTCATTTAAAATATGTGTCTTAGGATCCTTAAGGCTGCTTTTTTCATTTTAATGAAACAAGAATGTATGTGATATTACCTTTGTATGAAGCAAGTATATTAATATGCATTTTAAAAGATGTCTTATTGTAGAATATTGAGATTAAAAATGTTCTTTGAATCCAACATGGAAGTGTACTGTAAAGGTAATTCCTAATATAAGATGTGTCAAATAATTCCTATTTTAAGATGTAAAATTAGATAGGACTTATTCTATGACATATATTGTAAGAATCTCACTATCACATACACAGTGAAGTATATTGTTTAAAATAAAAATACCCGCAGAAGTTTCACTTAAGTGAATCATTTTTTTCAGTATTAATCAAATTAGAGAGCTTTACAAAAAAATATGTATGTGACAGCATTATGGAAGACACAGTTCTGGGGGTTATGGTAGAGAAACTGTATATAGTTATGTAGCACCTCTTCTATGTCACGCAAGTTCAATGTTATATTTGATTCACGGCTATTTAAGAAAAGTGTCTTAAGCGACCTATCTAAGCCTTGCTTTCCCAACCTACAAAGTGGGACTACCAGCACCTGACTCAGTAGCACAGAAACAGTAGGTAAATTAATGTATAAAAAGTACTTATTTCAGGGCCTGGCCCATAGAAAACTCCAATGTACTACTTGCTTTATTCTCACTAAAATAGAAAGTAGCAGAATACAAAATTTAATTTAGTTAGGATATTTATTTTTTCAGATTTTGCTGTGTCATTTTTATACCTGTAAATCAATACTGCCTTTCTTCAAAGAAAATAATTTTTGCTTACATTAAAAGTATGAGTATTTATTCAGAAATAATAATGGCGCTGAAGCCACACCATGATGATTGAGTGTCCATGTTGCCAGCTGTGTGTTTGCAAGCTAATGATTATCTTTCCTACAAAGTCTGTAAATTAAGCATTAGCTTTAATTGCTAGATAACCAGAGAAGCTAAAGGTGAATAATGCCTATTTATTTTTCTATATTTAATTATTTCTGAAGAAATTTTATGAATATACTTTGACCTCAAGGAACGCAAATGTTCAGATTTATGTAAGAATAAATTTTCCACATTTAGATTTTTGAACAGTAACACTTTTTACACATTTTTATATAACCTGACCCCCCCGCCCCAGATATAACCTTCTCTACAAATTTATAAACTTAGCCCTCTCACCTCACATAATTGTTAAGCTATTTGCAAGAGCAGTATCATCATATTAATAAAAAAATCTAGAAGGAAATACATTTCCTTGATATAACTCTTGTTTAAGAAAGAGTTTCTAAACTTAAAGAAACATCAGTAATCACAAAAAGGATTCTAGTTTTTGTCTGTTGAAAAAATTTAAACTTCTAGGATTTCTAGGTATAAGGCAACTTGAATATATATAAAATAATATATATTATATATTAAATACACATATTTTTTATATATAATATATTTAACAATAAAATTCTTCCTAGATTTCCACTATAATATCAAAAAAAAAAAAGAGATAAATATCAAACACATTGTATTAATGCTAGAAATTTTAGAAAGGGAAAACCATATGCCTGAACTTTGAAGACAGTGTACAAGAAAAGGATGAAACTAGGAGAAAGGGAAGTAGGATGATTTATAACCCATTGCATGTGAAGAAGCAGCAGGCTACGGAAATGAGTGGCAGAGATGTCCCTGAATCCCACCAGAATTCCTAACTCCATGGAGTTGGTGAGACAAGGCAGAATAGGGGCACTTGTGCTTATGGGTAGGTGGGTAAACTAAGCACATCAGAGTCCACTGATACAATGGGGTGTGAGTAGCTGTCATATCAAACTGGGAGCCTCGTGTATCTAGTGGGAAGAGCAGTGCCAGAAAAAGAGCTGGTTCATTTCTTTATTTTTCTTTATAACTACAATAGCCCCCTCTTATCCACATAATATATGTTCCAAGACCTCCAGTGGAGGCCTGAAACCCTAGGTAGTACCGAACCCCATATATACTATGTTTTTTCCTATACATATATATTTATAATAAAGTTTCATTTATAAATTAGGCACAGTAAGAGATTAACAATACTAAAATAAAATAGAACAATTATAACAATATACTACAACAAAAGCTATGTGAACATGGTCTGGTTCTCTCAAAAATCTTATTGTACTGTACTCACCTTTTTGTGTAAAGGGAACACTTTACAGCTTCTCTTTGGTGTATTTGAATTGCCAGCAACACTACTCTTATGCTTTGGGGCCATTATTAAGTAAAATAAGAGTAACTTGAACACAAGCATTGAGATATCACAACAGTTGATCTGATAACCACTGAGAGGACTACTAAGTGACTGATGGGTGGGGAGCCTATACAGCATGGATATTCTGGACAGATGGTTCACGTCCTGGGCGAGACGAGTGAGAAAGCACAAGATTTTATCGCACCACCCAGAATGGTGCGCAAATTAAAACTTATAAATTGTTTGTTTCTGGAATTGCCATTTAATATTTTTGGACTGCAGTTGGTTGTGGGCAACTGAAACTGTAGAAAGCAAAACCACGGATAAAGGGGAACTACTGTATTTCGTAAGCCATGATATATATCATTACATAAAATTTTTCTGGCTATCCCCTCTATTACTCCATGGAAAATGGCTCTTATTAAGTCATCAAGGACTTTCATGTAGCTAAACCCAAAGGTTATTTTATTGATAATCATCTTGCCTTTTGATCACCTCCATCTTCTTAAAATATCCTTTTTTTTCTTTTATTATGAAAGCACACTTTTCAAGTTTTCTCCCTGCCCTTTTGGCCACTCTTTCTTGAGGTCCTTTGTGTCTTAATATCCTCCTGAACATTAAATATTACCCATTTAATTAAAGCTTTATAAAACAAAAAACAAACCACTGGGAAAGGTGAATAGAAACTTATGAAAATCTCATACATGCAGGATCCCTAAGATTCATCAGGAATGATGGTTGCCAGTGCTGAGCTCAACACCGAGCCCTTGATATGGCACTATTACTTGGGTGATTAGCCAGTTACATGGTGACGTCATGATTACATTGGACCACTTCTATCATGGAAGGGGCAGTGCTTTGCTCTTACTGTAATAAACATTTACTCTGAATGTTAATTTCTTTCCTCTCTCACAATGCTTCTGCAAGTCCATCATCTGTGAACTCAGAGTGTCTTATCTACTGGCATGGTATTCTACACAGCATTACTTCTGATCAAGAAACTTATTTTCACAGTAAGTGGAGTCTGACAATGAGTGTATGTTTGTGAAATTCATGGGTCTTAGCACATTCACCATCATCTTGAAGCAGCTGTCTAATGAAATAGTGGAATGGACTTATAGTACCAGCCAGGTGATAATACCTTTCAGTGCTGGAGCAATGTCCTTCTGGATGCAGTGTATGCACTAAATCAGTGTCCAGTATATGGTACTCTTTCTCTTCATAGTCAGAATTCACACATCTAGGAATCAAGGAGTGGAAATGGAAGTGGCTCTTTTTGCTATTACACCTAGTGATCTACTAATAAAATTTTTGCTTTCTGTCCCTGTGACCATAGGCTTTGCTGGTTTAGAGGCCTTAGTTTCATAGGGAAGAATGTTTCCAACTAGGACACAACAATGATTTAATTGAATTGAAATTTGAAACTGCCACCAAACCACTTTGGGATTCTCATGCCTCTGAAATAGCAGGCAATGAAGGGGGTCACTATATTTGTTAGGGTGATTGATTTTGACCACCAAGTGAAAATTAGGTTGCTGTTACACATGGGGTAAGGAGGAGTATATATGAAATAAAGGAGATCTCCTAGCGTTTCTCTTAATACTCTCATGTCCTATAATTAGGTTAGTGAAAAACTAACAACACAATTTAGGCTGGACTATTAATGGTCCAGACATACCAGCCAAGCTGAGGTGTTTGCTGAGGGCAAAAGAAATGTGGAATAGGTGGAGAAAGAAGCTAGTTAGTTATAAGTACTAGCCACAACCATCTGACTAGTTGCATAAAGGAGGACTGTAATAATTATGAGCATTCTTTTCTTATTTTATGTGTGTGTATATGCCAAATGTTTTTGTTTTCTTTTTTTTATCTGCTTATCATCTAACATAAAATATGTCAATAATTTTAAGCTTATATTATGGTATTGTTGGGTGGAACAGTCTATAAATGTCAGTCATGTCAAGAGCAATGACTTAGGGTGCTCAAATGGTCTCCATGGTTGCTGTTTTTCTGTCAATTATTCATTGGAGGTGGTTGAAATTTCTAGCTATAAATGTAGATTTGCTTATTTCTCCTTGCAGTTCTATCGGTTTTTGATTCATGTATTTTAAAGCTCTTTCACTATGTGAATAAATATTTAAGGTTGTTATGTCCTCTTGATAAATTAATGTCTTCTATTCATTATGAAATTACCTTTATCCTTGGTTATTTGTTCTAAAATATACTTTTTCCAATACTAATATTCAGATTTTTAAAAAAGTTTTCTTTTTACAGCTTTATTGAAATATAAGAGACAATTAGTTGCTCATATTTACACTGTACAATTCAATGAGTTTTTAAAATTATAATTGGCATATAATAATATATCAGTTTCAGATGTACAGCATAGTGATCGGAGATCTATATAACTCACAAAGTGATCAGCCCACTAAATCTAGTATCCTTCTTCCCTTTACATATGTATTACAACATTGTTGACTATTTTCCTCATGCTGCACTTTATATCTCCATGAATATTTTGTAACTATCCATGTGTACTTCTTAATTTCTTTGCCCTTTTTCACTGTCTTCCCCAACTCCCTCCCATCTAATAGCCCTGAAAATATTCTCCATATCTATAAATGCCTACTAAATCTAGTATCCTTCTTCCCTTTACATATGTATTACAACATTGTTGACTATTTTCCTCATGCTGCACTTTATATCTCCATGAATATTTTGTAACTATCCATGTGTACTTCTTAATTTCTTTGCCCTTTTTCACTGTCTTCCCCAACTCCCTCCCATCTAATAGCCCTGAAAATATTCTCCATATCTATAAATTTATTTCCATTTTTGTTATTCTCATTTATTTTGTTCTTTAGATTCCACACGTACCTGAAATCATGCGGTATTTGTCTTTCTCTCTCTGTCTGACCCATTTCATTCAGCACAACACCCTCTAGGTCCATCAAGGCAATATCTTTTCCCATCCCCTTCCTTTTAGTCTGTGTGTGTCTTTTAGTCTGAAGTGAATCTCTTGTAGGCAGCATATGTAGGGTTCTTGTTTTCTTATCCATTCAGCCACACTACCTTTTGGTTGGAGCACTTAATTCTTTTCCATTTGAGGTACTTGTTGACAGGAATGTAGTTATTATCTTTCTTTATTTATATTTTTGATACATGGTGTTTTTTCTTAAAGAAGTCCCTCCAATATTTCCCATAATACTGGCTTGGAGTTGATAAATTCCTTTAGCTTATTTTTGTCTGGGAAGCTCTTCATCTGTCCTTCGACTCTAAATGATAGCTTTGCTGGATAAAGTATTCTTGATTATAGATCCTGGATTTTCATCACGTTGACTATTTTGTGCTAAGCCCTTCTGTCCTGCAAAGTTTCTTTTGAGAAATCAGCCGCCTTGTAGGTGATTGTTTTTCTCTTGCTGTGGTTTA
>NW_006436288.1:7628385-7661830 GCF_000325575.1 Pteropus alecto
GGTTCAACTGTGAGCCAAGTTTAGCCCCAGCCTGTTCCCCTTGGGGCCATCTGTTAAAATTCAGCAAACAATCCATGGATGCTGTGCTTATAGTTGCCCCTAGAGGCCACACCAGAAACTGAGGCCACCTGCCACCAGTGTGGGTCTTGGAGCTGCTAGCAAGGGGCACAGGACTGGCTGGGTACACAACTGGGTGTGGCTTGGGTAGAGCCATGAGATGGGGGAGGCGGAGTTTCAGGGAATCCTGTGAGCGATCTCTGTTATCCGGTTTGATGATGTTTCAGCTATAGCGGCACTGTGTCTGCACGCTGAGATAGAAGAGTGCTCAACAGAGGAACAATGGATACTGCCAGCACTTCTGCCTGGGAGGAAGCCTCGCCTCTGGCCCTAGCTCCAACAACTCATTGTCCCCTGTAAGTCCCTGGTGCTCCACTAGCAGCCGACCTGGTGCTGGTGCTCAGAGTGAGTGAATCCATCATAGCGCAAATCTGGTCGCGGACACGGCACGCTGAGATAGAAGAGGGCTCAACAGAGGAACAATGGATACCGCCAGCACTTCTGCCTGGGAGGAAGCCTCGCCTCTGGCCCCAGCTCCAACAACTCATTGTCCCCTGTAAGTCCCTGGTGCTCCACTAGCAGCCGACCTGGTGCTGGTGCTCAGAGTGAGTGAGTCCATCATAGCGCAAATCTGGTCGCGGACACGGCCCCTTTAAGTGGAAGACTGCAGCTGCCGTAGTTTCTGTCCCACTTAGCCACTCGGAACTGGGCAGCCTCTTGTCTTTGCCCCCTCTTAACTCCTACCGTTGGGGGGTGATTTCTTATTTCTCTCCTAGTTGTAGGACTTCTGGTCATCTAGACCCCAGGCAACTCCGCTTGCTATTTGCTCTGTGTTTCCATCACAACTTTGATTTGGTCGCAAGAAGAGGTGAACAAAGCCTCTATCATCTACACCATTTTCCCCAGTCTTCCTAATTTTAATTTTTCAATTAGAGTTGGCATTCAGTATTATTTTATATTACTTTCAGGTATACAACATAATGGTTAGACATTTATATAATTTACGAAGTGATCCCCCTGATTAGTATCCACCTGGCACTATACATGGTTATGACAACATTATCGACTATATCCCTATATTGTACTTTACATCCCTGTGACTAATAACTGCCAATTTGTATTTCTTAATCCTTTCACCTTTTTCACCCAGCCCCCTAACCCATCTCCCATGTAGCAGCCATCGGTTCATTCTCTGTATCTATGTGTCTGTTTTCATTTTGTTTGTTCTTTTATTTTGTTCTTTAGATTCCACAAATGGTACAATTTAATTTTTTATGGCTGAGTAATATTCCATTGTAGAAATATACCACAACTTCTTTATTCGATCATCTATTAATGGGCATTTAGATTGCTTCCATGTCTCGGCATTGTAAATAGCTCTGCAGTGAACATAGGATGGCCTTGTAAAAGAAGCTTGAATTTTTTGGAATAATTTGAGAAGAACAGGTGTTAATTCTTCTTTGAATGTTTGGTAAAATTCACCTGTGAACCTATCTGCTCCAGGACTTTTGTTCATTGTTTTTTGATCACTGATTTGATTTTGTTAGTAATTTTTGGATCCTTGGTGATATGACATGAGCATGTTTCCCAAACTTGGGGTGAGCAATGCAAGAAAGTCCACTGAGTTTGTGGCTGATGCCCTTTGGGATCTTGGCATTGTCCTCCTTGGCTTTAAGTGGGCCTCCATAGTCTTGTCACGAGCACTCATGGCCTTGGCAATTTTGGCCTGCATCTTCTTCAGGTTTTTTTTTTGCCTGTTGGCAAAATGCGTGTTCTTCAGAAACTTGGGGTCTACCCCCTTAAGAGATTAATATCCTTGCGATCAGAGCTTCTTGATGCTGTTTCTGTGCCATTTTGGGGACTGGTTATATGTGATGTGGTTCTTGGACTTGGCCATGTTTATACTGAAGCTCATTATTCCCAAAGCACCTGGGACTGAAAGAGAAAAAAATAAACAAGAAATTCTTTTAACATTTATTTTGCTGCAGATCTGCTACTGATTAATTCTTTCATCTTTTGTCTAAGAATTTTTTATTTTGCCTTCTTCTTAAAAGATATTTTTGCTGGATCAAGACTTTCAGTATGACAGTTTCCTTATTTCTGTACTTTTTTTGCTGCACCTCTCTCTTATTGCTTGCGTTATTTTCAACAAGTAATCTGCTGTCATTCTTATTGTTTTACTGCACCAAATATGTCTTTTTTGGTATTGGCTTCTTTTTACATTTTATTTTTTACCACTTTATAAGTAACTTGATTGTACTGTATCTTGGTGCATGTTCCTTTGTATTTCTTATTTTCGAATTTCATCTGTAGTTTAATTTTTTCATATAATTTGAGAAAACATTATTTTTTTAAAAAAAATTTAAAATTATTCAGTTGGGGGACTCTAATCACAAGTTTATTAGACTGCTTGAAGTTGTTCAATAGCTGACAGATGATCTGGTCATTAAAAATATGTATTTCTCTCCGAGTTTAATTTTAGTTTCTATTCAAGTCCACTATCTTTTTTTCTGTAATGTTTAAAGCAGCAGTTCATCCCAGCCAGTGTATTTTTCGTCTCATCCTTTGCAGTTTTCATTCTCTAAGTCTGATTTGGGTCTTTTTAAAAAAATGTTTCTATGTCTCTGCTTAAATATATTTAGTCTTTCTTCTAGCTTCCTAAACATGTGGAATACAGTTATCATAACTATTTTAATGGCCTTATTTGCAGTTTATCATCTGTGCCATTTCTGGGTTTGTTTCAATTCATTGATTTTTATCCTTATCCTGGGTCATATTATTTTGCTTCTTTACATGCATGGCCATTTTTATTTGGATGTTGGATGTTGAGAATCTTGATTTCTGTATTTTTTGTATTTCTACAATTTTTGTGTGTGTATGTGCTCTGTTCTTAGATATAGTTAAGTGACTAGGAAACACTTTGATCTTCGTTGGTCTTGCTCTCGACCTTTTAAGGTGAGAACAAAGCTGCATTTAATCTAGAGCTAATTTGGACTCATTACTGAAGCAAAAATCTTCTGAGGCCTCTACCTGATACCTCTGAATTATAAGTTTTTCCAATCTGGCTGGTGGGAACAGGACTAGTTCTAGGTCTCAGTTAGCTTCCAGGATTATTTCCTTTAATTCCGTCAGGTCGTTTTACCCCCAATCTTGAGGAGTTACCTCACATGCACATTCTGATCAGTACTCAGCTGAAGTCATGAGGAGAATTCTTTGCAGGTATCCTAAGTCCCGCTTTTTGTGTAGCTCTCTCCTCTCCAGTACTCTGCCCAAAGAACTCTAGCTGTCTTGGCCTCTTTTGACTGTCACTAAGGTCTCCTCAACTCAGGAAAACTACCAAGCTTTCCTCACATTCTCCCTCTCTCTGTATCATGGCCTGGAAACTCTCTTAAGGAAATATACTGAAACAACTGTTGGGCCCACCTCATTTGTTTCTCATCTTTCAGGGAGGGGTGTCTGTTCATTGTCGATAACATCTAATGTCATGAAAACCATTGCTTCATATATTTTGTATGGTTTTTTAGTTTTTTCTAGTTGGGGGTAAATTTTGTTCCTGTTCCTCCCTAGACAGAAGTGGAAAGCAACCTTAGTTATGTTTTTGAAAAGAAAAAACAAAATCTCTATTCCTTTTAATCCATTTTCCTCTTTCCTCTTCAATTACGTTAAATGCACTCTGGGCTACAAGGGAAGTGGTATGATCATTTTGTGATGGATGTAAATGTGCTGCTTTTAGCAATATTTTCTTTCATTATTTTGCCCTATATAATGCTGAGATAAAAGATAAAGTAGGGATTGATGGTTTGGTTTGAGGGACTAGATGTTATCCAGGTACAAAAGTACCTAAGTTTAGATGGTTTTAGTGTAAAAATTGGTATTTTTTTCTCTTTCGAGGTACCATCTTCCATTATACTTGTACAAATGAAGTTTTCTCCTTCTAAGATTTCAAAAATGAACATTATTTTAAATCAACATTTTAATCTAGATTAGTCACTTTGCTAGTTTGGTGGCAATTTTAGTAGTAGCTTTCAAAAGTGTTTTGGAGATACAGCAGGAGATATTTTCTATTTAATTTTGTGGACATTAAAAAAAATCCATTCTGAGTGTATACACTTTGAAACATTTACTTTAAAAAAAATCAAAATATGTTCTTTGGTGGATGGCAAATCACTATGGTTTGGATTCTCAATCAATAATTGAGTAATTGAGAGAAAAAGCCATTATTATTATTATTATTATTACTATACCAATATCCTAATATTTGTTAGCACTCTAAAGGTTTTAAAGAAAAAGCTGAAACACATTTCTTCTAATTTCTACAACAACCTTGGTAGTGTATATTGTTATTCACATTGCTGGGCCAAAGATGCTGAGAAAGAGAGATTAGATGACTTACCCAAGGTTAAACTAAGGGGAAAAAAGTTTTTTTCAAAAATCTAGTGCATGAATAACTGCCTTGAAATCCTTCTTCTGTTTAGAGCTAAACAGATGTGCATGTTTATTGTTGAGCACCTACTGTTTTAGGTACTAAGAATATGGCAGCAAATAAAACACAACTCCTCCTCTTGTTGCACTTACATACTAGTTGGGAAGCCAGGTAGTGAAAAAACAAGCAAATAAATATCTGATTTTATGGCTGTAATAATAAGTGCTATGAAGGAAAATAAAGCTGGGTAAGGGGATGCAGAGTGGTGTGGGATACTTTTGAAAAATAAAGGAAAAGGATCAGGAATGTGATAATATGGGAAAAGAGTATCCCAGATAGAGAAAACTGCCAGCTTTAAGGCTTTGGCCTGTGGGTTGGAGGAGAATGTTTGGCTCGTGAGACAAACAGCCAGGACTAGTATGACTGAACAAAGTGATATGAATTTTTAAGAAGTGAGAATTGGGTTTATATATGATACACATTTAAATATATTTATATAAATTATGGTTTTAATCTTAAAACCATGTAAAACACCTCTCCTGTCAGAAAATGGGCTCTTTGAGGGTAGATACTATTTTACCATCTACTAATTATCCAAGAAGTAAAAATTAAAATAAAAGAGCATTTTTCTCCTATTTAAACAGCAAAGATTCAGATAAAGACAGGAAGAGAGAAGGCCACTGGTTCACGGAAACACATACACAATATTTCTGAAGCAGTTTGGCAATAGCTAGCAAAATCTTCATTTTTTTTGCTTATTTTTTGACTCTGCAAATATACTTCTAGAAATGTATTTTAGGGAAATAATCAAGATTTAAAATAAAAATCTGGCTATAGGATGGTAATAGTATGCTTGTTTTAATAGTAAAAAATTGGAACCCACCAAAATGTTCCCAAAGTAGGAAACTGGATAAAGAACATTTCTATCATGGAATACTATGCAGTCATTAAAAATGATTTTATAGAAGACTATAAACAATTTTGAAGGATGTTAATGGCATATTATTACTAAAGGAAGAGAGCAGGTTGGAAAATGTGCTTACTGTGTTCATATATTTAGTAACCCATAATATTCTTATAAATTTACGTGCTTAGAGAAAATATAGGAAGGACATACACCGAAAATGTTAACAGCAACTATTTCGAGGAGTTAAACTTATGAGTAATTTAATTTTCTTACTTTTATGTCTATATTTCTAAATTTTATACAATTAATATGTATGGATTTTGCAATAAGAAAAAAAGCAATATGTATTATTGAAATGGAAAAACTGTGAATATGTTAAGTACTTTCTTACAAAAAATCATTATTAAACACAATTACTTTTCTAGGGAAGGTAAGTATACCTTTCAGGGACCTACAGTTTGATTTAAAAATGATAGTAACTTAATGCTTTGGGAGACGGATATTCTATAAATATAGACATAATTTAAAGCCTCTTGTCAGTTATCCAAAATAGATTTGTCTGAATCATAGATTTACTCTGTCCTTTCTTCTCAAGTACTCTAAAGTCTTTCTCCTTAAATCTATTAATAGGAAAAAGAAAAATAGAAAACAAATATATCTTAACTTCTATAATGTATCTCTTCCTCCAACACACCCTCCCAGTAACTACAATGACCTCAACATTCCTATACATGGAGAGTTTTTTTTTTCATATTATCTTCCTGATGGTTTCTACTGGCTCTTTCCTTGAAGAGTCAATTTATATCAAATCCTTGAAAGAGTTCACTGGTGTCTTTAGACTTTTATCTGCTCCTTTCTCTGTGGATCCACTGTGTTATATAAATGACCAGTACTCTGCCTTAATGTATTATGACAGTTTATGTGTTTGTCTCTCCTACGAGACTGTGTGCTCACCCAGGGCAGAGACTTTGGGTCATTCATTTCTGCAGTCTCTACCTGCCACAGTGCCTGGCATTTGGTAGGGCTCAGTAAATGTTACATAAATTAGGTTCTGAAGTAGATTACTTAATTTTCAGCTTTTACTATAAAATTCCTCTTAACAGATGTAACTGAGACTTGTAGTTGGTTGATGAATTGAAAAAGGTGGTGGAAACCAGGCTCATAAAAGTGATACATGCATATCTTAAACATTTTATTTTAACTTAAAACATCTAAATGTACATTCACTCACCAATCTTTTGATACAGCGGCAAGGTTTTTCACTGAGTGTGGATTTGCTGATTGGAGTTCTGAATGGTATTTCTTTCCTTAAGTGCACCCCTAATTTCAAAATGCAGTTTCAGATCATTTAAAGTAGAGATAGGAATTAATGATTTTCATGAAGCAATAGGAAAACCTAAATTTTTATCAACTACTTTCCACCATCCCATAATCTTTTGCAGTTATTTCTTCTCACTTAGTTTTACTGTTTGGTTTTTGCAACTTGCCTTTATGAAATCTTTCCAAATGTTCAACTTAGTTTTCATAGAAATAACTCTCTCTTCACACTCATTTTAAAATGGTTTATTTTTTTATTATTAGATTAGATAACTAAAATGAATACAACTAACAAAACAGGTTGGGGGACAAATGCACTTGGCTTTTGGGGAGCACTCTGCAGGCCCATTGCCCTGAACATTTAGGGTGTTGTGGGCATCAACCAGTAAGATTTGCGGAGGGAATGGAGAATGTTTACTCATTTGGCCAGTTTGCTGAGTAGAGATTGGTTAAAAGAGTTCAAAGTGTACATTCTGCTGAAATCCACAGAACACTGAACTGAACAAAGTGGATAGTCCTCCATAATAGATGGACTGAAGACAGAGTAAGAGATGCATATTATTTGGTATCAAGAATTATGCATGGGAGCTTTTTGAGGGTTTGTTTCAAAACGGCTGTTGGAAGATATCTGTATCCAAATGTCCTCTGAGTCAAAATCTATGTCGGATTCTTCTGATTTAGAAAATAGTCCCAAAGCAAAGTCTAGTGTGGACTCCCTGAGAACATGAAAAATGAATTTGGTTGGGCAAGGCTGAGGTTCTTAAGAGAAGTGTGGATAGTGAGAAAATTTGTGTTTTTTTTTCTTTTGGGGTAAAAAAGAACTTATCAAACATGGAAGGGAGAAATATCTTTGGAACATAGATGTTCTGTGTATTACTCTAGAAACTTCTATGGCTACTAGGTATACTTCGGCTTGTAAAATTAGGCTCAAGCCTCAGAGATGCAGCCCTGAACCTCCAACTTTTTGATTTTTTTTCCTTTGGTTACCTGCCATTTAGCTTTGGCAAGATTTTTTTCCCAAGCATTTGATTGGCTGCATTAGCTTAGTCAAGCTGATGAAGAGCAATTTTTAGCACCAGTGAGCAAAACTAACTTCTTCCTCCAACTCTGTGCCCAGTATCAGCTGCTCAGGGAGAGCCATATGGAAACAAAGTTCTGAGACTGGAGTGGAGACACCTGCCTCTGTGCTGTGCCTCCTAGGGCTCAGGAGCTCTGTGGGGTTTCCCTAAGTGCTTTGTGAAGGCTTGAGAGAATCATCTCTCTCAAAATTTGGCCTGAGGTTAGGATCTAAAATTTAAATATTACAATTACCTGTGGTTTCAGGATAGGAATCTACACAGTGAAAGTTTTTGCCCTCCAACCCAGCCCCCATTTTTAGAACTTACAAGAGTAGGATATTCTAAACTCTTAGTAAAAAAGACAGAGAGAAAATGGTTCCTCATAAACCTTCCTTGCCCTCCTGTCTCTATAGTCATATAATCACAATGATAATTATTCATGGTTCCCCAGCTTCATCTCCTCCCCACTTTTTGAAACTTAAAATGAATACAGACTTCTTATAAAACAAATGTGTTTTATACTGTGCTGTGTAAGATCACAAAGGCTTTATACTAACACACAAGAAACATATTTCACTCTCACTCAATATTATGATCAATAGAAATAGTCCTAAAAAAACACACAAACACGTATGCTCATGGTTTTAAAACCAAGTAGAAAACATGTCACCAATCACTGACTATCATATATGGACATCCCATTACTTGGCAAATAGCAGGTCATCAGAGCTACAGCATCTACTCAGTGAGGGCCTTGGTGTACTACGACTGCTTTAGTTTCAATTAATTCCAATTTAACAAACACTAATATTGCTCATTATCTGCATCTTAATTAATACTAAGCAGATAAAAACCTCTAACCTCCAACTAGAAAGATTATTTCAAAATAAATGCGTTTAGCAGGTATTTAAAATAACTGGGGGCTTTTCTCAGCTAGCACCAAGCCCAAGCTTCAGGATTAACCAAATCTTGACAATTGTCTTTTTTGTACTTGCCAAGAAGTCACAGGGAAGATGGCACATATAGATATATGGTACAAGTCATCCTGAGAAAGCCAGTTGGGCTTGAGATTTGCCAACTGTACAAGGTCCAATAGAAGTAACATACCTGCCTAAGGCTAATGTCCAATATCTATTTTCCTGTTCTTTAGGTTATCATTTCTTTCCACTAAATTTTTTAGATGAAGCTATTCAAGAAGGA
Source organism: Pteropus alecto (assembly GCF_000325575.1). Classification (NCBI taxonomy): domain Eukaryota; kingdom Metazoa; phylum Chordata; class Mammalia; order Chiroptera; family Pteropodidae; genus Pteropus; species Pteropus alecto. The sequence continues at coordinate 7,637,348 of NW_006436288.1, forward strand.
TGGATATGCCTAAGTTAATGAACAGGTTGGGAAGGTTAAATATTTTAAAGAAGGCAACTTTTTAAAGTTTCATTGTGGTTAGAATAAAAATATAGTGGGTATTATAGAAGATAATATTCATAGAAGAAATTTCTGAAACCAAATAAAAATTTTTAACAAAATCAACTATCTTAAGCTGGGGTAAATAACGTGAATGACTTCAGGGCTTCGTAGGTGTTATAAATGAGTGAAACTGGTTAGAAACCAAGTAATTGGAAGTGGCGAGAACCATGGAAAACCAGAGAGTGCTCAATAGGAAGAGATCAGCGGCTGAGCTCTAGTAAATTGCTGATTGTTGCCAGGAGAAAATGCAGGCCCACTGTTGTTCAGTCTTATGATTTTAAAAAGGAAATAGCCATTATAAAAAGAAATCTGGATTTTCATGTAAAATCCTTTGTTTTATAAATATTGGCAACCAAATCAAGATATTAAAAGAACACTGTAAGACAAACAAAACACATCTGTGGGCTAAATTTGGTCTGATGACCTACACCTTGTGACATCTGATCTATGTTTTACCAAATTTGGGGGTAACATTCATGATCATTAATCCAGGGATGTATGATCTTTTTAGTCTTTTTTTTTTTTTTATCTTCAGCATTAAAAATCAATATAAAGCTTTTATTTGCACACTCTCGTTGCCTCTGGTCTTTGTAAATTGTCTTCCATACTCCTGCCAGAATTATAACAAAGATCTTAACTAAATCACCTGTCCAAGTTTTAAAACTTATGGTAACTTTTCAGTGCCTGAAAGATATTTTCCAAACAAATTATGGCTTTTTCAATCTGATCCTAGCCTGCTTATCTGAATTTATCTCTAGCCATTCCTACACTGCATCTTATGTTCTAGTCATACCAGATTATTCATCATCCCTCAAAACTAGAATATACTACCCATTTACATGACTCTGCTAATGCCGTTCTCTTTTTCTGAAATACTTTCCCTCCTTATTCCCAACCAATGCTCAACTCAGTTATCTCCTACTCTTTTTAGTCTGATTCACCTATTCCCAGGCAATTTAGTTGTACCATTACAATTGTTCCATAAACAATTTAGTTGTTTCTGTTAGTGAAATATATACCTCTATTAGGGAATTTAACACATTGTATTATACTGCTTTGTTTTATGTCTGTATTTTAAGATATGTAGTGAGCATACTGAAGGCGGTGATAAATCCTCAACTCCTGTAATTTTAGGTGCAATTTATTTGTTAACTCAAGTTTAACACAATGCTATATAAAGAGAAATAAAGGTGTCACACATTTAATCCAGTTAATGGATTCCCAAAAAAGCTGTTTAAAAATACAAAGTTTATAAATTAAATTAGACTTTTTATACTGAGAGAGTTATCTAAAAATATATTTTTGTAAAAAGAAGAATGTTTTGAAATGCCCAGGGCTGGTCATAGTCATAACAGTGTAGGTACCTATCTATACATTGTGATTTGAGAGAATAGACCCTCTAATATTTTGGATCTGCCTAAAATAGTGTCTGATGGTCTTCATTACTCCTTAAGACTTCACTGTCCAAATTCAAATTAAAAATAATTAAATAAAATTTAAAATTCAGTTCCTCAGTCACCTAACCACATTTTAAGTGCTCAATAGCAACATGCGGCTAATACTGATCATGTTGGACAACACAGATATTGAACATTTCATCACGGCAAAAAGTTCTATTGGAGAGTACTACCTTAGGGATTTTATCAAGAGTTGAGAATTATAAATGGACAAAAAGGCAATTTATTTTCTAAAAAAGGTGGTGAGTTAGCAGGTACACTCCCACTCTTCCAAAGCAACCTGAGAAGAGCCTTGGGAGGAGATGGTTACTCACTCTGCATTGCTGCTTGTCTGAGAGCCTGCACTAGTTTCTGAGTGCAGACTGAAACAGGAGATGACAATTCTTGAAGCAGAAAGGGTCTTGGCAGATTCTTTAGTTTAATGCAACATACAATAACCATACATGGGGCTCAGACCCCCATCCTCTCAGTCATTTTCCTCTATTTCACAGTTAGTGATAACACGTCTGAGCAATGCCACTGCTATGGCGTGCTGTGGGAGAGGTCTTCACAATCTTTAACATGATAGGTCTTTTGTTATTGAGCATCAGAAATTCTCTTGATCAGCTTTCTGGTCTCTGAAGAACATCAAATTAGGGTTAAAAATAAGCACAAGAGTTCAGGGAAGTTACCACTGCTCTTTCTGTTATATTCATTTTTGGGCAAAATAAAGATCTTGATTTTCAGGGATCACCATTCTGACAACATAAGAAAAATAAATAGAATTAAGATGAGAATGGGGGCCTTGGAAAGCTTCTACCAAGGATATTATATACTAAGCCTTGTATTCCTGTGAGTTTCTCTTTTTCCTTCCCTTCCCCCGCCCCCCACCTTGTTTGTACTTGCACTCTCTCTTTCTCTCTTGCTCTTTCTTTTCCTGGAAATATTCCAACAAGTTGCATAAACCACCTCCTAAAAACAGGAAGATATTAAATTGGATCATTAGAGGTACAAGGCACAAAGCAATTCTCCAATATATCTGAAGGAAGGAAGAAATAAACAGAATCAAATTCTTGTTTACATATTGGCCAGCAACTCATTTTACTCCCTCTGTGATGTTCTTTTTTACCATCTTGGAGGTCTTTTTATTGTTGATATTTAGTTATTTCATCAGTTATAGTCATTGATATCTCTGTTTGGGACTATCACATAACATTAACATGTGGTTCTTGTGTAACTATTAAAATTTTACTGATAAGATATCAAAAAGAATGTACAGAAAGCTGTTAGAGTTTTCAATTGGCTCCCCACCTCAATCCATTTCTCCAAATAATAGTTTGGCCTTTTTTATTCTGAAATTCAAAGATGAAAGTCTTAGTGACAGATTGAAGAAGGGACTCAGTGAAGTAAATTAACTATAAATCATTAATGAAATACATTCATTTATAAACCACCCAGCTTCCTTTCTGCTGCTATTGTCTAATTAACTTGAAATTATTCAGTTAACATTTCTAATGATGCAATTTGATTATCATTTAAACTAGCCCATGAAATTTATTAAGGTTTTTTTTCTCTTTTGTATACAGTAATAAGATGGTTTCTAGTGTGTTTAGGTAAAATTAAAAATCTTTAGATTCAAAATTCTCTGCTGGAAAACAGACTAATTTGAATTCACTGTATGTTTTTTTCTTGAGCCCCCAGTTGGACACAGAATGCTAAGGCAGATTCAAAATAAGCATAAACATTTGTACCATGGCTTTTTAGAAAATGACATTTTAAAGTAGACATTTTAATACACAAACTTGAAAAATAAATAGGATATGTGAATTTACCTAGGAAAATAATTTTAAAATGCATTGGGGAGTCTGTGGTGGAAAGACTATTAACAAATAGTAAAATGACTAAAAGTTGAAGGGAGAGGAAATAAGGAGGTGAACGTGGAATGTTTCCAGATTATCAGGTTGTGGTCTCTGCATGGGTATACACATACTAACTTGTGCATGTGTATAAATCTTATTGATTTGCCCTTTTAGATATGTACAGTCCGTTCAACTAACATAAGTTCTATTAAGATCTGCCCTCTTGACTTTCCGGTTACCTAATCTTCATATACCATCACCTATAACTAGATACTCTGATGACCAACTCAAAACTGCCACGTTAGCTGGGCTGGGACTGAACCCTGTCTTCATGAAATGAGCCTGAGTCAGTTACCTCAGGTTTCAAAGTCCTTTCCAGGTAGTAAAAAGTGAAGTTGAAATCTTGCTTTTTGGATTGTGAGTTTGACTATCCTTTTTCTTTTTGTGGATTTATAGATCCTTATTCATCTGTCTTGCTTTGCTCTCCTTTCTTGTGCTGCTTGCCTTGATTTCTCGCTTGCCTACCTGAGTTCTGACCCTAAGCCTGGTTCTGGTCTTTGGCAACTGGATGTTCCTTGCTTCTGGCAGCTCCCCTCATTTAGGAATTTCAGCTCTGTCTGACCACACATTTCTGAGACATGTCTTCCCTGTTTTTGTTATCTTCTAGTTTTTACTCTGAGCCTTACCTCATCTTCCTGGTTCCGAATGTTTCCTGGGCTTGATGACTTCCTACAGTCTCCAGTGACCTCCTATCCCATTGCATAATGGTACCTAGTTATTGTATTATTGACTTGCAGCATCCCTAACCTCTCTGAAGCTTTTCTCCTTGTCGGGGGCTGAAGAGTTTGGTTAGTTGATCTTTGACATTTTTTTCCAGATCAAATGTATAATAATTCTATCTACTTCAATCACATCCTAAAATAATAAGGGCGAGAGGATGGCTTTAATAAAGTTATTGTAACTGTAAGAACTTGATCCTATGCTAATAAGGAGGAAGTTGCCTTTGTGGGTCTCTGCTTCTCCTGGTGTGCTTTTTGGTCCTAACTTGTTTGCACTGAATGTGACAGTTGAACATCAGCATTTGTGGATTTCTTTATCAATGGGAGTCTTTAAAATGTCTCTATATAGAAGAAATTTGTTTAGGTTCATAGCTTAGATTAGAATATAGAATTTAGAATGATTAGAGAGTTACAAATCATTTTAAAAATAAGAGAATGTTAGTTAAAGACTAATGTGTGATAAAGATTATTTTATTAAAAGAACTAAGATTAGTTATTTATAACAGCAGAAGCCAGCCTACTTTATCTTTTAGTAATATAAAAAACCTGCCCACTGAGAGGTTGCATTAGTTGATAAAATGCTATGCAGTTGTCTTTATTCATACAATGTCTTTATTTTAATGACTTGCAAAAAACTTGTTTAGAATGATGTTCAAACAGCCATATAAAGGTTGGGACTGGATCGTAGAGTTTCTTAAATAAGAGAACTATGAAAATCTTGAAATAGTTCCTTTTACATTACTCTATAAAAAATTGTGGGTTTATGCTTTAAGCGGGTTTATCTCCTACTTTTGCATAAAGAACTTCTGAAGTTGAATTCTCTTTATTATGGGAAGATATTGTATTCTGTTCTATTTATTCACTTTCATAGTAATCACATAGGGCTTCTGAAATAATTGTAATGCACTGCTATCGAAGTAACCTAAAATAGATTTTACAAACTTCACAACATTTATAAGGTGGTTTCATATACCATTCTCACCATTTTATAGTTCAGTAAAGTAGAATAGGGCAGAGATGCTTTTGGTAGAGTTTCTCCAGTTGTCTCCTAATAACAACCAAGTCAGAAAGAGATATTTCTTCTCTCCCAGAAATTTCAGCTTGATGCCAGTCCTAGAGCATGTTAACCATATTCCCTTTAAGGCATATAAAAACGGACCAATAATTTTCAACCCTGACCCGTACTCCATTAATCTCTTATGTAAAGTGCCTATTACAGGGCCAGACACGAAAGCAGGTACACAGTAAACACTAGTCTCATTTCTCTTTTCTACTTTTAGATAAACTAAATTCCAAAAGACTCTGAGGAGAATATACTCCTTAATCTTTATAATCCCCTGAAAAGTCAAGTCCAGCATGGATCCAGATCAGATAACCTGGACACTTGGAAAGCCTCAGATTCGTCCCTTACCTAAGGCATTAACACACTCCTAGCCTACTCCAGGGTGGTGCCTTTGCCAAGATCATGTGCCTGAGAGGTTGCCAGTGTACATTAAGATGTTTTTTCAGTTTTTAAGTATCTTAATGACCATGGAACGTTATTGTGTAGATGAACCTGGAAATACTGCTTATGGAAGCAAACCCACAAACAATGCATTTAAGTACTGTCTGTCTGTCTGTCTCTCTCCTCCCCTATTCTCTCCTCCCCACTTCTCTCTTCTCCTCTTTTCTCCTCTCCCTCTCCCTCTCCCTCTCTCTCTGCAATATAGTGGCCATTAATAAATCACATTGAACTGGAAAGAAAAGTTCACAATTAACTTGAACATTAACTTTTATTGTACACAAGCCAAGTAAATGCTTATTTTAGAATTATATTTAAAACTGTATTTCTATTTCTTTATGAGAACATTAGAGTTGGAAGTTTGATGCTTTAATATAGTATAATTAATTTAAAGTATACAATGAAATACAATTAATTCACCAAATGTGAAAAGTAGCAAAAAGTTTAAAATATATTATGGAAACAAATAAAAGAAAAAAAGAAGGTCCGATTAGCTGTGTAGGTTTTAAATTATGTTAAGTACACGTGGCCAATAGTTATCATTAAAAGTTTAAACTTGTGACATATATGTTAGCTCAAATAAAAATACTCCAAACTTAAATTCAAATACAGTTGCTTGCATGATAAAAATCTGAGTGACACAGCAGCAACAAACATCGTTTGGGAAAGGGAAAATCAGAGTTGGGAGAAGAGGGGGAAATATTCTTTTATTGTCCACTAGATGTCAGTACTGAACTGGCAAAACATCTGTTCCTCCATACTCTTGGACAACATGCTATTAATTTATAATAAAAGGTATCTGACAGCTTTATTCTGATGAATTATGGGAATCCAAAGCATAATTCCCAGCCTTTGGTTTATAAATTGTCATTGATTTTAATGTTCTTTGTAAAGTTGTGGCATGCAACAAATTTTCCTGCCAAAAGCTGTTAAATAAATAGTCATCCTTTGCTCTGAGTAGTACATTGAACTTGTTAGACTGATGAGCAGAACCAATTGATGGTTATCCATAAACCATTTATGGCAGAATGCACAGCAGCAATTCAAACAATTATTGAATGCATTTATTATATATTTTTAAAAAAATCTCAAGTGAACCAAAAGGAATATCGCAGGTAATAGACAGTAGCAATGCCACGCAATTCTTTATAAGATACTTCCTGAGTGACAGATGACTAGAATTGTTGTAAGATTTGCTGAGGGCTCATCAAACCTCTCTGGAATTATTTGGTTTACTCCATTGTGTGATTTGGCATCCCAAAAGTATATTGCTTGCCTTTTCTAAAGAAAGATGTTTATTGTAAAGACAGAAGCTTTTGTTCATGTAAAGGTCTCTTACAAATTGGCTTCAGAACAAAAGAAAGCTTATGCTTGAGATATAATTTCAGTGCATTTGGAGACATGGATTATATATAGGGGACCATGAAATTTGGAGGTCTGTGATGACTATTAAGTGCTTAATCACTTTTAAGCAGAGGTTCCGTCTCCTCAGAAAATTCTCCACTGGCCTTATGCTGTTGTGTTTGATTTCACTCTCTGAAAACACTTAACATCCTTGGTGTTTTTCAGAAGGACCATCATTTGTCTTTGTTCTTTGTTTGAAATTGTCCTGCATGTTCTGTTGCTATTTCAGGGACCACTTCTACTCCCCAGAAGTGGCTGTCTTTTGGGGATGTAGCCTCAAGTCTGTTGTTTGTACAATGTTTTAAGACTTCTTTGGGATCAAAGGAAAGTGACCCAGGCATGTAAAATTCTGTTAATGGTCCTATTTGTGCAAGTACACCGGCAAGCTACCTTTAGGCACTGTTAAGTAGTGAAACAGTACATTAAAGACTGAGGAACTGACTCTAATGTTCTATCCTTGATTTCTTTTCTTAAATCTCTCCGTTGCCCTAAATGTTGTGATATGACAGCCATGCACAAACTGGAAATGATTCCCTGGTTTCTCCTTGAAAGGGAGAAATCCGCAGGCTGAGGATGTCGGATTTTAGTCTTCATTCCTCAAAAAATTTGAAAGATAGCTCTCTTTAGTGCTGTTTCCTTTAGATTTAAAAATAAAAGAGTTTTAAGGAAAAAACATTAGGAAGACTGAGAGCTTGATACACATATGGCTGCCTTTTACAAGTCATTATGATCTGTCACATAAATACTGTATTTACTGACATTTCAAAATGCGGACTCTAATCTCCACACGCATTTATTTTTTTAATAGTTGCTTTTCACTGCAAGCTTCAGTCCAACAATTAGCATTAGAAAACACGCAACATGGTCCATAGGTTCAACTATCAATGTCATTACTCTTTAAAAAGCTCAAAGATGGTCAAGTTCAGAGTATAAGCATTTAAGTCTAAATTGAATTAAATTAAATTGAGTTGGGTGGAAAGTTAGTGAGAGGAGTCATTTTAAGCACTAATACAATTTTTCAGTGTTAGGGATGAATGGTGGCTGTGTGCTGCAGTGTATTTTTCCAAAGCTATTTTCATACTGGTTTCTTTACCTAACTCTCAGACTTTTGCCATCTCTTGTATTTATCAACTGTAAGAACTCTTGGGTTGCATTAATTAGCTGAGGTAGCATTTCAAACAGGCAGTATTACTCTATGCAGTTACCACAGTGTTTAAAAATTTACATTCTGTGTCCAACGTTGTGACCACCTGTGACCAATCAGTTTGATATATAGACTCAGAAGTTTTTTCTGTGCCCAGGGTCACTCAAAAGGCTATGTTTCTCAGGCTAATGTTCCTGGGGACCATGGATTCAAGGGAAAATGGGTGTGGGGAGAACAGAGGTGGACTAGAGTAAGTTTTGCAGAATTTTATTGGGAGTGTGAAATGAAAACTTGTGCAACGAGTCTTTTGGATAATTTTTACTTAAGTAACGTATCCATATTTTGAAGTAAATATTGCAAAAATGTTGCATCTTAAAGTGATAAAGCCTTAAGAAAAATAACTGATCGATTCTGGAGAAGAAAAAACAATCAGTCAATTTCTTTTTGACAGACTAAAGTGTTCACTTTTCAATCAGTTTATTCGTGTAGTCACTGAATAGTTATCAAGCTCCTACAAGAGGCCATATTTCTGGTACTGGGAATATGGCAGTGGATAGGAAAATAATTTCTTCCCTGGAGCTTGTGGAGGGAGATGAGCAATAACCAAATATATAAATAAGGAGTCATCAGGGTGATAAGCACCCAGGCAAAGAAAGAGAAACAGGGTTAGGAGGATGGCGAGTGCTATGTCTCGGGGCTCTGTGCTCTTTTAGAGAGGGAACTGAGGAAGCCCCTAGACTTCTGAGCAGAGAACAGAACAGAATGAGGGATTGAGACCTGTGGATAACCAGGGTGGAGTATTCCAGGCTGAGGAAACAGCACGCGTAAAGGCAATGAGGCAGGAATAGGCTTGTTGTATGAAAGAAAGAGCGAGGAGGCTGGTGTGGACAGAGCATGTGAGTGAGGGGGAAACCGCAGGCATAGGAGGTGGGACAGATATGGGGGAATGTGATCAGATCATGTAGAATCTTATGGGGGTACCTCCAGCTTTTAATTCTCAGTTATATGGAGAATGTTTAGAACAGAACAGTGAGAGCTGATTCGTATTTTAGAATCACTCTTTTTGTTCTGTGAAGGAAATGTGGTAGGGGACAAGGGGACAAGTAGGGAGATTGGCTGGGAAATAATAGCAGCAATCCAAGCAAGAGATGATGGTGGCTTGGCCAGGATAGGTCATAAGAAATGGCCCGATTTTGAATATATTTTGAAAGGAGAGCCAATGAGACTTATTCCTAGATTAAAGTAGGGTATGAGAAGAAGGAATGAGTTAAGGATGATGAAGAATTCGGCGTGAGCAGTTTCTCTAGTGTTGGTGCCATTTGCTGAGTGGGAGAATGTTGGAGAGAATCCCGTTTTGGGGTTGAATAGAGAATCAGAAGATGCTGAATGGCAAGTACATACACGCTCATGAATTTGAGGCCAAATGAGGTTTTATCAGCTAACAGATTTAATATAGAGCTGTGGGACTGAATGAGATGCCTCAGGTGGGAAGGTCGAAGGGTGTAAGACTGAGCCATAGATCATGCCAAGTTAGAGGTCATGGAGAAGAGAAAACCCAGCAAAGGAGACTGAGAAAGAATATTAAGAAAGTAGTATTCTAGAACAGTGTCACTCAAATGTGGTTGGTGAACCTGCAACATCAGTATTGCCTGGAAGTTTTTAGAAACATAAATTCTCAAACCCTACCCCAGACCTACTGAATAGGAATCTCTAAACATGGGCCTCAGGAATCATCTATCAAGCACTTCAGACGATTCTTTTATACAGTGATGCCAAACAGAGGAGGTAGTTCATGTCTGTCAAGTGAACATTACGTGATGATTCTCTTTTTATATTAAAATTACCTCATTTTTGAAAATATAATATTTTTTATTAGAAAATAGTATACTGTGTTTAATAGTAGAGTTTTGAGCTGTGTATCCCAAAATGAGTTCAGAGACCTAAAGTGACCAGCTACGAAATATTATTGCTGAAAGCATCAATAACGTTAACCAAGATATGTATAATCATCAATCAAAGAACTATTCAGATTCTAGATCAGATCCAATAGATTCTTAATTTTCCCAGTAAAGGATAATCAAAACAGTGACTAACCTCCCAAGCCCCCTGGTTTTAGCCCCTTATGCACTGTAAATGCATCGACTTTACCCTTATATCATATATCATGGAGTAATTGTTGACCTGGGGCATGGATTGAATTGAATTTTTTTGTACATGAGTACAGGTTGTGGCCTGACTAGACTTCTAGCATATAGGTTGCCCTTCATCACTCAGTAGTGAAGAATGAAAATCAACAGAGCTTTCCCCAGCCTGCTCTTTAAGTAGCGTCTAATAGGCAGAAACGGCTCAACCTCATTAACCCATTAGATGCTGTTCCAGTCCAGGAGTCATCCTTAATGAGGCTGCTGTGTTATAGGGATGCCAAGTATGTACCAAAACGTTGGGCCATTAAAACAAGAACCTTAAATGTGGGGCCTGTAATGGAGTTACTATTATATCAGAGTCAGGCACATTAGAGAGCACTCTTAAGGAGGGTAAAGCAAATGATACTATTACCATTTTGTGAATTTATAGTGTTTTAAAAATATTAGAAATTTAGAATTCGGGAGGAACTTGGAAGCTTTCTATTTTCCCTAACATCTTGTTCCCCTAATTAGCAAATCTGTTTTCTAGAATAGGCAGCAGTGTACAGTATGAAGTCTTAGATTTAATGCAACGGTTGAAAGCAGGCTTGATCCCTCTAAACTTCCTAGTACACAATTTTCTCTGGGCAGAAAGATAATGATTGTGTGTAAAACACCCCCTATCTCTTTATAGCCTAGAGGCAATAACGATTCAGTTTGTGTCAACAAGGAATTTTTAGGGCTGTGTCAGTATGACCTTCAAAGCAAACTTTGCCACATCACTGCCTCACAGATACTCTGGCTGTAGCGTGTTTTCTTAGGGCCTCAGAAAGACATATGCTTATGGTTGAGTTTTTGATGCAGCTAATAAGGTATAGTGTTAGAATTTCTCCATCCCTAAAATCTTAGCAATTATGCTTTACTCCAAGTCTCCTTTTATTGGAGATAGTAATTATATTCTAACTTCCTTTCTATGCTTTCACTTACCTTCTCCTGTCTTGCTGTTCTAATCAGGTCTACAAATATCTGAATTAAAAAAAAATTTAAAAAGCTCTGCCGCTCTTTATTGTCACATTATATTAAAGGAGAAAAGTCATGCTTTTATATTTTCCCTGTTTAAGAAGATGCTGAATAAGGTTTCCCATCTATTCCCAGAAGCGAAAATTCTATTAAAATTTTAGATTGTAATCTAATAAAATTTCATCTTATTCTATTGCTTTTTTTTAACCACTCCCCAGCAATCAAGCACATCGTCTTTAGTATCTAAGGCTAAGGAAAAAAGGAGTTCATATATTACATAAGTGTTTTCTAATAAATTTTTTAAAACTTGGAGGAGGGGGGTGCTTCATGTAATTTTATGGGACCTCTGAGGCCCAGAGTTTTTAAGTAATCTTTTTTGATGTTTTAGACAGACCATTAAGCGGAGGATAAAAGTTCCTGTGTTCAATATCTGGATACATTAAGCATTAGGTTTAAAATTTATAGCTTTCATTTTGACAAGGAAAATGACACGTTTGGTCTCAAGTGCTACCTTGAACTGTTTTTCAACAGTGAGACAGGTTGTCAGGCTGAGGGTGGAGGTCTGTGCATTTAGCCCCTGCAACACTCCATGAGGTAAACTGCTCTGGCTTGTCAGGAAATGCAGGCGGGGCCCTCGGCAATGGGCTGGTGTCTGGTGGGGGGAATGTCAGGATACCATGAGGATGCTCATCCTTATGGGTCGAAGTCTAATCTAATGCCTTCCAATGAGAATGTGGTTGATACAAAGTGGGAAAAGAGAATCCCACAGAGAATGCCTATATAAATGGGTGGAAGACCATTTTGATTCTGCCCATAAAAGATTCTTCAATGGAGCCTCTTTTTCTTCTGGCAAGTTACACTGAGTTTGTGAACTGGGACTTCAGGGAATTGTCTGAGCCAAATGAAGGGCAGAGGAATAGGTGAAAGGGAAGAGGGGAGGGCATTCTGGCTATAAGAGCAATGAATAGGGAAGAACCAAAATGTGAGGAGAGCGTGCTGTCATTCAGGTGATACAACTACTATTAGGACTACTGACAAATATATGACTTCCCCGCAGCCTCCTACCTCAGTGCAAGAAATGAGGTTGGGGAGGTAGAGATGGAAGAGACTGGTAGGAGTTTTATAAGCTTGGATAAGGAATGTGGATTTTATCTTGAAATAGTGGATGGAGATGACAAGATTAGTTGCTTGTTTCTAGAAAATCACTGTAGCTTCTAGGTGAAGAATGGACATAGGGTAGCAGGGAAGCCTGAGCTGGCAGCCTGGCTGGGCGATGATTGCAGTAATCCAGGCAGAGGCAATGAGCCGGTGGCAGTGCTGCCCGCGCTAGGGAGAACTGGAGTTGTGGCTGCAAAGGTGGTGGGTGGGGCGTTAAGGAACAGTCTTCCCCAGTGGGCTTGATGAGATTTGGTGCTGGATATGAAAGATGAGGGAAAAGAGGACTATCGGGTTTTCCTCCCCCTGCCACCCACCCGCCAATTTCCAGAAGATTGGAAAAAGGTCAGGAAGACCCTTAATCTCGCCGCAGTCATGAAATAAAGAATGTCTGTTTTTTCTTTTTCCCTTTTTCACATTCTCCTTTTACATTACCCACCTCCCCTCCCTCCCCCTCATCCCTATTGCTAAGTCCCTTAGGGAATAGAATACTTCTATTTATTGGACTTCTGTCTAATTCTGCCTGTTTCTGTTTATTTATTTATTTACTTATTTTGGTACAATACTTCTTATATTTATAATATCTTTATCCCATATAAAGTGCTGCTGTAAATTATATACACTCAGACTTAGCACTTCTTCCTCTCTCCTTCCTTGCCTCCCTCCCTTTCTTTCTCTCTCTGTTTGTTTCCTTCTCATAATTTAGATACTCTGATATATTGGAGATTCACAACCTGTGAATTATTTCTGTGTGAAGACCATGTGTCAGTGGCAAATAGTGTGGTTATGCAAAATACACACAATTAATTTAACATTTATTCCTGATATTGTGGTTTTAAACAAACGAAACATAAAGAAAATATCAAATGACAGCACAAGAAGTCTTAATTGATTTTAACCTCCTGTGGTTGCAGATCTATAGTGCCCCAGAAAGGGCAGACTGTACTAACTGATCTAACTATAACAAAAGTAGTGTTTTAAAGAAAACTTACTGTTTAGTTTGTGTCTAAGTGTGTGAAGAGGGGCTTGTCAAGAAAAACATTCATTTAAAATGTAAAGGGATTAAAAAGTACCAATTGCCAGTTATAACAGTCATGAGGATGTAAAGTACAGCACATGGAATATAGTCAATAACAGTATAATAACTATGCATGGTATCAGATGGGTACTAGACTTATCGAGGTGATCACTTTATAAATTATATAAATATCTAATCACTCTGTTAATCACTAACAGATAATCACTAACAGAGTGATTAGATATTTATATAATTATATCTGAATTAGTTTCAGTACACCTGAAACTAATATAATATTGTATGTCAACTGTAATTGAAAAATAAAAGGATTAGAAAGAAATACATTCAATTAAAACTCAAATAGTAAGACTTTATTTTAACGTTAGATTCCAAAAGTTTGTATTTATAAAGAATGCTTGATCTAAGGGGCTTACTTTCAAGTTCATCTATTTGCAGAAATGATAGGAAAATTTAGGTCGTCCCAAATCAGAGTAAATTCCATCACACCTTACTGCCCTTCTACAAGAGAATAATGAATAAAATGGAAAAGTACTGAAAATGAAATGTCTATGAATTAAGAAATTCTCTGTGGAATTTTTCCACACTGAATAACATTTATACAAAAGGAATGTAAATAGCCTGGGGCCAAATAATTTTTCCAATAAATGAGGTAGAGAAATGTTATTCAAATCCAGAACATTATATATTAAAACAGCTATGCCTTAATTCTGTGTAGCATCACCAAAACAACGACACATGATCACTGTGTTAAAAACTTTTTTTACCATATAGCTATACGGGTGTTTTAAAGCCCTTTATTTCCGCTTTTATTTCCTTTAAATGTTTCATGAAAATGATAAATTGAGATAAAAATGAGGGCAGTACACTTATAGTTTTAAAAATCTGTGGAACATTCAATATCTGTTCTGGATAAATATATTGGACTGTTGTCTCTAAGCCTTCACCCAGAAAAACAAGCGGCTGGCCTAGCATTACAAATGTTGTTCAAACGTTTCCCAGAGACATAAAAGAGAAAATGTTATCACAAGTAATAAAAGTGAATAAGAAAAAAAAAAACCCACAGGAGTATGGCATTGGTAGAGACCAAGTGAGGGATGAGAGAAGAGAGGAGAGAGGAATAGGCACGGGCAATTGATCCCATAGAGAACCTCTTCTGCACTTAGTTTTTATGTCATGTTTTGAGTCTGTTTGTCATTTGACTTTAGCTATATTGGGACCTCTGTTCCTTGCTTTTATTTTATAGATACTTAGAAATAACTGATAGAAAAATAAAATGAATTACTAAATTCAGAAAATTAGATTTCATAAAATATTTTTGGAGCCTGAGAAGTAGAAAGCTTACAGAATTAAAATCTATTTTGGAGGAGTTTGCTCAAGAAAGGTGTGTGATAAAGCCAGAGGTGTGAAATATACTCTAACCTACCTTACAGAAGTCATGTAAGGTACAGATATAGTTGGTAAAACACACACATCCAACAAAAGATATACACATGCAAATGCGCGCGCGCACACACATACACACACACAGAGGTTTATAAGTATCTAGAATGACAGGTCTATCATATTTAAGTCAATGAGAGGAAATATTTAACCTCTTAAATTGATGCATAAATATGTATGTTGCACTTTCAGGGTAATTGCTACCTTCTATCTTACAAAGAAGAGCCTTTTCAAATTATTAAATCAGTGTTCAAAACAATTAGACAAGAAATATTTAGCCAAGGTGCTATCCCACTTTCATTTGCAAGGAAGTTATCAGGTATTTATACATCTAAATTACGCTAAGTCCTTAATTTAGAATGAAGTCTCAGTTGTAGATTTTTTTCAGGTGGCAGCCCACCCACAACGCACCTTAGAGAAATGACTCCTTTCCTGACTGTGCTCATACAGATGGGCCCTGGCAACAATGTTTGTATTTTACGATATCACATCTCAAGCTGTAGTCAACCACAGTACTTACCTAACCCAGACTGTCCTAGAAATTCACACACACAGTCATGCACGTGCACACGTGCACGCACACACACATGTAACTCCTTATTAGGTACCACTATGCTTTCTGCTTTGTAATCCTTAGATCCTTAAAATAAATTTTTTTATACATTTAAGCTAATTACAGTGGCTTTCTGTTACTAGTAACAACAATCACAGCAAAACAATAACAACCACCACCACAAAAAATCCTTGATCAAGATAAAGACAGAGGAAGAAAGAGATACTGGTGAATATAAGCTCTAGTGTGGTGACAATATCATCAAAGAAGCCCTTTAAGCCAAAGGGGTGGAGAAATTTTGTATCTGTAACCCTCCAGGAATTCGGGGTGAAGAGTCCCAGAAACCTGCCCCTGCCTGTTTTTCCCCTTTCCCTAGCACTCAAGACTTATTATCTCTACTTATCTGCTTTGAATCCAGACATAATCTCATTATATCTCTATTCATGCTTCCATCAGCCACCACAATCCCCAGACATCTAGGTTACACTTCTCTCCTACACTTTAAGCCCAAGTGAATCTTCTACTTTTCCAATGGTTCTCAAACTTTATTACCTGTAAGAATCATCTCGTTGCTAAAACACGAATTGTTGGGCCTGAATTTCAGTAGGCACAGGGTCCAGCCTGAGAATTTCAAACAAGTTCTGAGGTGATTCAGATGCTTCCGGTCCTGGTGGAGAACTGCCTTGTTCCTTTCACCCTTCCCAAGTTCTGAAACTTACTCATTGTGCTCCCTGAAATCAGAGTGTGTGGGTAGCAAAATTCCCTGTATCCTCAGCCTCTCTTCACCATCTCGACTCTTTCCTAAGATCCTTTTCCCTGTAGCCTCTCAAGTGGCTTTTTCTCTCAGGGCCCTGCTACCACCACTCACCAGGTGGGGTAGGTGTTCTCTCTAGCTTCTTCCTACAAACAACCCACCATGAATCTTATGCCATCAGATGATACCGGCCCTGCCCCTCACTGTTGCTGTCATTTATGGATTCCTGGGTTATTCCTCTAGAATTCTTGGTGGTAAAAGTGCCTGTTTCATTCTTTTTAATAATACTCCTGTCTTGATTATGGTAGATTTCAATAGATGTCTAGATGATTCTTCTAACGCCTTGGCCTATCAGTTCCTTGACCACCTCTCTTCCAAAGATCTTGTCTTTCACTTTATCTTAGCCAGTCTTTCAAGGTCATACCTGGATCTCTTCATAATCTCGATTTCAAACATCCTGCTCCCTGACTACCATGTCTTATCTTTCTGGGCCATTCTTTTTAGTATTAGGGTCCTAACTATCCTTTGACCTTAATGAGATCTCTGATATTTTGATCCTATCTTCTTTTAATTGACCTCGCATCCTTCCAGATTAAATTTTTGGTTAATCATTATAATCACTCTTGTAAATACTTTCCTTTCCCTTGCTCCCTCTCATTTTGTCTCACTCACTTGGCAATCCATAACCCTGGTTAAATCTAATTCTCTGACTACTCCATGCCTTCAATCGTGAAGCTAAAACTGTCTGGAGAAAAACACATGACCACACTGACTTTACATTAGAAGTAGATCTTTAATTCTGCAAGGTGATTATACTAGATGGTTCTCCCACTCTCTATGAGGATTTGAAATTTCTCTTCCTTTTGAAATCCAAATGCCTCCTTCTCCACTAAGAAAATTGGAGCATTCACAAGAAAACTGACAGAGATTATCACTACCACTTCAACCCGCCAGCCCATATATGCTCTGACATCCTGCCTGTCACCATAAGTGAACTATCCATGCTCCTATTTCAAGTCAACCCTTCCACTGTGCCCTGGAACTTATCTCTCATTGTGTTGTCTATGAAATTCTCTCTCTTTATGATATCATCCATCCTTTTCACTGTATCATCATACAAAAATAATGTTACTTCTCCCAACCTAAAAACCTTCTCTTGATCCCTCTTTTCCTAACAGCCATTGCCTCACTTTATTGCTCCTGTTTGCAGCAGAACTTGAAAAAGTTACCCATAGTGATATCTCCAATTTATATCTGCTTATTCTTTCTTTAACCCACTTCAGTCAGGCTTTTGCCTTCACCACTCCTCCAAATCTTCTCCCCTGGAGCTCATCCAGGTTGCTATGTCTCATGATCAAATTTTAGCTTTAATGTTAGGCCATTAATAGCATTTGAATCATCCATCTTCCTTGATATATATTCTTCACTTTTATTCCAAGCACCACACTTTCTTGGATTTCTTCCTACCTTACTAAAAGCTCTTGTTAAGTTTCCTTTTTGGCTCCTTCTCTTCTTCATCTTTTCATACTAGAAAGCCCCAGGGCTCAATCCTTGGACCTCCTTTTTTCTTTATCCACAGTCACTCTCTTGGTGATCTTATTCAGTCTCATAACTTTAAATATCATGTGTATGTATTTATAGTGCTATAGGAAAGTGTCTCTCTAAAACTCCAGTTGGTGTAGTCAGATGTCTATCAGACACATCATATTCAGCTTCTCAAAATTGAATCTCTAGACTCACCCCTTCCTGCCTTGTCTACCTTGCTACTAATTGCCTTCTTCTCAGTTGATGGCAATTCTATACTTCTAGTTGCTTAGTCAAAAATTCCTGTTTGATTTCTCTAAGTTTTTCAAATCTCACATAAAATGTGTACAGAAATTCTGTACTAAACCTTCAGCCTACTTGTAATCTAATCACTTCTTTCTTCTTCCATGGCTACCATCTAATATCATCACTCAGCTTGATTACCGAAATAGCTTCTAATATTGTTCCTGCTTCTACTACTTGCTTCCTTAACTCTAATAAAAAAAAAAACAGTAGCCAGAGTAATCCTTTAAAAATATTACATTACATCACTGATCTTTTTAAAAACTTGTAATGACTCCTCATTTTTCTAAGAGTAAAACTCAAATTCCTAATTATGGCCTGTGATAGCCAGTGTCTAATACGACACTAAATAATTCTAGCCCCTAGTAACATTGTAATTCCTTCCTGTATTGAATAATCTTGATCTGTGTCTATGAGAGGATGTTGTAGAAATGTGTCTTCTGAGGCTTTACATTATGACTTTGTCCTTCCTCTCTTGAATAAATTATTTTGAAAGAAATGGGTACATTCTGTAGGGACGCTCAGGCAGCCTTGAGGAAATGTCCACATGGCAAGGAACTGAGGCCTCCTGCCAACAGGCATGGCAATGAGTCATCTTGGGAGCAGATGCTCCAGCCCCAGTCAAACCTTCAGATGATTGCAGCCCCAGTCAATATTACAGGTGCAAACTCATGAGAGATCCTGGGCCAGAACCACCAGTAAGTTATTCTTCAATTCTAGACCCATGGAAATTGTGTGAGATAATAAGTGTGTATTATTGTTTAAAGCTGCTAAGGTGTGGAGTAATTTGTTGCACACAGTAGATAACTAATACATGCCTTATAAGCTTCCATGATGTATATCTCTCTTCTGGCACTCAGGCCTCACCTCCTACAACTCTCTGCCTTGGTCATTCATCTCCAGACACACTGGCTTCCTTGTAATTTCTAGAATACGCCTTTACTCTAGCTGCTTTCTGTGTCATAAATATTTAGTTCTCTAGGTATCTTTTTGCATAGCTTCCTATCAATGTTTAAGTCTTCCTTCAAATCTCATCTTGTCAATGAGACTCACTCTGGCCAACCTGCCTAATAAGGCAAACTGTCTCCCTCATTCTAACCATCCCCACTCACTTTCACTGGTTTTCCTTATTTTTATACCACTTATTAACATTTAATGTACTCGATAATTAACTGATTTATTATGTATATCATTTATTTGTTGTCCCTTTCATGTCTAGAGGTAGATTTCATTAAAGAAACCAAATCACCTGTATTTATTGAGATTCTTAATTATAAATGACAAAAACCCAATTAAACCGACTTTAATCTTTTCCCCTCTTAATTGATTTCATTTGCAGCCAGGCCTGCACCTCATTTTAGCTCTTGGCTGTTCTAGTCTTTACTAATGGTTACAACAAACAAACAAACAAACAAACAAACATTTGAAACTGAGTCTCGTTAGCTCTCATTGGACAGATTTGGGACTCATGCCTACCCCTAGAACTAAAAAGTGGAGTGGAGACAATTCCACTCAAACTGAATAGATGGAAAATAGGAAAGAAGTTTTCCAGAGAAAATTTGTGTGCATTCACTAAAGGTAGGTAGAATGGAGGTGAGAAATACAAAAATAGCAATTGTCTGCTATAACACATAATAACAAAAAGCTTTGGTTTTGTAATACTAGGATACATGAGGGTGTTAGCTTTTCTGTACTTTCCAGATGTCCCTGTGCATGAGCTGAACAGATTCCTATGGCTTTGGAGAAAGCACATGATTTCTCTGAGGGAGAGTCTGTATCTGCTCACCCTAGTGGCTATAGATTTCTGGTCACTTGATGTCTCGCCTAGGGATAAACTCTGAAAGGGTGCTAGAATATAAGAACTTTAGAAACAGTCTAGTCAGTTATTTATTTATTTATTTATTTATTTATTTACTTACTTATTTATTATTTTTTATTTTTCAATTACAATTGATAATCAATATTATTTTGTGTTAGTTTCAGAGGTACAGCAGAGTAGTTAGACATTTATATAATTTATGAAGCGATCCCCTCAGTTAGTCTAGTACCCACCTGGCACTATGCATAGTTATTACAATATTATTAACTATATTCCCTATGCTGTACTTGACATCTCATGGCTGTTTTATAACTACCAATTTGTACTTCTTAATCTCTTCACCTTTTTCACTCAGCCCCCCAATCCCCCTCCTATCTGGCAACCATCAATTGAAATAGTCTGGTCCTGATGCCCTTTGAGATGAATAATATTCAACAGCTTCTGTTCTTGGTCAAGTGTCAGAGTCCCAGAAGAGTTTGTCTTATTAAGCAAGCTTAGGTCATGCTTTCGCCCTTCTTCCTGAGCTGGGGTTCCATGGAGAATATGCTTGTTCTCTTAGCAAGAGAGAAGAACTGGATTTACCACCTCCTTAAGGTTCTATACAAAGTGGGAGGGATAATATCACAAAAGGAATCCGTATATAGTTAGGAAGTAGGAACTATATGCTGGGAATTCCCAAAACACATGTCTAGCATACTCTATTGGATCCTAGGCTCTGTATGATTGCTTAATTTTTTGCTTAAATTTTAATTTTACAGGTAATATTTTTAAATTACTATTGCATCAGCATATTATCCAGAGTGTGTTTTTGTTTGGACATAATTTACCTCTGTCAGAAATACCTTTTCCCTAGGAACAATTACCATGTAAATTTCTTCTCCTCTAAATCACCATTTCCAGGAAGTCTTCTAGTAAATTGTTTGTTTATTTTCTATGTTCTCATGATGCTTTGTATAACTTATATTCATATGTTATTCACTGTATTGACATTATATGTTTACATGTCTCTGAACAATGAAATATTGATGTCAGTGGCTTTTCTTTATACTTAAATCCCCAGTGCCTGGCATATAGTAGGGGCATAATTAATGTTTATTTGTAGTTTTTACTATTATAATTAAACTTAACTTATTAAAAGATTATTATTCTAGTAGATATTTTCCCTTCATGTAAGATATTTAAATGATATTTACCCCTCCCATTTAAGGAGGCTGAACACTAATATTATTTTTGTTCACGAATGAGTTAACACTACAGCTTGTCACTATTAAAATTATTATCAAGCTGTTTAGTACCTATCTAAGTAAAACAGAACTCACTTGCTGATAACTTCATGCTTAATCAATTAAATCCTAATAAGAAAAGTACTGTTATTTAGATTGAAATAAAATAACTACAGTATTACTGCCTCTCTCTCTTCTATTATTCTATTTACAAAAGACAAGACATTTGGAGAGAGTAATGACTAGGTAGTAGCTTTCTCCCTTGCCTTTCCCCTAGGTTTTAGAGAAATTCTCATACTATTGCTATACTTTCGAGATCACATCAGTTAATGCAAGAAAGCATCATCTTTAAATGCTAAAATGCTTTAAATGCTAAAATGCCATTAAAAATGGAAACATCCTTAGCTGAAGTCTAATTGGAAATTATGTGGAAGATTCTAGTAGGACTTTGGTGGTTGTATACAAAACTTAATTGGATGAGAAATATTGGGAGAGATAGAAAGAACATGCTTTAATTACGGTAAGGATACATCTTTGAAATTTCTATTCGTTTTCATTATCTCTCTGTGTGAATACTGAGGAAGAAAGCCTGGCAGCCCAATATCCTGTTTTGTAGTTGTGTTTAAAACAGAAAGCAAAAATTGGCAATAAATTTTGGGCAATGGATCTCATTATTCTCTCTTAGTAGCTCATTGGTTAAGTTTCATCTCTCACTTTACTATACATAAAGAAACTCCTGTCTCAGGGCACTGCTGGTTTTTTGAAACCTTTGCCCTTTCCCCCATCACACTTTCTTCTACACACTCTTCCTCCAGTGGAGATATAGTCCAAAGTTAGCTGATATTGGGTAGAAATACCAATGAGAATGCCTTTCAAGAGTTTATGTATATTCTATTCTATGATTCATAGTGACAGAGCTGTCCAGAAAGCTGACTTACGGTGCTATCAGAGGTTGGTTTACTACTCAGTGCCAAGTTCATCTGTGTCTCTGAAAACAAAAAGCCAGGGATCATTGTCAGGTCTGCTTTGCTTACCAACAACAGTTGACTGAGGTAGCATGTTAATTATCAAAGACTATTTTTAACTCTTTAATATTAGAAGAGAACAAAGTTGTTAAGTAATCTTATCCAACACTTTGGTTCAATACACTACTTATATCATCTCTTGCTTTAGCTTCTGTGAACTATTTCAGTTTGAATTGATATTTTTCAGAGGGTTATTAAAAAAAATTTTTTCTTTTACTCTAATAATTTCCAGTGTTAAAACATAAAACCACAAAATGCTCTTTAGGAGTCAACTCAAACTTTCCCCTCACTAAAAATTTCTTCCCACTATGACAAATGCCTTCTTTAATACCAAGATAAAAAGTTTTACTCATCTCTGACTGTTAAGTTTTTCTAATTGTTATGCTATCATCTCTTGGACCATATGCTCAGTTCTTAATTATCTGCTAATCTTTGCATCTAGATGTTTATAGTGGCTCTCATCATAGAAACTTGTTGTCGGAGAAAATAGGCAAAATTATAATTAAAAAGAAAATCTTTTTGAGCACCAGAACCATACATTTTGATGTCAAATTTGAAAGAATTTATGTTGTTTAATTATGACATTTTAGTCAAATATCGAAATAGCTAATATTTTATTAGTGTTTTAGTTTCATTCCCCATAAGTATTTCCTTATAAGTGCATCTTTTTTTAGTGTTTGAACCATTTGTTGCTGTTTTGATGTTTTCTGCACTTATCTTGATCTTTTTTATGTGCCAAAGGTCTAAACTAAACAGAGCATCATGATTCAGTGTGTTCTTTGTTCTGCTCTTCCAAATGGCCTTCTGCATAACTACACATTGCTGAGTCACATTTCTCAAACTCATTTTCTCTGGGTCAGAGGATAAGATACTAAGATGTGATATAATGAAAACTTTAAACATTATGAATATTATAATAAAACATTTTTTGAAGATGACAGCAGCGAATTGTGGTCTCTTAGATTGTAATTTTTTCAAACTGCAATGCCACAAAATGGTAAAGTGTCAATGTCTTTGACTAAGAACCACTGTGAGAAATATATTTTACTTCATGTCCAGAACACACACCTATGGATACACACACTTGAAAGAAAATTTTCATGAAACAAAATTTATATTCCCTGCGATTCACTTTTGATATACTTTTTCTATTTTCTAAAATGTTGATTAAACTCACCAAATTAGTCATGTGATCTTTACAGTGTTGCTAATCAGATTGAAATATACTTTATTGAGAGAATGAAGAATTTTTAAAGTATATATACAAATGTAATTCTTAAAAATATAAATGTTTCTCTAAATATATCTTTATGTCCAAAATCTATTTCTCACCATAAGTCACTGTGCAAAAAATGTAGCAAACCCCTGCCTTAAAAAATAAGAGAATTGAAACTTCCCTCACAGGCAAGTGGATGAACAGAATGGGCAGCCTTGAGAGGAGAAGCCGAGTATAATGTAAGCAAGATTTACTTTTATTTATCTTTTATTTGTTAATTGTTTGGTAAACCTAAAAGATTGCTTTGTTTCCTTTTCTCAACTAATATATTTTTCTCGAGTTATATAGCAATTTATATAGAGACACAAAAACTATGTTGAGTATTCATTATGGTGAATGAGTTAGTTTCTTGATGTTAAACATAACGAATAATCTTTAAAGAATTCGAGGGTTTTATTTTTATAACTGTTAGGATGCTCCTTTTTCAACTATTATGAGCAAGGGTTAATACATATCCATGTTGTAAAATGGATCCTCTATAATTGTTCCTACATTACAGATCCCAGGGCTATATTCATGTTAGCAAAGAGATAAATTTTAAAAGTTTTCATGAGTTTTGGTATATTGTTCATATAATGTTAAATATAATTTTAATGAATGGATACATCAGTGACCCAAAAATCTGTGCCCATTAACATCAGAAGCAGACTAAGTGCCTGACAAAGTACCTGGCTGCACGCAGTACTGTGTGGGACTCACAAGCAGAAGCTACTCCGCTCTTTTGGGATTTATACTCTCAAATATCAAGTTTAAAATAATATGTAATTTTTTTGCCCTAGATAAGAGAGAAAAGTGGGAGATTTTCTCTTACTGGTACTTCTCATTTGACAGTTACATAAAAAGTTCTCGCTCTCTTCCCCTCCCATCTCTCTGCCCTTTAATTCATCTGCATTCTCCCCCTTCCCTCCCATATCCTTCCCCCAAGCTCTCTCCTATTACTTTTATCCTGACTGTGGTTGATAGGAACTCCATCTTTCCCACCCATCGCACTTCTCTCGCTTTCC
>NW_006436288.1:7661862-7675938 GCF_000325575.1 Pteropus alecto
TTTAGACTGTGCATTCCAAGATCAGCAGTTTCCCTGTCCAGCTTTGAAAACTTGGGTAACTTATTGCAACAAATGTAAAAAGTGTCAAAGTGTCATGATGTCTGAAACCTACTTTCGAATAATTTAACCATAAAAAGGTTTCTCTGTGTGGGTTTATATATTTATATACACTCACATACATAGCTACATATAGTATATTAGTATATATTATAGACTATATAATATAGCATATATTTTATACTACAATTATACCACTATATATATACGTTCCTAAAATTCTGGACTTATCCATGGTAATTATTTATTCTGAATACTCTTTCCTTTTTAGAGATTTAAAAGGCTAGAAATTGCATTTAATTCCATCCAATTAAAAATTCCTAAAAACTTTTCAGATGTCCCTCATTGTGAGAGACACCAAAGGTGTCAATTTCATATAAATTTAAGAGGGAATTGTGTATGTATCATATTTATTGTCTGTCTGTCATCTGTCTATCTATCTATCTATCATCTATCTATCATCTATCTATTTATATCTATCATCATCATCTATCATCTATCACATATCTATCTGTATAGAAATGAAGAAGGATGTTAATAACTGGTTAACCAGTGCAAGCAATATATGCATGTTCATTACGCCATATTTCCAAGTGTTCTGTAGATGTAAAAAATTTCAAACTCAAAGTTAGGAGAAAACATAGCGTTTCCCAGTATGTAATGAGTGCTCAATAAATGTTAGCTATTATTTTTATTAATCTTGCATTATATCTGTGAGAGAGGACTCCCTAGCCCATTCTTAGGTAATTTAAACATTTAGAGACAAGAGCATGATCTCCTTGCATGTCCATTCTTTTAAAGATGAATTGGGACTTTTGTATTGTGGCAATCTACTGGTATAGAGTGCCAGGGTATACCTAGCGTATACAGGTGATCGCTTAATTATTCATAGGTATAACCGGTTGTAATTTTAGAAAGTTGAAAGTTCACTCACACTGCACTAATTCTTTAAAAAATGTTTTTTAATTATAGTAGGCATGCAATGTTATATTAGTTTCAGGTGTACAACATAGTAATTTGAAACTGAAACATAAGTTATATATCTTATGATGTGATCACATTAAGTTCAGTAACTAATTCTTTTTTATTTTTTCAATTACATTGGCATTCAATATTATTTTGTCAGTTTCAAGTGAATAGCATAGTAGTTAGACATTTATATACTTTATAAAGTGATTCCCACAATTAGTCTAGATTCCCAAATGACATAGTTATTACAATATCATTGACTATGTTTCCTATGCTGTAATTTACATCCCTATGACTATTTCATAACTACCGATTTATACTTCTTAATCCCTTCATCTTTTTCACTCAGCTCCCAAACTCCCCTCCTATGTAGCAACCATCAGTTTGTTCTTTGTATCTATGTATCTGCTTGGTGTATTTTGGTTGTTTATTTTGTTCTTTAGATTCCACATGTAAGTGAAATCATATGGCATTTATCTTTCTCTGTCAGGCTTATTTCACTTAGCATAATTCCCTCTAGGTCCGTCCATGTTGTCACAAATGGTAAGATTTCATTTTTTATGGCTGAGTACTATTCGATTGTATATATGTACCACAACTTCTTTATCCAATCATCCACTGAGGTTACTTCCTTATCTTGGCTGTTGTAAATAGTGCTACAGTGAACATAGGGGTGCATGTATTTTTTTCAAATTGTGTTTTGGTTTTCTTTGGATAAATACTCAGAAGAGCAATTGCTGGGTCAGAAGGTAGTTCTATTTTTAATTTTTTGAGGAACCTCCAAACTGTATTCCATCATGGCTGTACCAATTTGCAATCCCACCAATAGTGCACAAGTGCTCCTTTACTCCATATCCTCACCAACACTAATTGTTTTTTTGATTTATTGATGATAGTCATTCTGACAGATGTGAGGTGATAACTCACTGTTGTTTTAATTTGCAATTATCTGATGGTTATTTTGAGCATCTTTTCATATGTCTATTGTCCATCTGTATGTCCTGTTTGGAGAAATGCCTATTCAAGTCCTGTGCCCATTTTTTGGATTGTTTTTTATTGGGGGGACGGTGGGGGGTGGGGTGGGGCGGAGATGTTGAGTTGTTTAAGTTCTTTATAAATTTTGGATATTAACTCCATATCAGATGTATCACAGGCAAATATCTTTTCCCATTTCATTTTGTCAGTGGTTTCCTTTGTTGTGCAAAAACTTTTTAGTTTGATGTAGTACCATTTCTTCATTTTTTCTTTCATTTCCCTTGTTCGAGAAGATATAATCAGAAAAAAATATTACTAAGAGTATCATCAGAAAGTTTGCTGCCTATGTTTTCTTCTGGTTTTATTGTTTCGGGTCTTACATTTAAGTCTTTAATCCATTTGGAGTTTATTCTTGTATATGGTGTAAGAGGATGGTCCAGTTTCATTTTTTTGCATGTACCTCTCCAGTTTTTCCAATATCATTTATTGAATAGATTGTTTTTACCCCATTGTATATTCTTGCCTTCTTCGTCATAGAGTAAATGACCACACAGGTGTGGGTTTATTTCTGAGCTTTCTATTCTGTGCCATTGACCAACATGTCTGTTTTTATGCCAGTACCATGCTTTTAGATTAGTAACTAATTCTTTATTTTCTATGTCTAAGCTAGTCACCCTCCTGAGTACTTTACTCTTCAGGATGGTAAGAGAAACACACACACACACACACACACACACACACACACACACACACACACCTTGATCAATGAATGAAACCTTTAGCTTGCTGGATTATAGGAAATAATTTTCTTCCAGTTTAAACAGTTTCTTTCTATTAAGTCTTTAGAAAATTGAATGTTAAATTCCCTAGAGGCTTTCTTCCCAAGTGGTGTCTGGGTGTAGGGGCAATCTCAGGAATCCTCCTGACAGTGAGAGTGAGGTTGCTGGATCATATGCTCCATTTCTCTTCGAGGCAGGGTGGCTTGCCTTGTCTCATCTCTGGATTGATACCTCCTATGTGATTCAGTTAGGTACCCCTGAAATTTTTTATCACTGCCTTGATAGAAACCCTTATTTCCTTGAGCCATAGGCCTGAGATTTCTGAAAACTTAACCCAAAGTCTAACCCTATGTGAGGAACAAACTTGAAGAAATCCTCCAATTATCTCTATGTCCTAGTATTCATGCTATCGTGTAATCCCCTTGCTTTGAATGTAAATAGGACTCCTGACTTGCTATTAACAAACAGAATATAGCAAAGGTGACAGGATATCATTTTATAATTACATAAGATTGTAACATCCATATTACTGGTAGACTTTCCACACTGACTCTCTCCCTTGCTGGCTTTGATAAAGTAAGTAAGCCACCATGGGGAGAGGCCCACATGGCAAGAAGCTGAGGGCAGCATCTGGCCAACAGCCTGTAAGGAGCTGAGGAACTGGATTGTGAGAATAGCCACGTGAGCTTATGAAAAGATTCTTCTTCAATTAGCCTCAGGTGAAATCCCAGGCCTGGCTAACCCTTCCTTGCAGCCTTGAGAAAGATCCTGAAGAGGGGCATCTAGCTATGCCATGACTGGATTCCTGACTCAGAAACTATGAGATAGTAAGTGTGTGTTGGTTTAAATTGCTATGTTTCTCGTAATTTGTTATATAACAATGTATAACTAATACAAAACTTTTGCCACATATTGGGCAACCAAGGAAGCTGTGATAGTTATAAATTCTCAAACTGTTGAACTTATCAATGGCACTTATTTATTCTGAACACACTTTTTTTTTTAAAAGACATTTTAAAAGGCCAGAAACTGAATTTAATACAATTTAATTCAAGCAAAGTCTCCTAAAATTAATTCAACCAGAGTTTCTAAAAATGTTCTATATGTCTCTTATTGTGATAGACCCTGGGAATAAAAAGTAAATCTAATGTAGTCTTCAGCTCAAGGGATATAACTCTGTTGAAGAAGACAAATTTGTAGGACTCTACCATAGGGCATCACATTTTGACTATGACTTTTTACATATTTTTAAAGCACTGTGAGATGGTTCATTCTTTGTGTCAACTTGGCTCACCATGGTGCCCAGATATTTGGTCAAACCTTATTCTGGATGTTTCTGCGAAAGTGTTTTTTTGATAAAATTAACATTTAAATCAGTGAACTTTGAAATTAGCAGATTGGCCTCCATAATGTGGATGGGCCTCATCCAATCAGTTAAAGGCCTTAATAGAACAAAGACTAAAAGGAATTCTTCTAGCAGATGGCTTTAGGACTTGAACTGCAACATTGGCTCTTCTCTGGTCACTATAGTCACATGAGCCATTTTAAAAAAATCTCTCTCTCTCTCTCTCTCTCTCTCTCTCGATGTGTGTGTGTGTGTGTGTGTGTGTGTATTGTCTATCTATCATCTATCTGTCTGTCTGTCTCTGTCTATCTATCTATCTATCTATCTATCTATCTATCTATCTATCTATCTATCTATCATCTCCTATTGGCTGTGTTTCTTATTTGGAGAACCCTGTTCAATACACACCCCACACCATAACACTAGTGTATTAAATTGCAATCTTTAAGTTGATTAGTTCCATATTTAACCATGAGTCATCACTTTTAACTTAGTTCATGTCTGTTTTTTGGTTCCTTCTCCAACAGCCTTATAGAATTGTAAGTTCTTTGAGGACATCTAAATGTTTTTTTTTTATGTGTGTACCCCTAAATTGTCTAGCATAATGCTGAACCACTTATTAGCTGTGTAACTTTGTGCAAATTACTTCATGTCATTAATCTTTAATTTTCCCATTTGTAAAATGTGAATAGTAAGAGTAAACTACCACTGTATAGGATTGCTGTTAGGGCTAATTGAGATAAGACTATAAAGAATTTAATATAGTGCTGAGTATTATAAGAAGCACTCAATAAATCTTACTTTTTTTTTGTATGTGTTATTATCTGTACCAGCAGAATATTTTGTATTCAATAAATATTCATTAAATACAAATTTAAAATGACAGCACAAATAGAAATTATTATGCCCAAGATGAAGAATAAGAACACTATATAGAAGCTTTGACTCAGTACATTTGAGAGATGAAGGTACTTAGTGAAACTACTGCCAATATTATAAAACATGATTTTCAGGTATATCTCATATGCAAAACAAAGTATAGAACTAAAATTTTCTCAGATGTTACCAATTATGTACCGGAAATTTAATTTTACATAGGTTCTTAAAGTGTTTCAATGCTGCTTTTGTTTGTTTTTATCAATTACAAAGAATTTTTCTAAATTCCACATGTAAGAATGAATTCAGGTATTCTGAACTGGTAATTATGCAGACTAAAAAGGGAGCGTGGTGGGATTATGAAGTTATAGTTAAATCTTAGGAGGCTAGAACCAATTTTTCATAATTTTTTCTTTTGTATTTTTATTAATGAAAGATAAATGTTTTTGAGTTAAATTATGTAGTTCATCAGTAGAAGAATAAAATGTAAAATTAAAGATTAGTTTTTGGATAATTGTTTTTGTATTCGAAGAAAAAATAAGAAAGCAGTGAATACATTTTTACTCAATTTTCTTCTTAGTCTAAAAATTTCAGGTTGTCAAACATACATTGTGAAAAGTTATACAAAGCAGCAAACCCTGTATAATTTCCAATTTTTTAAAAAAAAATTTGCAAACTCAATAATGACTATGGGAAAATAGTGGCCTAAACACTTTAATAATACTGTACTCCACTGAGGTATCTAATTGGTAAAATTTCATTGCTTGAAAACAGCAATGTGGTTCAGGACACTTATTGGAATACTAAAGATTTGATTAATTACAATTAAATAACACTGGTTCAAGCATTTTATTTCTTTTCATTTTTGGATTTTTTTCATCATGTTTAATATCAACATTAGTAAAGCTGCCATAGTATGGGCAATCTATTTGAAAATAGGATAGATACGCCTCTGTATGAGATAACAAGGGTATTAATATGGTGTATCAAACTATCAAGTTTACAATTCCACTATGCAAAAGTTAACCTTAAATTGGTGTCAGATTTAGGAATATCGATTAATCTCTTTTTTTTAGTGACACGTAAACAAAATTTAAATAAAATTTTTAAAAATTTGATTTTTTTTTACTGATCATTTCATACGGTGTCTTCTAAATATAAATTTTTATATCTGTAGTCATCTTAAAAAATGATTGAATCCCTGTCATGTACAAGATAGTCCTGAATCCAGTGGTTCACATTTCTAGTAGAAGAAAGAAGATGAAGCACAAATAGTAATACAAGGCAGTTAGTATTATGAGAGTTCAAAGCAGGGAGAGATCACCTTCAGATAGCTGGGCAAAGGACTATTTTATAAAGGAAGCGAGAGAGGTATTGAACCATAAATTGTCAGAAATGGGAGGGCACATAGGATTACTTTTCATTTCACAGATGAGGAGATTGAGGCCAGAAAGAGTAAGATGTCTGAAGTCATATGGTAAAAATATGGCAGCATTTAGATTAGAATTCAGGTTTCACAACTTCTTGCCTAATGGACTTTTTAAATAGAAGCTTTATTGTGGTATAATTCACATACCATAAATTCGCACATTTAAAGTGTACAATTCAGTTTTTCGTATAACAACAGAGTTGTGCAACTGTTAAATTGTCTAATTCCAGAACATTTTCATCACCTTAATAATAAACTCTGTGCCTATAAATGCTCACTATCCATTCTTTCCTTATCGTAGACTCTGGCAGCGACTAACCTTTTTTGTCTCTATGGATTTACCTATTCTAGACATTTTGTATAAATAGAATCATAAATATGTACTCTTTTATTCTGAATTGTTTTACTTAACACAATGTTTTAGAGGTTCATGTATCATGTAGCATGTATCAGTAGCATGTATCAGTAATTTATTCCTTTTTATTATAAAAGAATATTCCAATAAATGGATATACCACATGTGCTTATCCATTCATTAGTTGATGTACATTTATTTTGTTCTCACATTTTTGTTAGTTAAATGAATTTTTCATTCTTTGCATAAATCCCACTTGGTGATGATGTATACCGTGACATTTTTTATATGTTTCTAGATTTTGTTTTCTAGCATTTTGTGAGGGATTTTTATATCTGTATTTATTAAGGTGGAAGATTAAGCTATTGATTTATATTCTCTTCTTCTTCTTCTTCTTCTTCTTTTTTAATATAGTTGCCTATAGCTATAAATTTCCCTCTAAGTACTGCTGGAGCTGCATCCCGTAAGTTATGGTATGTTATGTTTGGTGTGCTGTGTTTGATACATTGTGTTTGGTATGTGTGTTCTTCTTAACGTATTCTCTAATTTCCTTTGTGATTTCTTCCTTGACTAATTTTTTATTTATAAGTGCGTTGTTTAATTTCACACATTTATAAATTTCTAAGATTTCCTTTTGTTACTGATTTCTAATTGAATTCCATTGTGCTTAAAGAACATATTTGTATGATCTCAACCCTTTAAATTTATTGAGACTTGTCTTATGGTCTACTATGTGGTCTACGCTAGAGAATGCGTCATATGCACTTGAGAAAAATATATAACCTGCTGACAGTGAGTTTCTTTAAGTCTAGTCGGTTAATATGTTTTCAAGGCTTCTATTTTCTTGTTGATCTTTTTAGTTGTTAGATCTGGTATTGGATAATGGGTATTGAATTCTATTATCATTGAATCGTCCATTTCTTGGTTCAGTTTTGTCAGTTTTGCTTTGTGTGTTTTGGAGTTCTGTTTTTTGGTATATTTATACTTATAAGTACTGTATCCTCTTGATGGACAGATCTCTTTATTAATAAAAAGTCTTTCTTCATTTCTAGTAAAAAATTTTTTCCCTTAAAATTTATGTCATCTGACATTGATATAGCCACTCCAGCTGTTTTTGGTTACTGTTTCTATGGTATAACTTTTTGCATCCATTTACTTTCCAGGTGTTTGTTTCCTTATCTATAGTTGAACTTTTTAAAACTTTATTTTGCCTATCTCTGACTTTTTATTAAAGTTTTTAGTTCATTTATATTTGAATAATTACTATTTAAATAATTACTATTTAAATAAGGTAGAATCCTTTGTATATCTAGATACTAACCCTTTGCCCAGTTTGACTTTGAAAATATTTACTCCCACTATGTCATTTGTCTGTTAACTTTGTTTATGATGTTCTTCATTGAACAGAAATCTTTAATTTTTATGCAGTTATATCTATAAGTTTTAACCTTATGGTTTGTGCTTTGTAAAATTTCTCTTCTGCTTTAATTATAAAAATGTTCTCCTAGGTCATTATGACAGGTAAAATAATGGCCCTTCTAAGATGTCCATCTCCTAATCCCATGATTATATTACCTTATGTGGTGAAAGAGACTTTGCAGATGGGATTAAGATTTAGGACCTTAAAACGAGGGAGATTATTGTTATTTATCCAGATAGGTCTACTCTAATCATGTGAATTGTTAATACTGGAAAATTTTTCTTGGCTGTAGTTTTTCAAAGAGAGAGACGTAAAAATAGAAGCAAGATTAGAGAGATGCTATATTTCTGCCTTTGGAAATAGAGAAAGGATGCCACAAACCAAGGAAGATGCACTGTTTCTAGAAGCTGGAAAAGGTAAAGAAAATAATTTTCTCCTAGATCCTTCAGAAAGGAATGCAGCGCTGCCAAAACCTTGACATAAAGGAAGATCTGTGATGGACTTCTCACCTATAGAGGTATAAAAAAATAATAATAAATTTGTATTATTTAAATCACTAAGTTTGTGGTAATTTGTTATAGCAACAATAGAAAACTAATACATCATAGAGATATTTTTCTACATTTTGTTCTGTTGGCTTCTTACTTTTACCTTCTCATTCAGATCTTTAATTAATTTGGAATTCTCTTTGCATGTGATGCAAAGTAGGAGTCTAGCTTTATTTTCCTTTATATAGCGAGCCTTTTTTTTTTTTGTAGCACCATCTTAATATATTTCAAACTACCATATATTCCTGTATCTATTGATCTGTATTTGTTTTTGTTGTTGTATTTGTCTCTTGTTATAAATTACTACCTTGTTTATGTTACTCTGGATTTGTGGGCATGTCTGTTTTAATATCTGTTGGGGAAACTTACAACATCTTATTTTTTAAAAAACCAAATAATTTATTTATAACATTTTTAATCCATATTTTTAAATATAAAATTTGTTGAGTTCTAAGAAATCTGAATTTCTATTAAGAAACCCATTCTATAAGGATGGTTTTAGGTAGATTTCTTTCAGGAGAATTAAAATTTTTATTATGTTAAATCATGTTATCCATAAACATGGTATATCTCTTCATTTATTTAAATCATTTATGAACTTTAATAACTCTTTATGTAGAAATATTTGAAACTTCTTTCTCTTTATGTTAGGCTGCTTGTGCACTGAGATGTCTTTGATTGTGGGAGAATAGGTACTCTATTAGAGTCCTAGGGAAGCCTATTTAACTACTTCTCCCCAATTCTGGTGAGCATTCAAGACCCTACGACTTCTTTGGGGGTAGCAGCAGCAGCTAAGTTTCTGCAGCAGAGTTCCCCAACTAATAGTCACATCTAGAATCTTGGGGAAAGCTTGAGAAGTTAGGCCTAATAGAGATGGTCCAGTTATTAGTGAGAGAGGGAGAGACACACATGACTCTCAAAATAGCCAGAAGAGCTATTTTGCTGATAAAAAGTAGGTTGTCACTTGTCCAAATTCGCATACAGCATTTGTTGCAGTATGAAGATGCTAATGTCCTGATTTCTAATCTGGTGCTATTCTACTCAATCATGCTTCTTCTCCCCTCCCCCACCTATAGTAGGTCTCAAAGGAATGAGACTCACTTACCTTCCTCAGTACAGAAAGATTTCTGGAAGATATGATTTAGGACCAAAGAACCAAATGCTGAGGTTGGTTCTGATTGGTTATAGATGACTGTAGTGATTCAATATTGGTAGTCACCAACCTCACCTGGATAAAAAAAGACAGATTTGTATCCCAGTAAACTTGAGTGTGCAACAATATTACTTCTTAACCTAGCACAATTTAATTAATTTGATACTCCATCCTATAGGGCAGACAGGACATTCTATCTCAGCTATGACTTAAGCCTTCTAATTTTTCCCTCTTCTCTTCTTTTCTTCCCATTTCTTCCCCTTCTTCCTTTTAGAGTTGCATCAGAAATCGGAAGGTTTATGTACTACCTAGAGCCCAGGAAAAGGATCTCTAATTTTCAGTCTATTATAGTAGCTGCAGAATTGTTCAAATGGGTAGTGATCTCTTAAAGTTAGGGAGCATTCTGCTTTTGTAGCTTTGCATGTGTGTAAAGCTTTGCTAAAGCTGGGAAACTTACTGCATAATTTTTATCTTCCTGGATAAACCTGTGCTATTATCCAGTCGGAGGGCTGGCTGCTTGCAAGGTGTACTGTGATTCTAAATTCCCTTCCAGCCTGAGGTACTTCTTTTTCTATCTTACCTTAAACTATCATCTCTTCTGATCTTTTCACAATAGAGTGTTAATGCCCATTAAGCACAAAGGCCAAATTGTTAGTAACCAAAAACAACTTCTCTTCCTATGCAGGGAAATGCGAGGAACTATTTGATCCCACCCTTTCAGTGTAGCTAAGAAAATGAAGAAAAGCAAAATCATTAAATTTATACGCTACAAGAATCTGATCATTCCTTGCTACAAAAAAGAAGTGGGTTAATCCAACTTTGAAATACAAACCCATGCCAAAAAGTTTGTTTATGTTGGTCAGTGAGAATGCTAATTAACACTAATTTTTTAGATCGTTGCAGCTATTAAATTTATTTGTAGTCCTAATAAACTCATTAGTTATATGAAGGCTTTTTATGTGAAGGATTTAGAGCAATTACTTTCCATGTTCACTCAGGATGACAGAAGAGCCATGGTCTTCCTGGGTACCAGCAAAGGTTTGGCTTTTATATAATGAAGTGGCCCAAAAGACAAGTCTGGGGGTTGTATCATGACTATCAGAAAAAGAAAAAACATAAAGTAGTCATTTGAAAAAATCTCTAAATTTTCTTAGGGTGTGACTAAAACTTGACACATTTCCATAGTCTACGGATGTCAGCTTGGTGTGAAGAAATATTAGTCAAAACAAGGAAATAAGGAAAAAAAGTGATCACATGCCTTTTCAATGTTATACTGAAGCATTATAAGTTCAGATAAAGAGATGTATTTTTGTTTTATTTATTATTGTTAAAAAAGAAACAACAGACCCAAAATGGAGTCACATGCGCTAAGCCCCACATCAGTAAACCAAGACTTAATTGTAGTTTCAACTTTTCCCTTGACTATGTTCTCATTCCAAATTTATATGAAAGTCTTGGTTCAAATTTTTAAAAAATTATACTTTAACACTGGGGAGTATCAAAATCAATGATTTTCTGGTAAATTGAATGTGTGTGTGTGTGTGTGTGTGTGTGTGTGTGTGTGAGAGAGAGAGAGAGAGTGTGAGTATGAGTGTATGTGTGAGTATGTATGTGAGTGTGTGTTTCTGTGATGGGAGGAGAGAGAATAGGTTGCTTACCATTTTGTGTGTATGCATGTTTATATTATATGATTATAAGAAGTAGAAATTTATAAGACAGAAGTGTGTATGTTTATGTGTGTGTGTGTGTGTGTGTGTATGGAAATAAATGACCTCTGGGAGGGAAGGAGAGTGTGTTAGGAGGCAAATAACAACAAAAGAGCGAAAACAAAAAACAAACAAACAAACAAGAAAAGAAAGCAATACTGCTTTGGAAACTTCCTAACATATGATTTTACCCTTTAATATAAAATTATATGTTTATGTATATTCATAAATTTTAAAAATGTGTGGACACACACACATACTTGTAGGGCTGTCTGTATATATCGTCAAGTGAAAAAAGCAAACAGCAGAGAAAAGAGTACAAAATATATATTTTGATTGAATATTGGGAAAAACAAGATACAAATAAACATTCTATATATACTTAAGTTAATATTTATATGTATAAATACGTATACATATATATCCTACATGTATACATACTTGTACATATCCCACATATGTATATTTATATTAGCATTTAAACATTCTTATATTGTTGATTCTGTTAGAAAAAGTTTAAACTTGCTAGAAAACATAAAAAATTTAAAATTTATATATGTACATGTTAGAAAGTTCCTAAATATAAAATAAAAACAACTGAACACTAATAATTATTACTTGTACTCATCATTACTCTGCAATAAGCTAACAGACTGGTACTTTCTCTTGTTCTCAGTTTCTTCAATTATGAAATGATGGAGAGAGACTACATGCTAAACAGTAAAATTCTATAATTAGTTAAAAATTGTTCCTTTAAATTAAAAAAAACTGTAAAATTAACTTTAAAAATGTCAAAAAATAGAAAGGAGAAAATAAAGTAATGAGATAAAAATGAAAGACAGAAGAAAAGAAAGAAGGAAGAAGGGAGGGATAAAATCCTTATTTGATGTTTTTGTTGTTTTGCCAGTTTTTATACAGTGCTGGAACATCACTAATGTTGCATATTCTACTCTGTTTTTGTTCAGTTGTCTTTATGGTGATAGAGTTACTGCAACAAAAAGTTTGTTTCTTTTTTCATGCAAAGGATATAAGACAACTTGTTGTTTGGCATCCATGGACAAAACTACCTTCTTCTGTTAAGGGAAATCAATATTTTCCACTAACGATAAGTGAAATTTATAACTGATGTGCACCTTTTAGTATTTTCTCATAATTGTTTTGTAAACTTTCCTTTTTTCTTTTGTTGTAGGTAGGTTTTCTGGTTTAATTAAAAAATAGGTAGACTAATTTTTACACAGCTTATTGTGCACTTGCTGACTCAAATCTCTAAGTTACTTAGTTTTTCCTCTTGTTAATTACTTGAATTAAAAACACAAATAAAAACAGCTTTATTTGATACTTCTATCAATCATAAATAGTAAATTACACAAAAAGTGAAAGAATTTATCAATCATATATTTTAATTAGTGGCTAGGAATAGAACTTAAAACTAAAATTAGAAATTATTATAGTATTATTTTACACTTGCATATTAAAAGGAGCATATCATACTTTCATTTGTTTTACCCAGCTCTCTGAAATATGCTGTAGTTTTCTTCTGATTTAAAGGGTAAAACTAAGGATGATCAGACACTACTGGTAATTTATATGTCTGTGCTCATATGTAAGGCAAAATTAAATACGATTTTGTAAAAACACACGTTATTCTTTTAACCTGCTAGCATTTCTAG
This sequence comes from Pteropus alecto, assembly GCF_000325575.1. Taxonomy (NCBI): domain Eukaryota; kingdom Metazoa; phylum Chordata; class Mammalia; order Chiroptera; family Pteropodidae; genus Pteropus; species Pteropus alecto. The sequence goes on from NW_006436288.1 coordinate 7,675,145, forward strand.
TCCTCACTGAGCAGTTCTCCCATTTTCAATCCACCTACAACTAATCATCCACTTACATATTAGCACTTTTCCTTGACCTAGTGATTGTTTAACAGTCAATCCAAGATTCAAACACCTAGAGATAGTTTTTTTTATGTTTTAATAAATTGTAGTAAAGTCTTCTATTAAAATAAAAAAACAAAGAGACCCTCTTTGAAGATTCCCTGAGCAGACAGAACCAATTAAGTCATACAACTAAAAATTTAGCTTAATTTGCAAGACTCACTTGACCTTGGTCGTTTCTTACTTATACCTCTGAAAATCATAGACAAAACTTGAACTGTTTCCCAAGGTCCATATGAGGTAACTACTGAACATTCTAACATTGTAACCAAATACTGTGAAGAATAAACAGTTACTGCCTTCTCACTATACAAGCTGCTTTATAACATATACCCCTGAGCCTCATTCCATATTTTGGTTTGAGTGCTCCCCATTTACAACTGTCTTTTTGGTGTGTGCACAATAAATTTTTACTAATTACTACTTCAGTGATTCATTGGTTTTACCTTGGCTATTTCTGAACCTTTGACACTTCCAATTCATTTTCCATTTTCCTGGTGGGAAAAGAGAAACCAATTCTCTGCCAAAAGCATTCCATATTGGATACTAAATGAAGTCAGGTAGCAGCTGTCCAATCTAAACTTTGGTGGATAATTTGCAGAGCCAGTATCCAAAAGAAACAAGTAACTGTTGTGATTCATGAATTTGTTGCCAGTACAGATACTTTACAGCTCACTATCTTTCCTCTTTCC